>NC_084767.1:13670394-13962894 GCF_028858725.1 Colius striatus
CACTTCTACCCTATTTTTTAATTCTACATAGAATTGAAATAGGACACAGTAGTGGCCTAAAACCAAGTATCACATCAAGGTTAACCAAAGCATTGGTTCCCTGAGTACCCATTTGTCCAAAAATCCCCAGAGAGAAATATTAAAGTCACATTTCACATTTTCCTGATTCAATCTGCTCAGAATTTCAGAAGCTCTGTTTCCAAAGAATCTCAGCCTTTCACTAAACACGTAACCAAACACATAAAGCTTTACCTTAGCTGCCTGCTATTTTAACCAACTAGTTACTAGCTAGAATTTCAAACACCTGTTATTGTGTAGGAGCTAATAGGAAGGAAGCAACTGGCTATGAGAAGTGTAACTTCGGGGGAGTGGGGAGTTAGAGCACTTAAAACATTTCTAATTCCAAGTACTTTTGACAGAGAGACAGCATTCTCTGTAGAAAGGAAACAGGAGTCAAAAACATACTGATGAAAACACTATGTCATAGAAGAGAGCCATCCACTGTCATTACCCTGGAGTCTTCCTGCACTGCAGGAGCTGGATCAGCAGGAGCTGGAGAAGGACTCTTTTCCACAGTCTCTTCTGGAGCCGACTCTTCTAACGCTGGCTCAGTTTTTTCTTCCTGTGCCTCTGGTTCAGGTTCCTGTTCAGGTTCTGCCTCTGGCTCAGGTTCTGCCTCTGCAGCTGTCTCTTCCAGATGTTCCTCAATGTCATTGCTATTATACAGCACCACAAAAAGCAAGAGATGCAATTGCATTTAGTTCTATTACTGGGTAGTAAGGAATGTTACTTGTCCAACACAAGTCAGGCACATCACATTTGAGAGGAAGAAAAAGTCAAATCTATCTAATAAGGCCACATTGCACAGGGTTGTATGTTTCCTACTGTTACATTACAGAGCAGTGAAAGCCCCGCATCTACTCAAAATCCAGTCTGTGCATTCAGTCTAACAGCACTTTGGTTTCTGCTGCCCAGTAAATAGAAATCTTTTGACCGTCAAAGAGGAAAATCACAAGTAGCAACAAATTCATTTGACTTGTTCTACAAGCAGTCCGTATTACACAACATCATCTGACATCATGTAATAAGATATTCTTACCTGACAGCCTGCTCATAATAAGCACCAGTATCATCAGGAACAGCCTCAGGTGTCTGCTGTCTTTCCTCAGGTTCCTCCCCTTCCTCCTCTGATTCTAAATGAAGTTCAAAGAGCAAAAAACACAACACACATTTAGTACTTGGTTCAAAAACAAGGCATCTTCCACACTACGCAGGTGAAGTCTTTGCCAAAGAGCACACAGAAAGCACTATTGAGGTGTTAACATAGAAATGTTACACATTTCTTTATACTTCTGCTACCACTTTGGTTATTCGGTTTTGACCAAGGTCAAACCAACGTGGTCCAAATTCTTCAGAGAAGTAGATTTACAGCCTACAAGCCTAACTGCAACTGCTAAGGTAAGTCTTATAGTTCTTTTAATAGAAAGAGAATACGTCAGGAAAATAATCATCTGCATGTCACAACTCCTTGCTGGAGGGCAAGGAAACTACAGGCAAAGAAAAAAACCTGGAAGAACATGAAGCTAATCCTGATCTGCCTTCTCCAGCAAGAAGATTTCCTTGGGTCTGAGAACGAAGTGTTAATACAGACCCAGAAGCAAATACCAGTAGAATCCTCCAAAAATTCCTGCTACTTACCCTCTGGAGGTTCAGTGTCAGAGTCACCAAAAACCTCATCTTGGTAGCGGAAGATATCATTGTGGACATAGAACTTGTTTGCAACAGAACCCTAGAAGCAAATCAAAAGGGAGGAACCAATTCAATCACATCAGTTGCAGTACTGTAAAAACTGAAATAATGAGAAAGTAAGGACAGCTTGAGGAAATCACCCTTCCCATATAAGATTAATCCAAACTTGCATCCTTCAAAGTGTGTGTTATTCAGGGGAAAAGACAAAAAAAAAAACCCTCAAATACACATCACACTAGCAAGGCAGTTATTGATGGAACAACCAGAAAAAAAGTTGTAACAGAGCTTTTAATTCTAATAGCTCTCAACACTGAAAAAGAGAGACCGTTCTGGGGTTTAAAGTACCAATTCTCAGCTCCAAGTCAAAGTAAAAAATAAAGTGATCTTGCAATACTTCTTTTCTCAACATCACTTTCAATTATGTGAGTATTTTTGTTCAAAAAAGATGTCAAAGTAAAAAAGTCACCTCAAATATTAATTCAGTACTTTACACAATGAATGTCTGGAAACCATGACATCAAATGGCAGGAATCATTTTCCTCCTTCTGCTTGCTCTTTTCAGTAAGAGGACCAGCTGCTAAAAGGGCAACTCAAAGTAAAAATAACTTTTGAATGCTTAAGACAAAAAAAATACGCATTGCACCTAACCTACCATCCAAAAGTCAGGATACTTCCAACTGTAATTATGATATCCAAGGTTAGTGTGTGACCACACAGATGCAGAGTGACATCCTCAGGAACTTGCAGAACATCATTATTGAATTTTGTAGCAAACTACTTTTCCAATCTAACCCTTCATCTTCCAATATGGAACCACCAGGCTTCATTAACCCTGGCATGATGTTAGAAGCACTGTAACAGCACTAGCACTCAATACAGCCTACCTCAGGTGCAAGTACAAATGTTTGCATGAATCTGCGCACGGGCTGCATGTTGTTGGAGAGCTCTCCCATCACCTGGACTACAACACCATCGTTGAGAGTAGCATGGGCATCCACATGACGAATCTTTGTGTGGCAATCCTTGAAGTTTAATGACAGCACCTTCTTGTGGATTTCCTAGGAGAGGATGGCATACAGGTTACACTGCAGAAGCCATTTCTGCTAAGTTAGCAGCTTTGAAAAAACACAAAAACATCAAGCACTGCTTCAGAATAGCATTCCCTAACTGGAGAGAAAGGCTGACAACACCTCTAAGTTCACTTTGCAAGCAATTTTACACTATGAACTTTAGTAAAGGAAGTATATCTTGCCCAACTACTGATGTTTACAGTTAGACAGTTCTCTCCCTAGTTTTTACAGAAAGCATTTGGACGAAGGGGGATGAATCACAGCTGGGTACATGTGTCCTAACCACAAAGGTGACAAAAAAGGAAAGTAAGGTTTCTTTCAAATACTTACAGACTGCCCATAGACTGCATCAGCTGGTTTTCCATTGGAATCCAAGCCACCATGGACATAGGAAGAGTTCTTTCCATAAAACCTGTTGGCAAGAAATATTGCGACACTAAGCCTTGTTATGTAAGAACATTGAGCTTCTACATTAGAGTGCACTACAAGTAATACACCATCGAGTAAGTTTTCTGCCTGAATTACTGGAACACAGTCATACAATTCCATAATCCTGTACACTATTTGGGAGCAGTAGATTTTGATCAAATGGAAAAATGCAGAAGTTCTCCTCCATAAGCTGTAGTGTTCACGTATGTCAAAAATTCAAGCACTAACAGCCAAACTCAAAGTCTCATAGGAGCTAGATGATCCAATCCCATTCTCTCCTTTCTGTACAAGGTCTCTAAAGCAACATAGCACACTGAACACTCAGGATGCTGAAGGCTTCCCCTCAAGATGTAGGTTAGAGCTTGAGCAAGGAGCAACAGGACTTTTGTGTTCATTTACAGACGAGAACATACTGCAAGTAAACCTTCTGTTTTACAGCTGAGGTATTTCAAGCTAAGATGTCACACAGAGGACTGCATTCTGCCAGCAGATAAAAAGACTAGAATCAAATTCCATGGCACACTAAACTTTATCACATGTGGACAAGGTCAGCTGTCCACTAAGTGGAGAAATACTCTGAGTAAGTGTTCTTGGGATTGGAAGAAGGAAGGTTTCAGAAATTGTCTAGCTATTCAAAGCATATCTTCAAAAATTAGGTTAATTCTAGCAATGTAGGATATCTGTCAAATCAAACAGGGCTAATTTGTTTAGAAAACAGATTGTAGTTTTCTGCACATTCCTAATTTCTCTCATTTCTTCTGTTAATAAAAAGCTGCTGATGTGATATCAATACACAAACACCATTTACAATGTTTTTCCCCTAGTCAGGGGGAATTGTAACAAGACAAAATGACAAAAATGCTGATTTGTTTAACTTTCATTTATGCTGACTACAACAAGAAGTAACAAACAAAACACTCCACTTAAATTTTCATTCTTTTTTTGCTTAGAATACATGTCTAGCAGCGTGCCAGTTACAATCAAAACACCGATATTTAAAGACTTCCTGTAATTTTTGATTATCCATGTTTTAACCCAGCTGATCAAAACAAAGCAAACTGCACCTAGAGTCTGTCTTGAGTAAATCAGATTCAAGTGTCCAAATTCTGCAAGCAGAGACACATCAGTAAGCTTATTTACCAGTTTTAACATACTAATTAAGAAATTCACAAAGAAATACAGATCAGAGAGCAGAGCTTTACCTGTGCAAATAGTCAGGTGCTTGGTTGAGCAGGGTATAGTACTGCCTCACAAACTCCCGCCCGACCAGCAGGGGACTTGGCTTCTCCATCACCATTTCTTTGGTCAACTGAAAACTATGAGAGGGGAAAAAGAAAAACCAAAAGCTTCATAAACATGAGCATTTCACATCACCATTCACATACTGATAGCATAGGCCAGGTAACCACAGCAGAAAGCACACATCAAAGCCCATGAGCTGCCTTACCAGAGTAAGCAGTTTAACCATGTGTTTTCAGAATCACCAGTTTCTGGTGCTGAGAAGATTGCTGGGTACCAAACCAGCAGTGAGAGAGGCTGCATGGGCAAGGGAGATTATCTCATAACATCCAGCATTTACTCATCCTACGTATCCTCAGTAAAAAGCAGGTGGTAAGCAAGTATGGTTCTTCAAGTGGATTTGCTAAGTGGCTAAGTCATTTACAGTTGATCCAAGTTGTTCTAACCTCACTTGACTTCACAATCAGAATTAAAAGTCAG
This sequence comes from Colius striatus, assembly GCF_028858725.1. Taxonomy (NCBI): domain Eukaryota; kingdom Metazoa; phylum Chordata; class Aves; order Coliiformes; family Coliidae; genus Colius; species Colius striatus. The sequence continues at coordinate 13,675,362 of NC_084767.1, forward strand.
ATGTTCTAAGGCAAAGCCTGCACTAGTGTATTAGGGTGTTTTTAAAAGGTCAAAACAAGTTCAACCTATTTTTATCAGCAGCAGAGCAGTCGTTGCTTGTGAGTGACAAGCACTGTAGAGGAATATCAGCTTATACTAAAATTACAATGCTACAAATGCATGCTGCTCTTGCCTTGCTTCCACCAAGCTCAGCAAGTCAACCCTCATTTAAATCCAAAGGACTAGCCAAATGAACAGCACCACTCACACCTAGGCCCAGGGACAAACCTATCTAGGTACCTTCTACTTAATTTCCAGGGATTCCAAAGTCACAAAAAGAAAGTCTTTGCAGATTGATGACACAATATGTTTATCTTCAGCATGTTCCTGTGTTCCCTTGCTTTCAAATACTCATGTACACTGTTTGAACTAATACAAAATCTGTTCGAACTGATAGGAAAAACACACTGACACCAAAGCATATTCTTATTACCTAACAGAGAAACAAAAACGTATTTTCTGTTTCATACCAATTATACCAATAGCAGCAGAATGAGTGCTTAGTGGGCAGTTTTGCTGTTGATGTATTACAGGCTATACATGATATATAGTGGCTTTCTGCCACTATTCAGACCCAGTAGTGCTGACAGGAAAGAGCTAATGAAAGTGCTATCTGTATGAGCCAAGCAGATGCTGACCAAGGGCATTAAAAGACCACAGCTCCCCCAATCCCTTCCTCCACACAATCTTTTCCCAAACCCATGTTATGCAAATTCAAGATGCATATACCTCAGGTGTGTCACACAAACCAAAGCAAATACACTGAGTCCTGTAAAAATTCAGAAGTCATCATTTACCTACCTGCTTTTGTTTAAGATTACACAACTATGAACAGCTTCAAGAATCAACTGAAAAAAGGAGACTGGGTAGTCCTGTAGCAGACTAGTCCAGACAATGTCTGCCAAGTTCATGTGTCAATGTGTTTTGCTCTGCTTTTAATACAACCACACACACAAACTTTGTGAGTTTAAGAATAAAATAAATGCAAAGACCACTCATTTTATTTTTCAAATGCACATTTTGTGACTTTAAACACACAGGAGGAAGATCTGGCAGGCTACAAAGGATACGTGCACGTGACTGCCTGCTCTTTCAGTAGGAAGCATGTGCATCACCACCATACAAGGAAATATTACTTACATGATAATGTGCAGAAAGAGTAACATCAAACATGACCTACAACTATAAAAGGCTTTTCAATACATTCAGAAGCTTTCAGTTGTTTGAAACTATTTTCAAGAGTTAACCATGCAGAAAGTGATGCTCCATTATTGTGTCTGTTCTCCAAGCAGTACTCAAAAGTCTGGAGACTGCTTTCATTTTACAAAGTTCCCAGTACCTGTGGTTTTGAGGAAGTCTTTGAACTGTAAGGGTAATGTATTATAGATACAGACATCCAAGACTCAGCACAATCTGAAGTGACAAAAACCTCAAAGATATGAACTTGTTTGCCTTCAGATTCCCACAAAAATATTATCAGAAAGTAAAAAAAAAATCACCAGAGGTTAAAGTAAAGCTAAATTGTGAATACCACTGCTGATTTCCTCAATTAACTTTGTTTCCTGTCAAGTACTTGTGAAGCTTTATTATTACCAGGGGCAGCAGGACCCTAAAGCAATGGGAGTAGAACTAGCAGACAGACAAGACCTGAACTTTTAGATCCAGCTGTTTTTTAACTGACAACACAAAATTTAATTGCTTCATGACAGTTAAACTTGCCTCTGTGCTATGGGTTTAGAGTTGGAAAGCCAGTCCTACCATATCTCCCAAGATGATTGTATGGCAAAAGCTCTACTGAAAAAGAGTATCCATGTGTTGCTTGTCCACTCTTCCTTTTCTGTAGGTTTTTTGGGAGAGTTTTGGGGAGCTTTTGGGTGTGGGGGAAGGTGCATGGCATGTATTCTGTCTTTACAAAGACCAGTTTCCCCTGGAATTAATTCTTATTCCTGTAGATGTCAAAAGCTAGGTTTATACTCAATTCCATTAAGTGCCAAATCAAGCTCTTTCTTGAGAATTCTTTTTAGTTGCTTCTAGTAAATGAATGTACAGGGCTTGACATCTCCACATAATGGCAAACTGTTACCTGTAGCACTCAAATCTCAACAGTTTGTTCATCAAAAGCTCTTTCTCTACTTCAGTGAGAGTCCTCATCTGCATTAACCCACTAGCACATAATTTTCAACACTGTTCTGAGCTGCGCCAAGCTGTCCCAACACTGTACTGAAGACACATGGAAAGTAAAGTGGTTTGTGTTGATTATATCTGTTGTATTTATGTGCTAAAAAAAATAAATCCAAGTACTTCCCCACTGCTGAAGACGAAAAATCTACCAAAATTAATTCTTAACATGGAAAGAGTAGCAGAGCAGTCAGTTCTCATTAAGTGTATCTAAAAAGAAAAGGAGGGGGGAAAAAACTTCTACATGACCTAATCAGAGGACAACAATCTGGTTTTACTCCTGCTGCTACACTGCCAGTTGCCATCTGTTCTTATTCTCCAGCCAGCACAACCTGAATGATGGAAGCCAAGCATCTCCAGAGAGTTTGCTCCCTACCAGTCATGGGCAATTTATTACTATTCCTTGACCTAAGAATAACTGCAAATATTTTAGACTGCATTTCTGCTGCACAGAGCATAATAGTGACAGTTCGAGCATTTGGTACTATGTTACTCCTGACAGAAACTTATCCACACATTGTCTTGTCAATTGAGATAACGATGAAAGGGTGAAAATTGACAGCAAAAGCTGAACATCAGAGGATTTAAGATCAATTCATAAACGTGCATTCATATTACTCCATGTGTAAAGTAAATTAGATAATTCACAATATGACAAACACACTAGAACAATTCTGCAACATAACTGAGCCATTTCCTTAAGCCAAGAGACTTAGGGAAGACAAATACCTCCTTTACAGTGGTTATCACCTGGCTGGTGGAAAATTCCACCATCTGTTACAATGCTCCCACTTGGCAGAAAATCAATGCTAGGCACCGAATTTCTAAAGTGCACTTATGGAAATTAGAGCCATTTATGTAAATTCTATCTTGGCACATTCAGATTTAGGTCCACAAAATCTATTAGCACATTAGTACTTGGGAAAACATTAGACTCATAGAAAACCCAACAGCTAGCACTGGTTAGTATTTTCTGATCCATTTGCCACACGGTGAACTAACCACTGCTGTCTCAATAGATTTTTCTTTTAAAATCAAAGAGTTTAGTCTGAATCTTATTTCTACACAACAAGAATCTGTGTGATGTACACCACACAACATTCAGGCTCTCAGCACAACCAGTGGCTGCAGGTCCCACTTCACCTAATGTAATGAGCCAACCTGCAAGTCAGAGTCCCAAAGTTCACTTTCTGATATCTGTGGCAATTTTAAACATTTTCTGTCAAGAAAAATGTCAGTACTAACAGAAAGGCATGTCAAACTTTACATTGACATACATTCAAAACAGGTCACAGTTTGGTTTTAATATCATCCTCATGCCTTTGTTCTCTGCCATCTTAATGTCTGTATTTTTTACTTGCATTTCAATACAAGAAATCAAAAAACAAACCTCAAGTCTCAAAAAATCCCGTTACTGCAACACATTATAGCTCTGACTAGAAGATCAGACAACAGATATAAGGAACAATCCTACACCAGTATACATTTTCTCTTTGGGCTATGTGCTCTAAAGTGACTCATTTGATATTACATTCCTACCTACTAATACAAATTGGTGGAGTTTGCAGTATCAAAACATCCTTTTAATTACAGGTTTAACTAACATATTCTCAGAGATGTTACACTGTTTCCAATACCCTAATCAGCTTCTATAAAGTGCAATCCAGAGGTTTCTAAGACTTTATACAAAAACTACTGACAGCAATCACATGAAGACTTTTTGCCCTCTAAAACAGAATGTCAAACCTTTCATGCAACTCTACTCCCTTATTTTTAATATTAATTCCTCAACATAAAAACACTTCCTGAAAACTTAAGAACAAGCCAGAGAAGCTCACATGGAAGAAATGTCTCTAAGCACATCCCATCACAAAGCTGGCAAACAATTTTGCTACATATTAAAGGTCTGGTCAATAGTTAATAGGATTGTGTAATTAAGTGTCATTTGGGATTTCTCCAAGTTGCTTAGCAACAGATGTACATATTCAAAGCCACCAACCATTTACTTACGTTTAGTAACCAGCTCTAGAAGCGTCTACTACTACTGCTTTGGACACCAAAAAATAGCCAATACAAATCAAATCATAAAGAAAACTTCTAATACGTCTCTAACAGGAATTACATAGATTGAAAGTTATACAATAAAAGCAAAACAATTCCAGTTAATTCCATCTCTCCATATGCTTCACATGACTAGCATCTGCTAGTGCTGCTGACTCAAAGAAAGAAAGGAGAAGCTAGTACCTGCACAAACTACGATGCAAAGCATTTGCGTGAACAACGAAACAGAAACAAGCTAGCCTTGCATCACTAGGCAGATTCCAGGGACCATCTCAGCTCACCATCTCTTGCTCTCAAGAAGGATGAGTAATGTCAACTTTTTCAAGCAAATGTGTATTTAAAGCACAAGACAGGCCAAGATATGAGAAACCTTTCAGATTTTAGTACAGTCTTAACTATCTCAGAAGAAAAAGAAACCACCTCACCCAGTCATTGACCCCCAATTACAAGGTGCTGAAAAAGCACCTCAAATAAGTGGGAAATCAAAGTCTCAGAGCACTTGTCTCAAAAAAAATTGATCTTGTCACCCGATTCCCACTAGATGCAGAAGTAGGCAACATCACAACTAACAGTGTCACACAAGCACAGTTTGTATTTGGTACAGAAGCCATTATGGACAGTTGCCTGCCTGTAACCAGCTCAACTTTTCTTATTTGACAGATTGAGAGGAAACACGTTCTGTCTGAAAAAGGTAATCTTAAAGGTAGCACTACTTCACAGAAAGCAAAATGCTTAGAAGTCAGAGTCTAAAAGCTAAGTGATGAGACAATTTATCCAATGAATAATGAAATATTTGAAGATCCAATTGGAACAAATTGTAATGTTAACAGCATTCAACTCTTACTAATATCTCCTGGAACCATTAAAAAAAGTCCATAAGACATACATATTTAGCAGGATTTTCCAGAAGCAAGCACTCTCCAACTGAGATCAGAGTAGCATGAAGCACTAGACATACCATGCAGACAGAGGAGCATTCATCCATAACCTTCAAAAACAAACACCTAATAAAACACAAATCTGGATCCTCAAAGTGAATACAGTGACTAGTGTCTACAACCTAGAAAGACGGGCAGTGCCCAAGTTCACAGGGTACTTGAGGCATTACAAGGAACTGGATCCTAAAAAAAAATTACCATGCAGCAACTAGAATGTGCTGCATTCTTGGGCAAACAGCTCTTTCTCTGCTTAATTATCCCAATGCTGCAGAAAGGTAGAGCAATATCTGCACCCCTTTCTGCAGTTCTTGGAGACGTACCAATGAGGGACACTACAAAAAAGCTATTACATCAATATACAAAAAAAGTCAAATTAGAGGCTTAACTATTTTCTAACCAAAGTATCCAAGCAATCAATCCACATTTAAGCACAAGAAAACCATTTACATTAAAAGATTAAAAAAAAAACCCACAAAAATCAGAGTTTTCAATACTGCCCATTTTAGTACCAAAAGCCCTCTGCTTGCCAGTGGCAGATGGGCAGCCTTACTCAGCAGCAACGCATAGCCCTTTAAACACTATAAGAATACAAATAAACAAATCATGAATCGCTGCAGAAGAGCTGTCATACTAGAAGTCAGTCTGTGTTTTTGCTAACATACCTAAGTGTGATCCACAAATTGATGGATATGATGGAGTCTGCCAGTTTCTAGACAAACTGCAGTGCTCTTTGTACGGTTCAGCTCTGTCAAGCAGGAGAGAAACTGTAGGTTTCTACTGCTCTTATTCAAAATTTAAAAAAAGAACAGTGACCATTTCAGAAAAATCTAATTTCTAGAACACTGAGTTCAAAGGAAGAGGAACAAAATACAAAGACAACCACTTAAAATGTAAGTCAAGGTAACAGAGTACCTACATCTGCATAGTAAGGAATGCTCTTCTGGGGAAGGAAGAAGACACTACTCCTGCAGTTTGGAGCATAAAGGTCTAAAGACAAACAGCAAATCAGGTCCTGTTTCAAAGGGGAGGAAAACAATTTAATCTAAAAAAGAAAATCTTAAAAGTTTGGTGTTACAGGTGTTATCACAAGAGTTTCTCACCAAGTTGTTTTCTTCTTGGTTTCTCTCAAAACACTTTGCCTTCCCTGAGTGCTGGCCAATTTTGCTCTGGGCTTGGGTTCTTTTCTTTCTTCCTTTTAGAAGCTGTCTCAACCAGCTTCCAATTTTCTACTTTATATCACAGTCATCACTTTTATTCAGCAACACAAAACTAAGAGTACAAAGAGGAGGACAATAGCATTTCTGCAGAAGCAGCAAAAGCATCTAAGTCCTTGCTTAGAAGCAAGAAACAGGTTTTATTGTAAGTTAATGTTTTTAACAGCTGCCCTATGCCCATGACCCTACAAGGGTCAACTTTCAATAGCTAAATATCTGGAGTTCTCCTTTAGGCTGCACCTAAGTCATCTAGTGTTACTTTTTGGAAAGTTCTGCTGTACTGTTCCACAGGAGAAAAAATACTCAAACTTAGAAGATAGATATCCAAGTTTTTTCTTATATTACACACAGACCAGCACACCAAGTTTCACATACAGTCTACCACTTACTTTTGTTTCAATAACATACACTTTATGACAGGCAAAGTGAAATTCTCAGACATCTCAATACAGCTTTGTATCGCTCAACAAGTTACTAGAAGTTTCCTACTCATTACACAAAAGCAATACAGAGTAGGCAAAGTGAATGCTTTAGAACTAAACTCACCAACTTAAGTTCACATTACTTAACCAATACTGGCTAAAAACAAAATACCAAAGCACTAAATCAAGACATCTTAATCTCCAATACTTCTAGATGCACAAAAGGAAAGGAGAGTTTGGCACTGATAGCTACCTGGATAAATTCCTCCTGTGGCAGGACTGTCATTAAAAACAGATTTGCACACTGTCTAAAAGTACAACCTGAAGCTCAATCACTACTTGAGGATTTTTATGAGACAACTTCACCAGAAATAGGTCTCACCATACAGGTCAGTCAATATTTCTATTTTTAAAGCACCTACAGACAATTTATCATTCTCCAGTGCCCTAAGACACTCACAGTAGCCTGCACATGCAGAAATTCCTTTGAATTCCCTTGTGCATTTCCAGAAGTACAGTTCTCAATTGACAAGAAGTTGTAACCAGGTTATGTCAAGTAAACAGCTCCAAAAAGGATGGAGCATATCTCACTCCCTCTCCTTTTCATACTTTGAACAGTTCTGTGGGCAGCTCATATCCTGCTTCAGTTTGACAGAGAAAAGCTGGAAGTAATCTTGACACAAAAAAAAATTCAGCAAGACTGCTGTAGAGGGACCTGTTGTAACATTAAGCCAAGATGACCTGTCCTGAGCCTAAACAATAACACCTCATATCATCACAAAGACAGCCAAGTTGCATTCAGCATTACAAAAAAACCCTGGCCCTTGTGATTTGACAGAAGGTAAAAAAGAAGAACTCTTGAAAATGTGATTTCCCTTAAATCTCAAAGCCTTGAGAATTCATAGAAATATTCCTACAATTGTTTCTAATAGCCTGTTTAGGAGAATGTGATTTAAGACTCTCTCCTGAACTTGGGTGAAGACTTTCCCATGTCTAACTGGACCAATTCCAACCTTAGTTACCCTACAATTAGAAGTCATGTTTTTCTGTACAATTAAGTTTTAACCATGCAAACCTCATCCTAAAGGGTGGTAAGATAGTGCTAATCTGAATGGTTTACTCACTTTTTTTAAAATGGAAAAAAACCAGTCAGCTTTATGCCTATATGGCTCTTGATCAAGTAGCTACTTAGACCCTATGATTTTGCCATTCGAACAAGTCTTATTTTGACATCCAAGAGCTGCTCCAACAACCTGATGAAGTTAGACACAGGTCCAGTCTTCTGCAATTTTTCCATTTGACTCCACTGTAGCTTCTTATAGTAAAAAGCAAAAGTTACTCCTAAGCAGTGAGAAGAGGCAGATTAGAAAACCTAGCTACACACACTAGAGTGAAATTCAAGCTCATGTCAGTCAGATTAAACTGTCAGGATTAGGATTTACCAAAATGTTTCCCGCATGCAACAGATGGCTGAGAGTCAACTCTGTCACTTCTACCCATTGTAGCCACAGAAGACCCTTAACTTTCATGCACTGACTGGATCCTAGCACTGAAGACTGATCCATCACAGCCTTGTTCATTGTTAGACATTCAAAAACAAAACAGAAACTCAAGCAGTCATAGAAGAAAGGACAATGCAGTACAGGGCAATGCAGAAGAAAATGGAAGACGGCCACCAGCATTTTAGAAGGCAGTTATTTCGCATTTCCCTTTAGTAAGGAATCAGGTTCATAACAGACTATTTGCCCTTAACTGACAGCTCACAATCTCCTAGCTCTAAAAGCAATACTCCACCAGCTATGTTCTTCTGGAAGAAGTCCAGACTTAATATAGAAAACTAGGACCTCAGAGCAGCATAATATCCACTGCTTGACATTTCAGGGATTCTTCTCAAGTAGGTAAAAATCAAATTTTGTTTTCTACCTTTTTTCTTTTCTTTAATTACTTAACGAGGTAGCTGAAGATTATCAGTCTACTAAAAGTTACAGCAAGAAGACAGGAATTACTTCAACTCTGGAGATTTTATATCTGCACATGTAAAAAGCATCCAGTCTTCTAGACCAAACTATCACTTTCACCTTTGGTTTGTTTCAAGCACAGCAGACCACAGCCAGCAGAACAGTTCACAGCTATGCAATAGACCTGCTCTATTGCGATTTCCTCTTTTATTTTTAATTTGTCACACTAACTCATCAGATAAAAGGCCCAGGTTCTAATATTAGAAACTAGTATAATCAATTCCAATGTTATCCAACTCATTTATGCTAATCTTATCAGTGCTCTCTCAACAAGTACTACTGCTATGACAGAAATATCAATATGTACCTATAGTAACAACATCTTTGTTCTATTTTTCTTTCATTAAAAGTAGTCCTCTGTATATGTTTACCTTGGAACTTGTAAGGCAAAAAAGGAAATGCTAGCTTTCTGAAACAACAAAGAGCTTGCTGTTCATCAGATGCATAAAGATTTCATGCTTAAAATTAAGACATTCAAACTTTGAGTGTCATCAGTGTGCTGAACTCTACTGATGCTGTCATGTCAAACGCAAAATGAACAGCAGAGAAGTGGTCTTATAACCACAGTACAAGAAGGTCTTTTTGTATGTTTTTATTTCTCAGACTGAAAATGCAAAGAAACACTACAGAAGATTCTGGGTTTTATACTTGACCCACACAGACAAAAATCTTGTCTACCCCATTTTCCACTGTAACTATGTTTTCTAGCCTTCAACTTAAGGAGTTCACAGCAAAAAGAACACGATAGAGTGGGGGAAAAAAAAAAAAAAGGTATTTGTCCAAAACCCACTACTCAAGAACCATAGACCAATATTTAGCATGTGATGGACTCAAGACTCTTTTTAAAAGAAGGCCTTAAAAGGTTTACATTTTAAAGTAAGAGACACATTTGTAAAGGTTACCATGTTGATTTGACTCATTTTCTAGCAGATTCTGTACAATTATGTTGTCTAGCATGTTTTAACATTTTTTTCTGGCAAAATACTCCCTGAACATGTGATGCTATCAAAAAAAAGGCAGGATATCTTCACCATGAAGACGCTCTGTGATTATTAGAATGCAAGACCTTAAGCACATAAATACATATAGCCAGCCTTCAGTTTAGCTAAATCTAGTAAGTTTTGTGTTGTTGAGTTTTTTTAAAGGTAGACTCATAACTTCATAGTTTTAAGTATACCGGCTGCAGCACTCTAGGAAAAGGTGAGGCCAAGTCATAAGAACATGCTACCATCAGTATCACAGAATTATCACAGAACTGTTTAGCAAAATCACTGGGCTTATACTGTACAGGAGAATAAGAAAAGTGAAAACGTGGTCAAAAAAAAGGTTTGAAGTGTTGTTTTTGCCTGTCAACTTCTATACTCCCTTGTCTTTATAATACCAATCTAAAAAGTCTTGTTAGCTACACAATCTAACACATTCCCTCCACATTTGAGTTACAACACCTGGAAACGTGAGCTTTCAGAGCTTGGTAGTGGTGTCTGCATTTCCTAAAGCTGTCACTCCTGGCTGTGAGAGCACAGGCTAGACAAAAATAGCATCCACTGGAAACATGGCGGCTTGCTGCAAATCCAGCTTTCAACCAGTTTTGGAGAACACAAAAATCATTTTCTCTAGAAAGAATACTGCTCATATGCACACAATCCTTGCCGTAAAAGATCACCGGGTAAAGCCGGTGGGAATTAGTAACACGTTAGAACATCCAGGTCAACACTAAAATGTCCCTGAAAGATGCACGGCAGCATTTTCAACGGTTTTCCTCCAGTAAGTATATCTAGGGCCTTACAAAAGGCTGGAAAGAGTTCACACAAGCTCTACTTTGCATTTAAATCTTCGCTTAATCTAGGATCCAGTCAAGGTCATGCGGTAAATCAGGGTGAGATACATGCTCTCCTCCTGCTCCAATTATGACTGTCTTCAGCTACAAAGTTAGAGCATGTGAGATACCCGCGAGCCGATACACTCGTACTAAAGGCCTCAGTAAGTAAGCACCCAGCATTACCCCCCTGAATCTACAGTTACAACTAACTGCTGAAAGGGGCTACCTCTGCTGCAGGCCAGGCCTCGGACCATCTCATCCCTAACCCCTGCCACCCTCAAAAAAAAGCTCAAAAAAAAACCCAAACAAAGAGAACTCCCCAAAAGACCGGATGAAAAAACTTTAGTCTCTAAATCCGAGAACAAAGCTCGCAGCTTCACAGTTTGACTCGCACAATGAGGGCCCATCAACACCCGATCCCCCCGCCCTCCACAAATAACGCTACCGTGCAAATAGCTGCTGGTCATGCAGCGTACCATTACATCCCACTCCCGTCTGAGGAGCCTCTGAGGCCGCGGGAGAATCCTCCCGCGGGAGGATTCCGCCCCGGTGCGCCGTGGGGGGCTGCGAACGCCCGGCCATGGAGTCGGGCGGGCGCTCACTACAAAGCGCCGGGGGAACTGGGTGGGCCCTGCGCGCGGGACGGGGCCGGTGAGAGCCGCCTGTGCGCGGAGAAGGCGGCGGTTCACCAGCAGCTTCCCACCTCCACACACCGCGGCCTACCGAGGGGAGTAGGGCGGGAGGGGGGGGGGGGGGGGGGGCGGGGGCGCCTCTGCCCAGGCCCCGTTTGTCCAGCCCGCGGCCGTCCCCGTGAAGTCACGACCCCACCGGCGGCTCACGCTCGCTTCCCCCGTCGCGGCCATGGGCCTTCCCCCTCACCTGCGGGCGGAGCGGGACGGGAGCGGGAGGCGTCGCTTCACCACAGGCCTGCCCGGCGGACGACAAGCACCTCACGCAACGGCGTGCTCTGCCGCCCGCCAGATATACCCGGCGCGCAGCCTACCCCAGCGGGAGGCGGCTCAGCCAATCAGAGAACGGCGGGGGGCTTTACTCGGATGCTAATTGGCCGACAGCGGGAGCAGAGGCGGGCAGATGGCTGATAGGCGGCTTAATCTACCAACCGTGCGGCCTGGCTCCGTGGGGCGGTCAGAGTGAGCGACACCCAGCAGAGCCAATGGACGGCAGCACTCCCGCCGCCGGGGTGGGACGAGACCGCATGGATTCCCGTTTCAGCCAATAGGACGACGCTACCGCTGACGAAGCGCCAGGGGCGGGGCAGGCCTGACGCCACAGTATGGTTGAGCCGCACAGCAGCGCCCTTGAGAAGGTGCTGGTAAACCCCGTTATAGATAGGGGCGGCCCCTCGGCGCGGCGCTGAGCGCGGCGGCCAATGCGAGAGCGCACCGGGCGCTGACGGACGGGCCGCCGCCGGCGCGCTTAAAGGGACAGGCAGCGCGCCACGAGGGGCGGCGAGTCGTGCTCGCCGCCGCCCCCTGCTGGACGGAACGGGGCGGCGCTCAAGATGGCGGCGGGAGGGCTGGCAGGCCATGTGCTGTGCCTCTGTTTGCTCAGGCCCTGCCGCTGCCTCACCCCATCCCCCGTCTCGCAACAGAGGGTGGGCCGTGGGCTCCCCCTGCTTTGATCACCACACCTCCAGCTGCCACAGGTACTTGCCTGGCCAGCACAAGTGACCCATTCGCCTGAGAGAAGTTGTTGGGGGGGGTGGATAAAAGGAGCTTGTCATGCTGAAAGGTTACCCCCACCGCTCAGGGCTGCAAGGCACTTCCACCAGAGATAGACCCAGTGGTCGCCATCTCCACACTAGTGAAATGAGGGCCGGCTTTGCCTGCCCATGCCCCAGAAACCCCCAGCTGAGCTGGGAGGCTCCTGCAGCTGCTTTTCCTTTGCAGCTTCTGAGCAAAGCAGATGACAGAGGGATGACCTGCCCCAGAGGAAAGACAAGCCAAGCGGGGAAATTTCCTAACCCACCTTGTAAGGCCCAAGTAGTAATGCAAAGGAGGAGAACGGCCTCAGAGTTCACAGATCCCTTCTTCACCAGCAGATGCTGGTCCAGGGAGCTGGAGGAGAGCAGGAAGGAAAGAAAGTAGACAGCTGGCCTGAGCCAGCCAGCTGCCACAGCTCTCCATTTGGTTGTGACACATCCCATCCCAAATGTATCTACGACATGAAGCACTCAGAGAGATATTTCACCCTATAAAAGTGACTTCCTCCCTTACTGCCATATCTCTTAAGTGCTGCCTAAAACCCTCCCTGCTATGCCTTGCAGCTAGAGATACAGTCAGTGGACTGGCATGGGGCCATGCTCAGCATTAATATCCTTCCCCCCACACCCCCCAGCTATTTATAGACTAAGCCACGTTGCAATCTGCCAGTTCGCAAATCAGTAGCGCCAACTTTTGCAGAGTTTAACATGAGACCGGTGACCCTGCACAACAGCCATCCAAAATAAACTGCCACAGGGGGACCCCGGGCATCTGTCCCCAGAGGAATGACAGGGACTCGGTACAGCAACAGGGTCCTACACACACATTCAAACAAGTGCCCTCACTTCCCCCTGCAATGGAAGCTCTCTAGGAAACGGACTCGCCTCTTCACCTCAGTCTTCCTGGCAGGGGCTCAGCCTGTTCGGTACCAGCTGAGCGCAAGGGGAAGGGTTAGCCAAGGCCAGCAACATGACAGGCCACAGCTCCAGTTGGCGTGGTAGCAAATAACCAGAAACACCCTGGTTGTTTTTCCTGCTACAGGTTAGAGTTCTTAACAGGAAGATACCGAAGCCCAGCATGTGATCAGGAAGTATCGCTCCCCATGCATCTCTGCTAGATATTCTCAGCTTCACTAGTTCCTTTCCCAGCCACCCACAGACTCCCAAAGCACCCGAGTTGCTCCAGGCCTCCACCACACCTTCCTCCACCTTGACTCCAGTTTTGAAGAAAGAGGCCCATTCTCCTTCAAAAGGCCAAACAGCCAGGGAGGAATAAAAACAATAAATCAACAAAGGACCCCAAAGCAGACACACAAACATCTTCAGGAACCAGCATCCTCTCTCTAGTCTGAGGTAGAGTCCCTCCCAAACCTCCCTCATTCCACAGGCAGTCTGCCAGAGCTCTCCTAAGCCGGTAAATCTCAAAACCTCCAAAGTCAGAAGGAACAAGTTTTCTGAAGCTGCTCAGCTATCCCTCACACCTCCTGTCCCACCTCTATGATACCTCCTCCCTTCCTCCTGCAGCTGTGGAGCACCAGTAGGGGTGCTGGCTGCTGTCAGGGAGAACATTTCTCCAACACTTTCTCCTTCACCATTTCTGGCATCTCCTCCCTTCTGATGGCCTCAGCCTTACTCCCACGTCAGGCTTCATCCTAATGGCACCGGTCCAGCCACAGCCACCATGCATCTCCTCACGACGAGTGGCAGCATTTTAGTATCAGGGATATGGGAAGAGAACCATAACTGTAAGAAGTGTGGTTACGTTTCAGCTGTAAATACTCCTAAAAATTAAATTGCCATCCCCCAAAGCCAACTCAAACCGATTTGATCAGTGTGAGGTACAGGCGTTTCAACATCAGTATCCCACAGCCAAAGCCAGTTCACGTCACTGCAGACAGCAGCCTCCTGCCCCAGACTCCTGGGGTCCCGAAACCTCTGTGCATCTGCCTCGGGCCGCGCTGCCCTCCCTGAGCTTCACTGCAGCCCATCCCGGTCCCCGGGCCAGAGGTGACATTGCAAAACCTTCCCAAACCCCATCTTCGGTGGAGCAATGAGGCCAGAGATAAGGGCGGCCAGCATGGTTCTGCCCGCGCAAGGCCAGCGAGAGGGGCCTGGCCGCGGCCGTCTCTGCCGGGGGAGGCCGGGTGGCTACGGGAGGGGGCAAACCCGGCTCCCCGCGCGACTGGGAGGTGCGGGCGTGCCCGGCGGCTCCAGGGGCGCTGTGCGGGGCCTGCGCTCAGCGTTCAGCGCTCGGCCCCGGCCCGGAGGCGGCGGCTCCGGCCCGCCCCTTCCTCCGCGCCGCACCGCGCCGAGAGCCGGGAGTCGCCGCCGCGCTCCGCCATGCCGGTGGGTGCCGAGCCCGGGGGGCGCGGGCGGGGGTGGCCCATCTCAGCCCCTGAGCCGGGCGTCGGGGCAGGCCGGGGGCCGGGAGGGGCCCGCGTGGCGCCGGAGGCCGCGGTGCGGCAGGGCCCAGCGGCGGCGGAGCCGGCGGGGCAGGGACGGCGTCGGGAGGCACCCCGGCCGCCGAGGCTCCCCCAGGCCCCGGGCGCGCAGGCAGGCCCGGCGGTGGGCCCTGCTCCGGGACCCCTCCTGCCCGCACACCGGCCCCTCAGAGCACGCAGGGCATTTGTGAAGTGAAAATCAAGGAAATCTTAATTACACTGGAAAATCCTTAAAGGGAACTGCCATTCCCGAACCACTTTCCCCAGTGAATTGTGCCTGTTGAAGGTCTTAGCCTCTCAGTGGTGGGGGCACAAGGTGATTTTGAATAAAAACAAGTAGGAGTTGCAGATGACATGTCAAAAAGTTTTGCCGTTTTTTTTGGTTTTTTTTTTTTCAAGTAAAAGTGCACGTTCAAGAAAAGGAAATTGGGATTTGTCATGGCAGAGATTGATGATTAGCGTTACAGGCAAGCACACACTGAGCCGGTGGCATGGAATCCCGGAATATTGGGGGTTGGAAGGGACCCCTAGAGATCATCAACCCCCTGCTAAAACAGCTTCACCTCCATCAGGTCACACAGGAACGTGTCCAGGCAGGTTTGGAAACCTCCAGAGAAGGAGACTCCACACCTTCTCTGGGCAGCCTGGGCCATCGCCTGAACAGTAAAACAGTTTTTCCTTATGTTTAAGGGGAACTTTTTGTGTTCCAAAAGTTACCCCTTGTCCTGTCACTGTAGACAACAGAAAAAAGTGCCACGCTGTCTTCTTGACATACACCTTTTGGTAACACTGAGGTCCCAGTGGAATTAAAGGATGAAAAAACACTATTAATGCTCCTTAAATTTTGGATTTGTTTATATTTTTATGGGTTTATTATGTTGAGGACCAGAGGCCTTGTAGACAGAAGAATATCAGGATGGGCACGCACAAAAAAGCTTGCAGGATAGTGGGTAGCTGGAGGTAGGAGACTTACTTCTCTGGGCAAGTTTTGAGAGCCCAGCAGAGGCCCACAGAGATGGCAACCTGTGCTGACCCTGCTGGTGGCCCTCTGAGTAGGCCCTCAGACAGCCTCGAAAAGCCCCTTGATTATGCTGTGAGGGACAGTACAAGGATGCCATAGAGAGGAATACCGACAGCTCTCAGTTTTGCTGAGGATCTTTTAGTAACATACATTTACCTTTTGGTTGGGGAGGATTTGAACTTGCTTCCACAGAGAAAAAGGCAAGTGTGGAGGACAAGTGCTGGTGGTGTGCCCTCCCTGACCCTTCGTCTGTCTCTTTTCAGAAACACGAGTTTTTTGTGGACATGACCTGTGAAGGCTGTTCCAATGCAGTCACCCGTGTCCTGCACAGGCTGGGAGGTGAGTCAGTGCTGGGTGTGTGATGGCCAGCTCTCCGGAGCAACGCCAGCTCCGGGGCAGAGTGTCAATGCCCTGGGATCCTCTGTCTTGTGGGTAAAAGCTGAGAGTGCCTGGTTGGAAACCTCCGCTCCCTGCTCTGCTTTGAGACTGTTGCTTAGTAATGAGTTGCAGGATTGTTTGCAGGACTCTTGGAGAAATGTCAAGGGACGGAGGAGCTGCCATGGCTGCAGGTGGCTCTGAATCACCAGGGCCTCACCCTGAACCCTCTGGGAACTGTACCAGTAGACCCCTGCTCAGGCCGCCTCCAGAAAGGGATGTCCTGCCAGGCACTGTTCCCAGGGAGGCCCAGGGTATCTGTGGCGGTGCTTCCCTGGATGCGTCATCAGCAGTCACAGTGAAGAGCTGCTGAGCAGTGCATTTGGTGGTTTCCTGCATAGCATGTTTTTAATATCATCAGGAAAATTATAACCCATGGCTCCTTTGTGCTAGGATTACCGAGAGAGGCTCTGTCCCACACCGGTTCTGATTACCTGTCATCCTGCTCCCTTGTCCTCACCAACTGAGAACAGCTTTCAGTTACCAAGGTGAAGGCCTTGCAACTTCTCCCAGACCCCATCACCACACTGCGAAGATCCCACTTTGTGTGATTGTCAGCACCTGAATCACCCATCAACATGCTGGCCAATAGCCTCATGATGCAGTGGCAGAGCTCTCAAAGCTGACATATACCTACAAGTTTTGTGCAAATACATGGCTGGATAGACACTTTGTGTCCATCTCCTTTGACTTGGCTGAGTGGTTTACTTGCTTATTAGCCATGTGGGAATCCATGTGGGAAGGTGCCTTTTCCCCCCCTCCTACTTAGAGCTGTTAGCTGGTACTGCTACTGAGGAAACCTGTCCTGACCCTGTCCCAACCCCTACACTAACCCCCTTGTTAGTGCCTATCTGTGCTAAACCACAGCACAGGCTGGGCTGGTTGGAGGTTATAGTGGCTGGTTTAGACTCAGCTCATTCGGATTGTTGCATGAGTGATTATGCTGATCCAAGGTGGGGTGAGCAGATTAAAGCAGTTGAGAAACCACGGTCCGTGGTGCAGATCTATAGGAGATCTGGCTTCCTTTTTACCAATACTGGCAGGGCACCAGTTTGTTTTTGCTGGCTGCTGACTGGCAGGAGACACATATACCTTTGACCGATGGCCTTGGGAGTACCAATATGTGAAGCTGGATGAGTGCTGGATGAGTGGCTGCTTCTAGCTGTGCAAACTGTTCTTTTACCTTTCTTTGTAGGTGTCCAGTTTGATATTGACTTGCCCAACAAGAAAGTGTGCATTGACTCTGAGCACAATGTTGACACCCTACTGGAAACCTTAAAGAAGACTGGAAAGAATGCTTCCTACCTTGGGGAGAAGTCTGCACAGTAGCCTTGCCTGCTGTGAGGAGGCTAGGTATATACCAGGTGTATGAAATGCTGAAGAGAGAAATCTCTATTTTTTCCAACTCTCCCAGTAAGACAGGCTGATTTCTGGGAAGCACATAGTAGCAAAGACCTGCAGGTGCAGCTTCAGCAAACCTCTCATACCAGGGAAGCAGCAGAAGCCAGCACCATTTCTGTATGGGACCCTAAAGCTGCTCTGGGAAGTCCACATGATCCCAGCCCTGGTTGTAGTGGAGAGGAGGAGCACAGTTCTGTGCCATTCCCAGGTGAACCTAGACCTTGCCAGAGCATATCATGCATGAAAACAAATCCCAAAGACATTCACTAGCTGACCAGAGAGAGTAGTGGTTCCTAAAAATACCAGGGAAGCAGATGAGACACAAAGACCTGTGTGGGTACATGATTCAGGGGATTAGTTGTTAGCACAAGGACCTCCAACATCTGATGTCGCTGTTAATCCTCTGCTAAACCTGAGGATGTGAAAAAAGAGCAGCACCCTGCTACCCTCCTGGACGTAAAAAGATGGGTTTTAGAATAGCTCCCAGTGCACCCAGCCCCTGGCCGACTGGATATCTGTCCCAAAGACCACCTGATGGTTGCAGCCTGTGTGACGCCCAGAGTCTCAGCACTATGAGGATGTGTACAAAACGCTCCTAACTGTGACATGTTTTTGCAGACAGGGTTCAATTCCAGTGGAAAAGAATTAAGTGAGAGGAGAGGGCTGTCCATTCATTGCACATTATGTCCCTTAGTGCCCAAGATTATTATATTGTATCTCTTAAGAGTTTGTTTCTGTCAGCTGGAGCTTTCTAATCCAACAGCATTGTTGTAAAATGATCTGGTGTGAGCATCACAAATACTCAACATAGATGCACTGAAACCAGTTCATGCTGATTTAATTCCCAGTCAGTAAGTCAGGGATTTACACTACCAGGAATTAAACTGATACGAAAAAAAAGATATGAGCTGATACTGATGTGTGTGTGCAACAGATCTGCATTGGTTTCATAGGCTGGCTTACTAGAACAGATATAAAATCTGGAATTTGTATGGCTTGAGCAAGCTCTTGATACTTCCTAGGGATTGTTTAAAATCATAGCTGTAATCAACATTGCTACTTAAAACAGAGGGAGAAACATGCTTTGAATTGATTAGTGCCTTAAACAGTTTTCAGCTTGTAGTATCGACCACAAGAACTGTTTTGAACTTGCAGGGACTTGTGGACTATGTCTGCAGTGCCTGCAAAAGTTAACCATTACAGCAAAGACTGTCTCAGATAATGGGGATGTGTCCCTTTTTTTCCTGGCCTGGTGTTTTTTGACACTTTCGTTATATCACATCAAGGCAGTTTGGGAGTCAGTTCAGCTGGTCGACCTGGCAGAACGTTTCCTTGATGCTTTTGTTTTCCTGATGGATTTTAACTGAAGCGATTTGACTCACCCAGGGATCATAAGATACAAAACAATGGAGAGGGATGGCTGGACTGCCCTTGCCAGTGGTTAACTGCCAGATCACTTCAGCTGTCATGGCAAAAAAGCACTACATTTTTGTTCTACAGCACATTTCCCTTCATAGGGGATATATTTAGGGGTTTATCTAACAAGAGAGAGAGAGAGAGGGAAGTTGCCTATCCCTGGAACACAGCTTTGTCAGATGGCTTCCTTTTGGCTTATTACCGGCAGAGGGCATCTTTGTACAACACTATCTCCTCTGATTCCGGGTGTTTTTTTGTTCCCTTTTTATTCATTCATTCATTTATTTATTTTGCAGGAACTCAAAACATGACTTCAGCAAAAACGTGGCTTAACTGTTTGTATATCTCCCAGCTTTCTCTGTCACTTGACCTTTACTGCCCTGCCAGATGTTGGAAAGCAGAGTGCTGGCAGGAGGAGATGGCTGTGTCTTGGCCTTTAAAAGTGGAGAAATGTAGAGGTTTTATGCTGTTTCTAGTCCTGCAGTAAATCGAGGCGCTGCTTCTATCTTTCAGTACATGTCTGTGTGTCTTGTGTGTCTTTGTACTGCTTTAAGCAGTTTGCTGTAAAAGATGGCTCATAGGAAGGGGAAACTACCCATTACATGCGAGACAGGTATCCCAGGAAATGACACCTGTCTTCAGAAGCTGATGGCAGCCTCTGCCTGAGGGACAGGTCTCAGGAGAACTGACCTTGAATGTCACTTAGATTTAGGGACTCTGGCACTTGGCAGATGTTTTTCTGTTACAGAACAGGCAAACTTTCCATTTGGGATGCAAGTGCTGGGAAGAAGGGACTCTTGCAGCCCCTCAAAGCCAAAGATAACCACGCGTCGTTTTGAGACAGACAGGGTAACGAGGGAGAAGTGTGCAGAAGGGAATGCATGTGCTGAGAAATGCAGAAAGGGTGGATGAAGAAGGGTGTGGGAGTCTCTCCAAGGTCCCTTGTGTCTTAGCCCAGTGACCAGCATTATGGGCTGTACTGTTGCTATGCCCAGCTCCTATCCATTTAGTTCAGGTTTCCCAGCCCAGTGAAAGGACTGCATGTGTCTGTCCCAGTCTGCTCTCTCTCAGGGGATGTCTCCCCTGCCTACCAGCCATGTGAGACTTGTTCTACAGAAAGGAAAACCAACTAAAGTTTGAAATAAAAGGTTACTCTTAAGAGATTTCTCATGCTCACACATTGAGGTTACTTGTGACAGAATTGCAATTTATTCTTTCCTAGAGTGGTTTAGTACTTCAAAGTCTTTCTTTACCATTATCTAAAGCACAAATTAATTGCTGTGAATGCACTTGCAGGGGCTGGAGATACTTCAAGGAAAGTGTTGTAGATGCTTTTTAGTACTTTTAATTTAAGGGAAGCTGAAGGATAGAAGTGTAACGTCACTACATTATTCTCGTGCATTAAAGTCTCCCAGTGACATGAAGTTTCCAGAGCCAAGGCCCAGAACCATCACTGCTTTGTGCCCTCAGGTGCATGGCATGACACCACCGGGGTCCTGAGGGAGCAAGTGGATACCTTTCCCCAGATCTTGCTGGTCTGAGCTAGTGCTTGCCAGCACTAGTTACTATTTGCTGCTTTCAGCTTCCTCCCAGGCATGGCCAGTGCCTCCACTGTTTGCCCTGTGGCTGAGCTCTGCTGGCAGTGGGCAGGGGGTACGTGTGCTGCCAGTGTGGCATGGAGCTGAGTGGCAGGCAGCGGCACGGTTGGTCTTGGAGCCAGCAGGTCTGGTGGCACTTGCTGTCTGCCAAAGTGGCAGGAGAGACTGGCCTGTCCTCCTGTTGTGCCCACAGAGAATAATTCCCAGTCTGTCACTGTAAACCAGCCTGCTCGTCCTTGATGTCTAGGCTGCAGCTTATGCCATCCACACATCTCCTGGCTGCTCTGCTCCCCTCTCCCTGCTCTGCTAAACTGTCTGTTTTGGTTAAAGCCTGCTAATCTCTCAGCCAGACAAGGAAAGGTTTCTACCAACGAGACAGGAAGTTTGTGCAGATACCTGTAGTTTCAGCATCCATCTGCAGGGCTGCAGTCTCCCAGGCCTGCCCTCCTGCCATTCAGCATGCTGCACACTGCTTTAAGCTCTTGCAAAAATGACATTGCAGCTTTGGGTGGAAGTGGGCTGCAGTGATGAGCTGTGGTCAGCCCAAGCTGGCTGCAGAGTGTAGTGGGAATACAGACTGTCATTTACAGCCTTAGAATGTCCCTATGTGTACGGCATGGCAGGGCTGCCCACAGCCACTGCCTTCAGGTGTCCCTGCCTGTGCTTCCCCACAGAGACTCTGCATGTACAGTGTTCATGGGCCTGCACATCTGATGGCTTATGGCATTTGATGTCCTGCTCCTTGCTCACTGTTCCAGAGCAGAAGGATCAGAGGGCTGACAAGTCTGCAGAGGCCACCTCTCTGATGCCATTTCCCGAGGATGCTGATGCGAACGAATGGTTGGGAAAGTACCAAGGGCTTCACTAAGCCCAGCTTTTGCCTTCCTCCGTGGTCCCAGTGCTCAGGCCCTCATATCACATCCTTCTTCCTTTCTCTCAGCCCTGTGGAAAATGCTTGAGTTTATTCTCCAGCAAAGAGGAGGGAAGTGCTGTGGTGGTCACTAA
Organism: Colius striatus; assembly: GCF_028858725.1. Taxonomy (NCBI): domain Eukaryota; kingdom Metazoa; phylum Chordata; class Aves; order Coliiformes; family Coliidae; genus Colius; species Colius striatus. The sequence continues at coordinate 13,697,091 of NC_084767.1, forward strand.
CATTTAGTGAAAATCCCAAAACACCAGGACACCTGCTGATCAGAGCAGGGCTGGAAGATGGTACACATGCTGCTGCTTGTTTTCTCCACCGAAAGCCCAGCAGCACAGCATCATGTGTGCTCTCCATTGGCCTTGTGGGCTTATCAGGGGAACAGGGCGTTTCACCCAGACCAGGCAATTTGCAGAATGCTCCCTCTCTGCCTGCTTTCCTTTCCTCTGGATAAGATAAGGTGTTTGGGAAGATGGCCTGCTGGTCCAGCCTGCAGACAGCAAGGGCAGGAGGCTCTGCACCAGAGCTCCTGAACCAGTGGCTCTGCAGGAGCACAGCTTGCCTCCCAAAAGACCACCTCACCCATGAAGACACAGCCTTAACAAAGCTGAGCGAGGACACCCTGTGGCAGTCCCTGGTTTGGCGTTTTGGCTGATGACATCTGGTCTAGGGAAGTTGTGGCAGGAAGACTGAGTCTGAACAGAGCAGCAGACCTGCAGGGTGGCTGTCTGAGAGGCTTATGGAAAAGCTTTGGGAGAAGAACCAACTCCTTCATAGCGTTTAAAAGGATAAGACCACTGCCCAGCTTTTAAGATCCTAAAGATTTTCATTCATCAGGTTGGCCTGAAGCTGGCCCTCAGGTTGCACAACATGGAGAGGGCGCCCAACAAGCTTGCACAGGTAATGTGGTCACAATGATTTCCACAGCAGTGTGCCAGGCACTGAGGCTGCGAGGCCATTTTCAGACAAGGAACTTCTCCGTTTGCAGTGCAAACAGGAAAGGGTGGCACTTGGAAAAGGAGCTTTCCTGTACCACAGACACTCTGGCTCTGCACGATGTCCCGGTGACCTGCTAGAAGAAGGATGTGTTGGCCCTGCCAGCTGCAGGACGAGCAGCTGGTGAGGTGCAATTTGGTGCATTGCCACCCATGAAGACATCCTCCTTCATGAAGTCCTCAGCCCAGTTCCAGCTGAGCTGTCAGGATCTGGGAGCTGCCTCTAACTGCAGCAGCCCTAAGAACTGGGCAGACCCTGAGGGATGGGCTTTAAAAGTTATTTTGTTTTCCCTGCCTCAAAATTATCTCTGCTTTTCTCCCCTGTGGTGGTTCTGATGGAGGCATTTGCTTTTCTCGCCCATTTGTTGCCTTTGCAGCATCGCCCATCTTGTGGTGCTCCTGGGTGTCATTTTTCACCCAGTGTTACCTTCCCTCGCGTTTTAAACCAAAGTCTGATTTCAGTGGAAAAGTCTACAGCCTCCAAACCCCAGTCCTTTATGCACAAAAGAAAAAGCTGCCGTGGTTATCCCAGAGCTGCCTTAAGCACCACTGGCTTTTTGGCGCTTTCTAATTACCAGATGACAGGCAGGAGATGATTTTAGCCAAAGGAGCAGTTGTACTCAGTTGAACCACCCAGTAAATGAGAAAATTTCCAAAATAGCACCACAGGCTGCAGAAAGCAGACAGGGGATGGGAGATCCCCCTTGGTGCCTGCAAATGGTGATCGCTGGCGGCTGGCAGAGGTAAATTGCTGTGAAATTTCAGGGTGGGAAAGAAGGGTTCAGTTTGCAACAATCTCAGGAATTTGACAGGCGTGTCATGCCTGGGTGTTAAGGCTGCTACATGGGGGATTAATTACCAAAAGATGGGGATTTTCTAGTCTTACTCTGCTTTTAAATGTTTGCTGTAAGGAACAGCCCGCCTTAGGCTTCCACCTTTGCTCACTTGCCTGCTCCCAGCCCAGGCATGGCAGTTGGGAGGTGGATGTTTGACTTACAGGTAGGACCATAACCCATGCTTTTGGGATGAACATCTGCAACGTTGTCCTGACCAGCTGCCCTTTGAGCTGGAGCCGTGCAGCAGGGCCTGGAGGTCCCCATTGCACTGGGCTGGGTGTCTGTAGACACAAGGCTCGCTCTAAGTGGCTGTACATACTCGGAGGATGGAGGCCAAGCGTGATGAAACGGGTAGATAACGTGATCCCTTGGAGGGACTCCAAGCTCCCAAACCAGCTGCAAAAATAAGTTTGTCCCTCTTTCTGAACTGTGCTGCTCATGCATCTTTTCAATAAGGTGTACAAAAGGCCCATCCTTGTGAGACCAGAGCTAAGCTGAGGCCACTCTGCAGCGGGTGACAGGCTGAGCTGTTCTGACTCACTGGTGTACACAGCAATGCCAAAGGCCCTCACTGATTCCCTCTCCCTTGTCCATACACACAGATTCCCTCAGTGACCACCACAGGCAGCTTTCCACACTGCACCTTCCAGAACAGCAAAACACACAGGGACCTGACAGACTCCCCCTCCAAGACTGTGGCAGTGTAAATAGGGAAAAAAAACCCCAACAAACAAACAAAAAACAGACTTAATTAAGGACTGCAGGAGCAGGAAATGTGCACACGTGTGCTAGCCAGAGAATAAATATTTTCCTTCGGAGCTGCTTTCTCCAAGGGTTCAGAAAAGTGATGGAGGCTGGGTTACTGAGCGAGGGTAGCAAACAGTTGCCAGCCCCTCCGGAAGGCAGCGGCCACAGGGTGTTCTGTTCTGGATCCTTCCCTGGTGCTCCAGCCTCTGGCTTTAGCCTCCCCTTGTATATACTGAAGCTATTCAACCATTTGGCTAAAAGCAGATGGGGAGGGAGAGAAAACAAAGTAAAACAAAGAGGGAGAAAGGCAGCTTTTGTGTTGCCTCTATTTGCAAAAGACAGCCCAAGCCCCTTTTGGACTAAGGTTTAATTTATTGGACTCCAGAGAGCTGAGATTTGCGGCCCAACAGCTGCTGTTGGCAGTGGCATTTTGGGGCAGCCATAGGGAGAAGGTAGGAACTCAGCTCTCATGAGTGAGGAGCTCTCTCAGAGGGGCAGTGGGATGCATGAGACATGATGTAAGGTCCCTGCCTGCTCTGGGGAGAGCAGATCTGCTCTGTGACTGTTCTGCTACATGGACCTGGCCCAGATCACCTGGAAGGGACAAGGGAAACTGCTCTGTGTAGGCAGGAGCATTCAGCCTGACCCTTCCTGCTATTGTCCCTTTGCTCATCATGCCTGTTCCTGAGCACCTTTCTAAAGACTGCTGGGTGCTACATAGCTGAGTTTGGGTTTCCTCTTCACCAGTCGAGGCCAGTGGGTTGCTGTGCTTTCACTGAGGCAGAGCACAGCCAGAAGATGCTGCAATATTTCAGGCTTCCTCAGTTCCTAGCTGGTGTGAAATTCCCAGGGCAGGACCTTCTCTGCCAGCCCATCTGAGACCTACTCACTCGTTTTCAACAGATGGATGAGAAAACATTAAAACAACAAGCACAGCTCATTCCTGTGAATTAAAAAGAGATGCTTGAACAGAGCAGGAATCCACTGTGCCCAAGTACTCTCCTATCCCATTTCAGATGAACCAAGCTCTCCCCCTCCAAAGCTCTTGCTCGGCCATGGGCAGAGCTTGGCTCACAGAAGCCAGTGTCAGCACGGTGGACAATGCCCAGCAGTCAAAACAGAGGCTGCTGCCTTAATCTGTTGTGCACAGCTTTAAAAAAAGCCAACCCACACACCATTGTCAGGGTGATCCCAGCGGTTGCAGCACAGGGCTGCGGGGGGGTGCCTGGGGCTGCCTGCTCTCATGGCATTGCAGGGAACAGCTCTACTGGCCCCGGGACTAGCTCCTCCCGGCTCTGCAGGAGAGTCATAGCACAGACTTGTGCTGTGCAGCTGACCTACAAAGACAGCCTAGGGCCCATTGGCTCTTGCCTTCCCTTTGTGTCTCAGCTGAGCTGGTGGGGAATAGCCCTTCCTATCATCCCCACTAAGGCATGGGTCGCAGAGCTTAGGGTCTCTCTTCAGTGGAGAAAACCCCAATACAAGTTTTTGCATCTAAATTTCCCTTTATTTTTCCCTTCCCTACTTCCCTGCCTGTGACCAGTGCTAAATGGCTGTGCCCTCACAGGAGCAGCCAGCAGAGCAGGCAGCTTGGTGGGAACGATCCAATTTCCAGGGCAACCGGGACGGGACCGAGTCCAGAGCGTCCTCGACTCACAGTGCTGCTCTTATTTCTCCAGTTTCCTCTCCATTTGCTTTCTTAATTCAGCCTGTTCTTTGCCAGGGGAGAAGCCAAAAAAGCAGAGATGTGGCACATCCAGAGTCCTCCCCACTGGCTTTACAACTGCTGGGGGATTTTTAGCTTTCCAGTTTCAGGAGCAGCGCCCCAAGCTTGCTCTGTGGTCAAAGTATGTCAAAGTACAGTCAAAGGAAGAGCATGAGAAGCCAAGAGGCCAGCTCTGATTCCTTAAAGACTCTACACTCAACTCTTGGCTCTTCACCAAGGGTCCATGTGCTGAAGACATGGACCTTTATCCCCCAGGTAAGGATCATCATCCTTTGCCACTAGCACTGCCAGCCAGAGACACCTCCACCATGAACCTGCTTGGGGTAGGTGTGTCCAGAGGAAAACCAGAAAGGTGGGAGTCCTGTGTCCCACCAGCCAGCACTTCGGATAGATGCTGGAAGAGCCATTTGAGGCAAAGGGAGCTGGACATGAGCCACTCATTGCCATGGAAAACAATAGGCCCAACCAAGCACATGCCAACATAGTAGGGTTTTAAAATTCATCCCTAAAACAGGGTAACACAGAAAACCTCCAGCTGTTATTTCCATATTTACAAACCCAACAGAGGAGCTGCCAGTTGCTGTCAAAGAAAACTCGTTTGTGTCTCTGCGTGTGTGTGTGTGTGTGTGTGCACAAAAATACAAGCCAGGAATCACTCCCCATGCCTGGCATTGTCCCTCTGGCCCCTGGCAGCAGCCCAGTCCCACAGCACACAGGGGAGCAGGGAGGGAAAGGCTCCCTGTCTCATGCTGAAATGAGCCCTCCCAGGTCTGCAGAGCAGAGCTTGCTCCCAGGCTGGGGGTAAGTGGCTGGAGCGCCCTCCCTGACACCTGAGGTGGCCATCTGTAGGTGTAAAAAAAGGGACCAAGAAAGGCAATCTCACTCCCTGTTAGTCCTTCGTTTCCTTCTTCCCCATAGAACTCCAGCAAAGCCACGGAGAGGGCTGCACTTTCTGATTGCACTGGAAAAGGCTGGACACAGAGGGATTTGGGGAGAAGACAGAGAAAGAGATAGCCCCTTCTCATCCAGCCTTTTCACCCAAGATTTCCATCCAGAAGCAGCACATATTCCTTCAGTACCACTCACTATTTCTAATCCTCGGAGGAAACAGCACAAACGGCCAAACCTTGAATGAGGTTACATCAACTTCAGTCCAGGCACACCTCAGCAGTGAGGATCTTCGCTCCTGGGAGATGGACGATGATTTTTAAAGGTCCATTCCAAGCCAAACCATTCAGAGTTATCTAAGGAAAGAGGAGCAGAAAAGGAGCCCTCGAGCACAAACAACAGACAAACTCCCTTGCCTGCTGCAGGGATGCCCTCGCTGACTACAGCTGCATCTCTATTAGAGAAAACAGCTGAATCTCCCCTGCAGCTGAGCTGCCTGGATCCAGCTGGGGACTCATCAATGATCCCAAAGCACAGTGTGGTGTCCCTCCTGTTTCGCAGCTGGCTATCCCCAGAGATGTCCAGACAATTCCCTGCACCACCCTAATCGTCAAGAAAGCTGGTGTTTCCCCAATTTCACAGTCCTACCTTTTCTCTCCAAGTAAATAACAGGAACATTCAAGACATTAAAACCCACCCAATAAACCTTGGGCCAACTCAGTCCCCAGAGCAGTGTGGGCAGGCAGGTTGGTACAGGTAAGAGGATGCAGTGGGCATCTTTGGACAAGTCTGAATGAAGGGGCTGGTGTGGGGGTGACATTGCCAACGCTCGTGTCTGGCCTTGGTAATTTTCTGGTTATTTTTTGCAGATACTCAATGTGCTTAATGTTCATTAGCAGTCTCAGCATCACACAGGAAAGAGTTCAGGGGCCCCTCCAGAGCTCCCATCTCAGGGAAGAATTTTGTCCCTGCATTTTGCCCATGAAAGAGAAGCTTAAAAGAAAGTCCTCCAAATTTGATGAGTTTTTAAAGTGTGCTTCTGGTCTCTACAGCTTCTTAAACAGCTGCTGATAACAGATGCAGGGCATACAGCATGGGGAAATGCTGCTAATTTTAGTAGAAGATCCCAAGGGAGGATCCCAGCTCTGGGCCAGGCGCAGGATGGAAAGTCACAGCACTCACTCAAGGCCCCGCACGACCTTGCTATTTTGGGGCTGACCACATCCCACCTTGCCCCAAGTCCACAGACACAGTGCAGCATCAGCCCTGAGCCTTCCCACAGCCCAGCTATTCCTGCCCACAGCAGCAGCTCCTGCCAAGCCCCAGCCAAACTGGATGGTGGGTTTGGAAGAGAAGTAAACAAGTTTCAGGGCTAAATTGAGATTCCCAGAGCTCCTCACACTGAAACAAGGATGGATGAGGTATTTTCTGCACATGCCCTCATATGGCAGCTATATTTTCCTCCAGATAAGGGAGCTGTGTCCTCTTGGATTTCTTTTACCCTCTGATCAGTGAAATCCCACCAAACTCCAGAGAGATGAAGAGAACGATTCCTCCACTGACTGGCCCTTGCAAGGAGCAGAATATTTATATGTGGCCATAAACACCTTAATTGCTCAAGGTAGGAAGATTTTAAGGGACCTAAACTCCCCAAGATAAAATCCAGTCTGGGCAAGAGAGTTTATTGGGGCTCAGAGGTGCACTTGGAGATAATCTGGAAGAAAGCAGCAAGCAGACATGGAAGGAGGTCAGTGCTTTCGCTGTTGGGGTTGGCCTAGAGTGGCTGTGTTTGTAAATCACCGTGTCATGAGTTAAAATCCTCAAGCAGTTGCCAGCACTGCCCCTACCAGCTTGACCTACACTGTCCCAACAGCCCTTTACTCAGCTGCTTCACAGCTGCAATGGCTCAGTCTCTGAATCCAGCTTCAAAGCTTTGCTGTCAAAAAGATTTCCTACTCTCTCCCCCATATCTTCACTGCTCGCTTCTAAGTCTACCTGTGACTGGCTTTTTCCTCTGAATGGGGTCCTTTTAAATGCATGTTGCCAAAATCAATCCCATTTTGCCTCCTTTAACAGACACCCTGTTTATGGAGCCTCCTGCATCCAGCAGCCTGGCTTATTCATCTGGTACATCTCAAGCCAGGGCCTGTTCTGAAATGAGCTCAGCTCAAGCAGAAAGTATGTGAGCAATAGATTGAAAAATGCAGGTTCTCAGAGTGGATAGGTGCAGGCTCAGCTGGGGGTGGCCTGAGCACAGCCAGGCTCCCCTACACTGCTCCCTGCCTGCTGTGCTGGGATGCAGACACAGCTCCAGCACGGTCCGATTCACATCCAGGAATGCTGTAATAGCTCATTTGTGAGTGGTGCTAGAGGGGACACGGCTTCTTGGGATGCCTTTGCAGGGTACAAAGCTGTGTTTCCTGGCTTATGAAACATGAGGACAGCCAGGGCTGTATGGCTGGCAAGGGCTGGGGACGGTGCTGAGTGCACTGAGCTGTACACACACTGAATTGCTGTGGGGAAGGGCTGGCTGGGAGGGGGTGATGTTTTAATAGGGTTTTGCCAGCAATGATGGTTAATAGGAGGACAATGAAGTCCTGTTCTTCAGCCTCCACAGGGAACTGCTACATTTTCCACAGTTTCATTTAAGAAGGAACCCAGCTTCCTCATCACCAGTGTGCCTTGCCCTCCCCAAGACAATTCTTCCCTGGTGCTCTTCACCTCCAGCAGTGCATAAGCCTGGAGCAAAGGCAGCCATCATTTAAAGGCCATGTGCCCAGCTACTATGCTCCTGCAGTCACCAAATTATGCTGGGGGCAACACCAAGCCCTACTGCTTCCTTTGCATTAGCCGTCATCCTGATCCGTGGCAACGGAGACCTTCCCCCACACAGCCCCACTGGACACTCACCAGTCTGCCCATTGCATCACATCCCTGACAAGAGAACCATCTAAATGGGCTCTCAGTAATTCACTAAGGGGCTCCCAGCAAAGACGTGGCCCAGGAAAACCACTGCTTTCATTCCCAAGATCTAAGGTTCTGGAGCTGATTAAACTAAATTAAAAGAGACCTAGTTATCAGTGGTTGTGGAGTTGTGCAGCCAACTCATCTGAGAATCAAGAGGACCTCACACTCATGACCCAAAAAAGAAGAGACAGCTGGCCCCAGAGAGCCTTGTGAACACTGACATTTGCCTTTTGGGTCTTTTCCTCGACCATGGTTATTGCCACTGCTTTCCAGATGGTATTTGGATGTCCTGGAGCTGGCACAGCTTCACATGGGTACTCTCATCAAGGCTGCCTTTCAGAAGACTTTTAGGCAGTGTTTATGCATGCAAAACCGCTGTCACTGCAGCCCAGGAGCTTCCCTCTCCCCACATGTCCCAGGGGCCTGAAGGTGGATTCCTGTTTATTTCCTTTAGCAATTCTATTCATACCCTTCAAAACCTGCCAAGTTGCATCTGTCAGGCCCAAGAGGATGGGAAAATGCATCTTAGGTAAACACCAGGAGCAAGGTGGGACTGCCCCTGGAAGCTTTTTTGCATCTTCTGCAAATCACAGACATGTTTCCAGTGCAAGGCCTCGAGCAAAAGTGAACTGGACATGAGATACCAGACTGCCATTCAGGGACACAGCATCTCTGTGTCCAGGATTAATAGAGAACAGACCCCTGCAAAGGGAGAAGTCCTTTTAGGAAAGGCAATTTGGATGTTGGAGGTCTTGGCCTGGGTCCAAGCTCAGTCAGGCTGATTGGAGATGCCTCACACTGCTAAGCCCATCACTAAACTAAACCATGTCCCTCAGCACCTCATCTATGTGTCTTCTAAATATCTCTAGGGATAGTGACTTCACCACCTCCCTGGGCTTAATAATTCCAATGCTTAATATCACTCTCAGTGAAAAGGTTATTCCTAATGTCCAATCTAAACCTCTCCCAAGCCCGAAGCCCCATACATTTCTAAGCAAGACTATCATTGCAGGGGTCATTTAAAAGAGTGGAGGAGAAGATCCCTCCCATTGGGCATGGGAAGTAGCCTCCACTGAAGACTCCAGAGGACAGCTGTGAGAGCCCACGTATATCATGGAAAGAGCAAGCCATCCCACAGCAAGCATGTCCTGGCTCTGCAGCCTGTTCTCAGGTCATGACTCACTGCAGAGCCATGCACAGCTGGATTTACACCCCTGCCCCACAGGCCTCTGATTTACAGCAGTTTTTCAGCAGTGACATCGACTGCTCCTTATCTGTCTGCTGCTGACAGTGCCAGTACCCTGTTTGACTGCATTGCCCATTGATCCTTTTCACCCCCAGTCCACTTGCATAGCACTAAGGCTCATACTCTCCCAGTCCAGGCACTGAGACCTCAGCTGGGTGTCAGTCTGCTCCATCTAAAACAGGCATCGATCCTACTACTGAGCCCAAGAGGAGAGTCCCATACCACTGAGAAGAAGTCCTTGCCCCACGTAGGACAATCGGCTACTCTTGGGCAAGTTCCCAGGACAGTTTGGATTTATCCTGCCCTGTGCAGAAAATGTTTTGGGTGGTCATGCATCTGCTTCATCTGAGTCTAGAGAGCACAGCCTTTCTGCCTCTGATCTGCTTCTGAGATGGAAAAAACCAGAAACCCTCCTCCACAACCTGCTGACACACTCCCTGAGAGCAGGAGAGCTGTGACATTCCTGGGGTTAGCCAGATTCCTGTCTGCTCTACATTTAGTCTCGCTCTCACTTTTTCCTGAGTTGGGTGCTAGGGTCCTGCCCCAGTGGCCTTTCCCCTGTGCCTGTAAGGAGATCAGCCTCCAGTCACAGCTCAGCAATGGAGACTGTGGAAATGACATTCCTCCAACTGTTCCAGGGCATCCTGTTTATTTATAGGTACTTTGGGTTCATTGTTTTGCAGCACCATCCACCAGCAATTAATGCAGGAACATCCTCTCCAGAAAAACTCATTAGAGAATCTTTCCCAGAGCAGGGAGAAGGAAAGTCTCCTTAGGCTGACAGATCTGTGAGCAGGAGACTGCAGGATTATTAATCCACAATTGTATCACTTCCAATGAGCTGCTCACTTGTATTTCTCTCCTTCTCTTGCAGCAGAATTGTTCGCCTCTTGAATAACACCGGGGTTTTCTCATCTGAGTCAGCCCAGCTCTGCTTGACCTGACTTAAAATGGGATGAAGACATTTGCATTTTGAACTGGAGCTAGGTGGAGTTCACCCTGCAAACCTCTTGGCTTTTGCTGTAAACTGAGCTCAAGCCTGGAGGGGTTTCATCCTGTTTGCTTCTTCCATCAGGGTTGTTTAGTCACCTGAGCTGTTTTCCTCTTGGCAGCCTGACACCACTGAGGACCCTGCTAAGCCTTATAAGTGTGGAGAGGCCTTTCCAGGACTTCCTTTGCAAGCTCCCAGTCATTTCTGGAGCTTCTTAAAGCTGCTGAGATTAGTTAGCCAGCTGCTGCAGGCTCATTGCCCCCTCCAGCCTGCTGCTGACCACGCACCCCCCAGCATGGCAGCGTGTCCCTCACAAGATGTAGGACCTGCTTGTGCCCACCATGTGCACCAAGAACCATGAGGACCCCTCACTCCCTCCCACTCACTGACCCAGGGCTCACAGCCACGAGCTCAAGGGCTGTTCCCAGCTGTGGCTGCATCACAGTGGTAGGCTGCTTTTGCTTTTGCTCAAAACCAGGGTTTAAGCCGCCACGTATGTAAAGAAATCCCTGTTATAATTATCTTCCTGGCACTGTCATTTGTCTGAGCCCTTAGGAGAGGGCTTAGCTTCAGGCTACAGTGAGGAGTACTGTGCAATTGCCACGTTGTCAGTTAGAAAAGATGTGGTTTCTTTTCTCTTAAGGTTTTTTTTTTCTCCCCAAAATTTTTTCCAGATGTCTTTCTTTATTTTTTCCTCTTTAGTAGCAGCAGCTGTACAATTCCAGTGTGAGCCGTGACTAATCCAGCTCAGAGAGCATTCAACGACTGCATTCAACTCCTCCAGCTGCCAAGCGAGCAAATGAAACTTGGGTTTAGGGCATGTGCAACCTCTGAAACCAAACAGACCTACAAGTGGCACGGGGGACTATGGACACTTGTGGTGGGAGGAGAAGATGCTCCACATGCCAGAGATGGTTGGCTTCATTTAAAGGACCCAAGGGGTCTGAGTGACCATCACAAAGCTGGCCTCCACAGGGTCCTGTTGGGGTATTTATGAATGTCTCTGTGAATTATATCAACAAGCAGATATCAGCACTCAAGCAGGGCTTTTGAGTTGTGTGTAGCCAAGTAAAGAAGCACGTGAAGACTTTCTTCCCTTGTTCTTTGCCGCCAGCCTCCTGAGCTGCCTGATCACGGCCTGATTGACTGTCTTGCTGGGAAGTAATGATGGTTTCTCACACCCCCCTCCCCTTTCTTTTTATGTTTTGTTTATTTTTCGCTTCTAGTTGAATGTTTATGAATGTTTAGTCCTAGCTCTATTTCTTTCACGTGCAGCAGAAGTGCTGCTGCGAGGCCAGACAAGGAGTGAGCCGATAAAGAACCACAAATCACTGAAGTAACAGCATTTTAGAGAGCAAGGAGCCAGCACAGCCTGGTAGGTCGTGACAGGCTAGTTCCTATGTTGACATCTAAATCCTCAGCAACATCAGTGGGGAGAGTTAAGCACACAGATTGGTGTCTCAGCCCCTCTCAAAGATAGTGTGCAATCAGGAGGAGTGAACCCAAACCCCAGGGAGCCAAGACAAAACACGATGCTGCACTTCCTTATGATCTTGGTTGTCCTTCACCCAGCATCTGCAGTTGGACTGCTCCTGCCAGGATGACTTGTCTTCAGTCCTGCTGGCTACACAGCCATCGTTGTTCCAGCAGCCCTTGGAGTAACCTTGCATTGCCCTAGCTGTGGTGAGGGCTGGTGCCACAGGTGGATCACAAGCTGTAAAAAGCTGGATTGTCTGCAGAGCTCAGCACAGCCCTGTATGGCAAAGAGACACTCTTTAGGGATGCCCGAATTGCAGCGATTTGACAGCCTCTCTTTTTGGCTGATAGCTTTCTTTTGACATGCAGCACCATGGCCATGGTGGTGCATAAAGGAGCTCTCTCTGGTTCTGCCAGGAGAGCAGATAAACCTTAAATCCTCTCAGTCACGGTAAGATGCAAATTGAAGAGCTGGGTTTTCACTCTGAGCATAGAGAGGAACAGATGGGAAAAGTCAGCTCCAAACAGTTTTGCTGTCTAGCTGCCTCTAGCTGGGCAGCTGCTCCAGCTGAGTTATGATCTGTAAGGTCAAAATACTTAATGATGTCTGAAGGGATCATCGATTCAACTGATCAGCAATTTTGACTGTGGATTTTGCTCAGCCAGTCCAGCTCTGCTGGATAATAATCACAGAGAGACCAGTCTGTTGAGGGTCATATCTACCAGCCCAGCATTTCTCTGCCTACTTGGAGCATATTTCAGCTATGTCATAACACTCCACATTCTCTGGATCACTCACTCTCCCGCCTCACAAGGCAGTCCCTGATGGCAGCAGTGTTAGGAGAGAGGATGGAGGAGCAAGGACTCCCTTGCCTTGCTCTTCACCCCACTCCCCCCCCACCCCCGAGGACTGGAAACATCAGCTCAGGGATTGAACTATCCCATTGTCAAATGACAGTGTTTAACTTCTTAATTGCAGTAGGCCAAGGTGCCAGGAGGTGTACAAACCAACCAGAGACTCCTCCCTGCTTCCCCCCATGCTGTTGGTCGGAGAGCAGCAGAGAACGGACAAACTCATTGCAGCAGTGCAGGCAGCTGTGACAGTGACTCAGCTGGGAAGGTTGCACCGGGGCCTGCTCTGTCCCTGCAAGAGCTCCCCTTCATCTCCAACCCCGCTTGATTTCTCTGGTCTATCCTTTGGAGCCAGGCTGTGCCTCAGCTCGTCTTTCGAGTGGGACTGCCCACCAGGGAGAGAGGGAGAGGAAGAGGCCGATTTGGAAAGATAGCGAGGAGGAGGAGAGGCAGCGGGAAACCCAGCCCACCCTTTGGCTTCCTCCTGCCTCCTTCTAAAACCTGCAGATTCCTCCAACCCATCCGAGTGCCTGAAGTTTGCTCAGCCCTGCTGCCGGGACTGCGAGGTATGGCCCGACACCTTCGCGTTTGCCTTTGCTCTGCTGTTTCTCCTGGCATGGGGGTCCCGAAAGCCTCACTCGTGGGGGTCCCTGCCCCGGGACCCACTCCACACCCCGAGTGTGGAGATCCCTCCCGACTTCTCCTCTTTGCAGCGTCTCCGCTCCCAAATTGACTTTGTTACTGTGTTTCGCTGACAGATTACTAAAGCTTTAACATTTTGGTGGCATTTGATTGTAAAGGTTTAACTTGCCCTGATTTTTCTCTCCTCTCCTTTCTTGCTTTTCTCCCCTCTGGGTTTTCAGTGGTGGGATATTTCCTCAGCGAGATGCCAACGTCTGATCTCAGAGCAAATCTGATCTATTTACAAACCAGCCCCGATTACAGCCAGCCTGGGGTGCGTTGGCAGGTGATGTTTTACTCACCAGGATATCTAGAGGAAGAACAAAAGCTCTGTCGGCTTCATCTCAGCATCTTTACCTTTTCAGTGCTGCCGCTCTTATTTCTCCTACACAAAAAAAAACAACAAAAAAACAAAAAAGGAAAAAAGACAGTCGGCTTTTTGTTCCGAGCAGACTTTGAAACCATTTCAAGTCCTGCTGCCCTGCTTTGCTGATCAACTGTTAGAGAGACGGAGGTTGCAGGAGAGGAGAAGCAAAGCTCTTTTGGGGTAGGGAGGGGGTCGGTTTTTTAAGTTTTAAGAGCTTGGTCTCGGCCAGGCACAATTTTGGGTCCACGCAGAAGAGCCGAGGGGGTTGTTTCCTTTAAAGGCAGCCGCTGTCTTTCCCGTCCCGGTGACGTGCGTGGCAGTTTAACTTTGCTCTTTGTGTCCCTCCTCTAAGAAAGCTCCACTCTGTTGCATTCAGACAAGAAAAGGAAATTGAACAGGATAAGGATTCGATTCCCACCCAAACCGAGAGACGACAGTTTCGAGCTGGAGTGAAATCAGGGGCAGCCGGAAGGTCGCTTCCGAGCCCTTCGTTATCCCCAACTTGAAACAGCCCCAAAAAACTCAGCAAACCTCCAAAAAGACAAAAATAAATCGCAGCCTTTTGTCGGGGCCGATCACGAGAGTTTTAAGCTTAAATGAAAGGCTGTTTCGTTCTGAGCAGCAGTCCAAGCCAAGCTATTGTCTGCCACATCGGCAGGAGCAGGGGTGCGGGCGGCGTTGGGAGGGGGAAGAGGGGAAATCAACTTTGCCGACTTTTTTTTCAAGCCCCTCCTTCCACAACGCTCTGCTCTTCCATGACTCAGCCCCAGAGGAATGTCGGCTCCCATGGAAACCCTTTCTGGGTCCTCTGGTCGGAGGGATGTCGGGGCTGTTATCACCGGAGCAGTTCTGGCAGGGAATGAGTCCAGGGAATGCTTTGAAGAGGGTTTGCAGTTTTGCAGAATATATAGCGGGCAGTTTCTTCTCTCCTTCTTTTGGGGAGCTGTGTCAGATCACTTTGCTGTACCTCCGAGCAGAGGGCTGCTTTTGTCACTGCCCCACGTCCAGCCCAAACAAAAGAACAAGCTGGCAGGACAGCAAAGGGCTGCACTGCCAGTCCTTCCAACTGAGGCTTGCACAGCGCTCGTTGCTGAAGCTGCTTGCCACACAGGTCTCATCCAGGCACTTTTCTGGATTTGTTTCCATTAGGGATGTAATTTGCAGCCTAGACAGACTGTGACAGCTTTGAGCTAGCACACTGCTATAGCAATGGATGGATTCTTGTGCATATATCTATCAGCCCTGTAAGATCTGGAGCATTCGTAAGTGTAATCAGAGCTGCTTAGCTCCCTGCAAGGGGAATGGGTTAATACAATGTTGTGGTGTATTCATATCTTTAGTGATGGGCTGTGAGCCAGGCAAGAGGAGTTTCAGGTACAATTAGGAAGCACAAAATCATCCTACCTCACTGGACTGAGTACTAGATTGTCCCAACTCACTGTGCTTGTAGCCAAGATAAAGGAGTAGCCAGATAGTCCCGGTACATTGCACTTGTAAGGAAAACAAGAAGAAAATGTTGGCTGGCCCTGCCATCACAACATGGCCCAGGGGCTCTGCACCACCACAGGGAGAGAGGTATTTTCTTGTGTTTTACTTGGAGTGTGTAAGTGTGTGCATGAGCTAAAAGGAATTTCACTTCCACCTAAACCTAGCTTGGCTTTCTGAGCCTGGCTGCTGCACGTGAGGGGACTGTCAGGCTCGTTCCTGCCCCATGCCCTGCTCCTGCACTGCTTCCTGAGGACCCAGTGCAGCTGCAGCACATCTGGGTGAGCCAGTACCTCAGCAACATGGCCTGGACACGCAGGGACCTGCTCAGCAGGGAGCTTTATGGGGCCTCACGCAAACAACTCTGACTTCAAATTTTAGCCTGGGAGTGGTTGGCTGAGTAAAGCTCAGAAGGTCTTGCTTGCATTGGGAGATCAGGGCCAGAGAGCAGGGTCACAGACCTTGAGCTGTGTCTCTGTGGTGGCCACAGTTGGTCAACTATCTGCACCTGGAAAACTATGGCCCATGGTGGAGTTTGTAGGATGCAGGTTTTTCTGGGCTGGTCCTGCCTTTATGTTCAGCCTGAGGTGCCGGGGCATGTCAGATCCTGCAAGGCCTTGGAAGAACAGTGAGCCAGGCTGGGGTGCAGGTGGGGATCCAAGACACAGGAAGGGTTTTGGCCAATGATTACCCACTCCTGCCCTCCACTGCTGGCATGGGAGGCAGCAGCAGGGCCCCTGGCCTGGGTTAGCAGTGTAGGCAGCTGGGGTTGTCCCAGTGGCCTCAGGGAGGAGTTGTCAAAGTGGCCAGGCAGAGACTCCTCCCCACGCTAACGTGGCATCCCGAAGGGCTTATGCAATTCTGGCTAGGGCCAGCATCAGATGGGCCACACTCCACCATCCCCAGAGCCTCCTCCAGAGGCTGCACCCGCCTGGTCCTTGTCCTTCCTCAGCCCACAAGTGCCTCCCAGCTGGGCAGCAGGAGACAAGAGGGACCAACAGAACCCAGGGGCACTGACCCCGTGCATCACTGCGGGTTATATACCCCAGCAAGAGAAACTTATGATAGTGCTACAGATTTTGGGGGAAGGGTCTAAAGAGTTGATCAGAGTAGCCTGCTTTGAATTTATGGGTGTTGAGGGTCAGTCTCAGACCTCTCAACACCCCATGGCTCTCTTGTTAGGGACATATCTGAAAAATGCAGGGAAGCAGCCAGAGCTGAGGGGTAGCCTGGGCCATGCCAGGAAGGTGAGCCGTTTGAGAAGGGTTTATGGGAGCCACAAGAGTCTGTTTAAACAGTTGAAGTCCTCACTTAGGATGCAAGTGAGGTCAAGTATTAGAAAGGCAGTAGGACCTGCAGCCCATGGGTGCCAAGCTGTCCTCTCTACCATTAGCAGCCAGGAAGGATGGCCTGAGGAAGGGATGGTGACTGTGGAGGCTTCCCTTTATAAAATAAGAGCCTTCTCAGCAGCCCTCTCTGTGCCCTCTCTGTGCCCAACCAAGTGCTGGTTTCAAGGGTCTTGCAAGGTGCTGGCTTCTGTCAGTTGCTTTAGGATATAGATGATCTTGCTTGCTAGAAATCTTTCAAAGCCCCATTTTCCTCTGTCTAAAATGATTCCCTCACTCTGCTCTCTGCCCTCTGTGGGGCTCTTACAGAGCACTGCCAGACATTAACAGTGCAGGACCTCTCACAGGGATCTTCCTAAGCCCCTCTGTCTAGGGGATGGATGCTGAGCTCATGGTATAGCCCAGCTGCCAACTCCAAAGAGCATCCTTTTAGAGAGCAGGACCATGGTAGGCCCACAATGGAGACTTGCACCGTGAGCCAGGCTCTTCTGCTGGAGTAGCTCTATGCACAGGGCTCCTGAGCTGTTATTCCAGTACCTCTGGCCACCAGGCATTTAGGAAAGACAACGCATTCATAAACCAGCCAGGGGCTCACAGACATTGCAATGTCCTTTGTGCACAGGCTCTGCCTCCAGGAAGATGTTGTTTTTCAAACAAACCTCTTTTCCCCTCTCTGGCGCGAGATAGTACTGCAGAGCTTGTTTACTCAGACTCGTTCATGCTCCTTCTTCCTCCAAACACAACACTGGCAGCTCTGACTGTCTGCTGGCTCCTAGTAAGCATGTCATTCCCTGACCCAGAGAAAAATGCATGCTCAGACTTTGAAATTCAGAGGTTTTTTTCAGGAGGCTTGGGGAAATGATCTGAGATGGCCTTGGTCTGGAGTTGGGCTCTTTTTAATGCCAGCTTCCACATGTACATGCACTGTCCTCCAGGCTGGACATTGATATGTTTCTGCCTAACAAGCATCACTGAACCACAGAGCATCTTCCAAAGCAAACAAGCCCCTTGGGAGAAACCCAGGAGGAGCCATTACAAGCCAGGGGATGGCAGCAAGAGAGGAGGTGGCCAGATGCACCAGTACTTTTCCACCTCCCACCCCCCTCCAAATCACCCCTCCAGAGGTGAAGAATCAGTGATCTCTCCTGGCAAATGCTGGGAGAGCTCTCAGCGGCCTCCAGAGCAAATAAAGGCAAGGGAAAAGGACAGCATGTACCGAGTGAGTGAGGAGGGAGCAGCACAGCTGCAGCCTTGCCAGAGCAAACGGGCTTATCCACCCCCACCCCACTCTTCGCCTCACAGGTCTTCCATCCCCCTACAGCAGCCATCCCCACCAGCCCATGCTCCCAGCCCTCCCACGTCCCTGGGAAGCTGCCCTCCATGCCCTGACACCCATTTGGCAGAGGCACCCCACTGGAGCTGGGTGAGGTGCTGAGCTTGGAAGGAGGGTTTCAGCCTCTGGGTGGCCAAACCCTGCTAAATTAGGAAGCACAGCCCAGCCTGGCTGGTGCCCTGGTTTTATACCCAGAGTGCTGCCATGCATGAGGAGGAAGGAAAAGGATGCACTGGCAAGTTGTAGAATCATTGTGGTTGGAAAAGACATTTAAGATCATCGAGTCCAACCACTCACCTCACACTGCCAAGCCCACCACTAACCCATGTCCCTCAGCACCGTGCTCTCTGCAAAGACACCTTGTCCAACGCTTTCTGTTCCAGCAAAACCCCCCAGCAGCCCAGCCCCAGGGTGGGCTGCGGTGCCCTGGCTGTGCAGGTGGAGCGGAGGAGGGTGAGCGGAAGGGAAGCAGCGGAAGCCCTGGCAGGGGCACAACTGCCCTTGCTGGCAGGAGACAAACCAGGGGGGTTTCGCCCTCCCAGCAGGCGGAAGGGAGAAGGCAGCCCTCGCTGGCAGGAGTGGGATGCCACTGGCATATTAAGCATCCAGCTGAGCTGGTCTCTGCCTTCACACAGAGGGGCTCAATCCTGCCAAACAGGAACCAGGGGGGATGGGGACAGGGTGATTTCACCAGCTGTGCTCTCCTCCTGGCTCACATCACAGCCAGTGGTAGCTGGGCTGCCTGGCTCACTCCTACAGAGCCCTTGGGGGATGCAAAGGACTCATCCCCCCGAGTTCATCTCCCAAAGCATCTTGGATCCCACAAACCCAGTTTGACGACCCACAGGTCTGAGCAGGAAAGTGAAAAAGTATAGAGACGGCACCATCTGGGGGTACTGGGGATGGAGGACTGGTCTCTGACACCTCTAGAGATGTCTGTGTCAATGTGGGAAGGGATTTTCTAAAGGATTTCTTTCTCAAGTGCCCGATCTCGCTGTCTCTCTGTTATCTCTTTCCCCTATTTTCATTTTTCCTCTGGCTGATAAGTAGCAGACAGCTTCATTGCTTGTACATGGGGTTCATATCCAGGGCTTTTAACATGAAAAAGATCGGGGGTTTTTGGTCCAAAAAAACTCCTATGAAGGAAAAGAGAACTGCCATTTTGACTGCAATTTTCCTAAAGCATCCAGGAAAGCAACAGAAATCTAAACCCACACTGTCCCATTTTGCAAAATCAAAATAATTTGTCTTGGAAACATGATTTGGCTTAAGGGTTTGGCTAGGAAAGGCAGCATGTGGGTCTGTAATATCAAACAGACGAGGCAGGAAACAAAAACAGCCTTTTTCTGTGTGTCTGACTGCCAGCTGTGAGCTCAGCCCCGAGTTGAGCAGCACGCAGTGGCCTCCTTCCTCATCCCTCCTTTCTCTCTCCTTTATTCAGGGGTTGCTGAAAGATGAGGGCCTGGATGCTTTTCCTTCTCTGCCTGGCAGGCAAAGCCTTGGCAGCTCCGGTAAGTACAGGAGACAACAGATCCTCTCTGCTGTTGGGGTTGTCAGTCTGATGTAGCTGTTGGGGATTTTTTTAGATGTATAAACCCCTGAGGGACAGAGAGCAACAGGGGGAGAGGAAACTGGAGGGTGGCACTACCCCCTTCCCAGTGGGTCACTCCCTTGGGACCATCCTCCCCACAGACTCTAGCTCATGGTCCTTTTCCCCTGCAGCAGGAGGCTCTGCCTGATGAGACAGAGGTCATCGAAGATCCCACCACAGAGGTAGGTGACTCTGCTCCTCCTCATCACCCATCCCTCACAACACTCAGCCCTCTGGGAGGAGCATGCCCAAAGCACGGCAGAGAAGGGGCAATGGGGGGGCTCTTTGTGCACCCTCACCAGAAACACTGACCTCTTTTGCAGGAGCCCGTGGGAGCTAACCCTGTCCAGGTGGAGGTGGGGGAGTTTGAGGAACCCACAGAGGATGTAGAGGAGATTGTTGCAGAGAGTAAGTTGATCTTCCCTTGCCCTCCCATCAGGCAGAGATGCCATTCCTTCCCTGGGTGGGGGAGCTTTAGCCACTCCAAACAGTAAGGGAATTCTTTGGGAAGGACTGTAGCACAAGGGCAATGCCAGCCTAGACACACACTTAAAAGCAGGAGGTGCACGACCTCTTTCCAGCACTGGGTTCTCTGAAATCCTGTTTTGCAACAGGAAAGCCCTTGTGTTGTGTGGCTACAGAAAGGAGGCCAGGATTAGCCTGAGGTCTAACATGGGCTTCTGGAAACCCTCACCTCTTCCCAGTACAGAGAGAGACGCTTGGGGCTGTCCCTGGTGAAGTCTCTGTCTTCCCTCTGTGCTGAGATGCCCCAGGCAGCTCGGGGAAGGTGAGGATGGGGCAGGCTCTGATTTTTGCTCCCTGCTCTCTCCTAGACCCCTGCCAGAACCACCACTGCAAACATGGCAAAGTGTGCGAGGTGGATGACAACAACTCGCCCATGTGTGTGTGCCAGGACCCCTCCAGCTGCCCAGCCACTGCTGGTGTCTTCGAGAAGGTGAGGACAGAAGCTGCCTGACGGACCGGAGCGGGGAGGGACCCCTCCATGGGACATTGCCAGAGCTGCGGGGGGACACAGAGTCAGGATGGCAGGCCTCAGCCAGTGGTGACCAAGGAGCCATGGCCTACCCCAGGAAACAAGCATAGCATCCAATTTGGAGGCTCTCCCTGCTGACTCACCAGCAAGGCTGGGCTTTGCTGTCCATCATGCAACATCTCCCCATCCTGTGCAGGTCTGCGGCACTGACAACAAGACCTATGACTCCTCCTGCCATTTCTTTGCCACCAAGTGCACCTTGGAGGGAACCAAGAAGGGACACAAGCTGCACCTGGACTACATTGGGCCTTGCAAATGTAAGTGGAGCCATTCCCTCAGACAAAGGGACCTTTAACCTGAGCACAGACCCTTGCCCATGGGCTGAGGGGAAAGCAAAGGTCCAGGTAGATACAGAGCTGAGGTACTGGGAGGGTATTGGGGCTGCACGTTGGGAGTCTGAAGCTATGTGTCCAGGCACTGTGCTGACCACTGTATATAACTTCCAGTCATCCCTGCCTGCCTGGACACAGAGCTGACTGAGTTCCCCCTGCGCATGCGGGACTGGCTCAAGAATGTGCTGATCACCCTGTACGAGCGTGACGAGGACAACAACCTGCTGACCGAGAAGCAGAAGCTCAAGGTGAGGGTTTGGGAAGGGAGCCTGGGAGCTCACCTCTCCAATGGAGCCCAGCACACATGGGGAGCCCATGCAGAATGACCTGGGGACACCTCCTGTAAAGCCCCTCCTGGGGTTCCCCGTCACACCCCATTCTCCTGCTGACAAGGCCTCTCTGGCCTCTCCTGCAACAGGTGAAGAAGATCCACGAGAATGAGAAGCGCCTGGAGGCTGGGGACCACACCGTGGAGCTGCTGGCCCGTGACTTTGAGAAGAACTACAACATGTACATCTTCCCTGTGCACTGGCAGTTCGGGCAGCTGGACCAGCACCCCATCGATGGGTGAGTGTCAGCAGAGCAGGACGGGCGCCTCTTCCCTGCCCAAGGACCAGGGTGGTGGCAGAAGGTGCCAAGGCTGGAGATGTGACGTGAATGGGTGGCTGGTGGGAGATGCACAGGCAAAACCTTGTGGAGGGACACCATCTGCTCATATCTGGCAGGGACTGGGGCAAAGCAGACTTGGGTAGAGGCAGTTTTGTCTTCTGCAAACAGCAATCCTGCAGAGAGAGGGGCCTCCCCCAGCACCAGCTGCTCCCATCTCCCTTTGGTGTGGAGCTTCTGTCTTCTCAGATTTACTGTTGTATGATAGCTCCCTAAAATATCTTAGTCCAAAGGCCCCAGGATAACTTCAACAGCTGAAATGGCAGCTGCTGGCTTAGCTGTGAGCTGGACACGAGAGCAGTCACATACACAGACTGGTTTGTGACTACCACAGCTGGTTGCAAGAGCAGACACCAGTCCTTGACCTTCCTGACACTCAGTGGTGGGTACTGGGAGGGGACTAGGTCAGCAGTCAAATCAGATGGAGAGTTAGGGCCAGAATCTTGCCCTGCATGATTCCCCACACACAGCAGAGTATCCCCTCTGCTGTGGGAGGGCAGCTGTTGCTGGCAGGGGCTACGTTAACACTGTGGTCCCCTCGGTAGGTACCTGTCCCACACTGAGCTGGCCCCGCTCCGTGCGCCCCTCATCCCCATGGAGCACTGCACCACCCGCTTCTTCGAGGCTTGCGACCTGGACAACGACAAGTACATCGCCCTGGAGGAGTGGGCCAGCTGTTTCGGCATTAAGGAGCGTAAGTACTGAGGAGGGGACCCTGAGAAGCACCCCCAAAGCCCCTCTTGGCACGAAGCACTGCATTACAGTTGGCCCTGGGAAGGGCAAAGCAGGGCCAGTGGGACCCTGGCAGCATCCACCTCCTAACCTCGTCTCTATCTTTTCCTTCCACAGAGGACATAGACAAGGATCTCGTGATCTAAAGGCCCAGCTTCCTTCTCTGCTGCCAACTTTGTCTTGTTTTAACCTTCCCATTTCCTTTGGTTTTTAAACCGCTTTCGTGTCATTTTGGTTTTTTTCCCCTGGGAACAAGGTGCTAATATAGATCTAAAACATATGTAGTAACGGTGCTAAGAGAAATAACAGTCCTCGTTCATAGCTTAATCTATTACCACTAGATTACTCACTCAGCTGTTTCCTCACACTCTTCCCAGCCCTTTCTCTCTCTGGTGTGTCTTTACCATGGAGCGACCCTGTTCCTGTCCTAAGTATCCACTCTGCCTTGGTTTCCACTCTCGCATCCACTTCTCTTAACTTCACACTAACACATTCTTGCACACATCAGCGCAGACGCAAAGGCCTCTCAGCTGATTCACCACCCCGGTTACAGACCTCCAGGAAGGGCAGGCAGAGCCAGAGGATGTAGGAGGATTGGGCTTTTCGAGCAGAGCGGCTGTGGGTGCCGTTATGGTCACCCAGCTGGTGGTAGGGGAGATGGAGAGGAATGAGAATGACACAGAGCAGCAGGATATCTTGTTCCCTTTTTGTTTTTATCCCCAGGGCTTGAATTTAACAAACATTGGGCACAAAAAAACCCCAAACAAATAGGAAAGCACACAAAAATGAAAAGAAATGAAAGGAAACACATCTCTTCCTGTAAAATCCCCTCATAAAATAAAGGTTTGAGAGTGCTCCGTGCTTTACCATCACTCAACAACCGTACTGCTGTTGTGTTTTCTGTGCTGCAAAGGGAGGTGGGGTGCGTGTGGCTGACCTTGCTATTGTGATTCCACTGCAGCTGAGATAAAGCTCTTGGTTCTCCCCAAATCACAGCACTTCCCACCTCTGCCTTGGTTGTGCTTAAATTCCAGCCCTGCTCTCCCAGGGAAGCTGAGTCAGGCTTGGAAGGGACATTTCTGCTCAGAAAGAAGAGTGTACTTTTTATTCCTGTTGTGGATTCGGGGCCTGAAGGGATGGGTGGGAAGGAAAGGAGAAGGTGTTTGGACTTTGCTTTCTAGAGAGGGTTCTAACAGGAGCAAAGGGATGGTTAAGTCTCACAGGCTGAGAACTCTTTTTTTTTTTAACCTTATATTATTAAATTCCTGCCACAGTGTGAGCAACCTGATGAGTCTCTGTAATAAAAAATACTGTTTTGAAACACTGACAATAAATGAGCTTGCAATGTTCCTCTGTTTTGTCCCATCCTGATGAGGGAGATCCCATCCACGTTGCCATCCCCATGCACATGCTCAAGTGGTATCACAGGGAAGAGTCTGGTCCAAGTTAAGCTGAGGTGCTTCTGCCAGTCACAGCCTGTCACCTCACTGTAAAAGGGCTTATTGGGGGATATGAGATGGGTAATGCACGGGCAGACAGAGCCAGGGTGACAGAGGCAGCCAGGGTCACTGGAGCAAGCAGCAGACACACAACTCTAAAGCTCTTGCTTTCATGAGCAATAAAATCCCTGGGAAAAGCAAAAAGGCACAACAGCAGGAAAATAAACACCCATCTTTTGTGCAGGCTAAAAACACCCAGTGCAAGCTGTAGTTAAAACCTGAGACCCCATCGTTAGCAGCCCTTTCCATGCTGAGTGTGCTGTGCCCCAAGCACAGCTGCAGGGTCACATCCTGCACAGAGTGGCTCTGGCCAAGGAGGCCTGGTCCCAGCCCCGGGCAGGTCCCACTGCGGAGAGCCTCTTGGCAGGTGCTGTCTGAACCCAGCAGGAAAGCTGGTGCTCAGAGAGACCAGGCAAAGGTTTTTCACCCCTGCTGTGAACGCCAGGACACTTCCTCCCAGCCCTGAGACGGAGGGGATGTTTCTCAATGGAGACACAGAGGCTGCCAGTGTGATTTGGGAGGGGGATCACTGCCCATGATCCCCGCAAGAGCCAGCTGGCAGCAGCAGCCATCCACTGCAAAACTATCTCTGGGCCAGGAGAGCTGATGAGAGATGATTTGGGCATGGGAGAGAACAAGGGGACAATAAGGACTGCAAGGAATAGGCACCATGTGCAAACCTGCTTTCCGGTCGCTCCCTCTCAGCCAGAAA
This sequence comes from Colius striatus, assembly GCF_028858725.1. Taxonomy (NCBI): domain Eukaryota; kingdom Metazoa; phylum Chordata; class Aves; order Coliiformes; family Coliidae; genus Colius; species Colius striatus. The sequence continues at coordinate 13,721,383 of NC_084767.1, forward strand.
CTCCTGCTCGCGCTCCTCTGCCAAGACACCGTCACATTCCAGCTGCAGCCCTGTCTGCTGCCACACACACACAGGCTGCTTCACTCCCGTGCAAGGGAAGGCTTTCCTGCCTTCCCCTCTCGTGCAGGAATCTGCTCTAAAACACAAGATCAGGGAATTCAGCAGGCTTCACCCAGAGAGGCAGTTACCCTGGCTCAGGAAGGTGAAGGGATCCACCTCTAAGGCTGTGTCCCATCCCAGTGAACAATCCTGTCCCTGCAGTCTGGCAGAGCCCAAAGGACCCAGCTCAGCACTACTACGAGTGCAGCTGTCTTGGCTTTAACTGAGCATCAAAGCCAGCTCATAAGGCTGCAGCTGGGCCTCCCTTAACCCTTCAAAGGTCACAACTTGAAGTATCAAGTTGCTGGAATTTCACTGCCTTGGGGCAAATGCCATACATGGGGTTACATCAGGACTTGAGGAATAAGCTGGCCTTTTTAAGCCTTCAGGCCTAGACTGGTCAGCAAGGGTGGAACAGAACAGCCCTTTCCCTGTTACAGCTGAAATCAAACCTTCCAGTGCCTGCACAGCAGTAAAGAAACTGGCCTGTACTTTCCAAGTGGAAATTCTCCCTGTGGTTAGTGCTGACTGAGGACACAGTTTGCAAACTTGAAAAAAAGAAAACAGAAAAATAACACAGAGCTCTGCATCCAAAACCAGCCTGACACAAGCACCATCTGACCTGAGTGCTACAGTGCAGGCTGAGGTAGTTAATTTTACCATAGTTGCTCAGGGCAGCACAATTGAGCAGCTCACTGAGCATTGTCCTGCCTGTATTCAACAGAGAAATGTTGGGAAAGACAAAGATTCATGTGGAGATTAGTGCCTTTCTGTCAGTTTCCCTCACCCTTGCTTTTATGAAAGATGCTAAATGAAGCATAAATGCTGCCTTGAAGTTTGTGGCTTAAATATCAAAAATGCAGGTGTTGCAAAAAAGGGACCAGCCAGGATCACTGTGACTGGTGACATGCCCGGTGACTCAATACCTGTGACATGTAGCTGCACCTGGAGATACTTCTCTCACTGACATTGCCACTGGCAACCCATGGGGTTAAACCCATCCTGCAATGTGTGTGAAGGCTGGAATTTCACACAGGCTCGAGCCTCCTTGGCTCAAATCAGCTCTGCAAAGGAGGATGGAGCCACGTGACCGAGGGCTTTGACCCATATTCAGCTGGTCCATGGTGGGGTCATCGTTGAAGTCACAGTTCCCACCAGCCAGATATCTCTCACAGCAGTTCAAGCACACCCAGACTTGCTGCTGATGGGAATATCATCCTGCCCCACCGGGTCTGGCACTCCACCTCCATCCCTCTGCGCAGCTCTGGCCTCTCGCCTCTCGCTGAGATCGGCTAGGAAGGAAAGCGGGAGGGAGGAAAACATCCCTCTGGCTCCCATGCTGTGACAGCCACCTCCCCCTCGGTCCTGCGGCCGGCCCCCATCCATCCGCGCCGGCCCCCATCCATCCACCCATGCACCGGCGGGCGGCAGGCGCGCTGCGGCCGGCGGGGGGAGCGGCAGGACAAGGGACGGAGCGCGCCGCGGCGGGCCGCTGTGCCGGAGCGGGTCGGGCGGGTTTGCGGCTCCCCTGCCCGGAGCTGCTCGGGAACAGGGCGGGAGGGTTGGACCCGCTCCCGCCGGCGCATCGCTCAGCCCACGGCTTTGCCGTTCGCGGCGCAGCATCTCAGCAGCGGTGACGCTTGGCCTCGTAAAACACCGCCTTGGTCCCTTTCGGGGCTTCATCCTGACCACGCTTGGCCATCCCATCCCATCCCATCCCATCCCATCCCATCCCATCCCATCCCATCCCATCCCAAGATGCCCGAGCCTCTCCTAATCTGTCCAGAACATAGGCCATTCTTTAGCCTAAAGGCCATCAGGCTGATAGGATCCCAGGCTTTGCGTTTTGCTGATCACTCTGCCTGCCTCAGTACCATTCACTCTGATTTTTTACCCTACTGGCTAGTTTTAACTTGACTTGACGAGGCATAAAACTCACAGGCATCACATACCTTAGTGCAGGTAGCACTAAGACAGACAGAGTGAGGACACACAAGTACTTCAGTGATGCTGAAGTCTAAGAGGAGCTGGGCTAGGTCTGCCTCCCAGATGCTGTGATGCCAAGGTAATTGCACAGTAGGTAATTATTTGTGTCAGAGACCATCCAGTCTCTGCCTTGGCCACAGAGAAGCTTCATTACTTTCTGTTTCCTGGCCTACCACATAAACCATGGCCATTTCCCAATGAAGCCCATTTTTTTGCCAGCCTTGCTATTGTGCTCCTGTGAATCACAGAAACTCTGATTCTGTGATCCTTGGGAAACGACTCGCCCCAGGACACTTTTTTATGTGCATTCCCTACATTTTTCTTAATTTCATGTTCCTTTTGATCATTGCTTCAGTTATACCCAAAAGACTATACAAGTCTCTTGTTATTTCTTGTCCAAACACCTCAAAGATCACCTTTACTGCCTGGCTTTTGGAGATTTTGCTGCTGTCAGCTCTAGAAATGCAATTTCCCATGCCCAAAGCCAAGGCTGAATGTAGTCTGATGACAGCTACCTGCAGCCTGCCAGGGCAGCCATGGCACCACAGACATGCCCAGCAGGACAACGTCCACTGCCTAGGGCTCTACCCACCCCTCATAGGACATTTCACAGCCAGGAGGAGTGTAAAAAAACCCACAGGCCTCCCAGAATGAGCATCGAATGCTGACCAGCTACACAGCACATGGCCCTCCCATGAAATGAAGTGTCTCCTGGAAAATGGAGGCTCTTTCTCTCCCAGCACTAATGTCTCCGAAAGAGCTGCTCTGGCTCAGAAGTGTCTGAGCTACATATTGGCTGTAAGCTGGGTATAATATCTGAGAGAGGTATCACTAGAGGTTTGTTATGCTCCCTCTTCCTGAAGCATCTGCTGCTGGGTGCAGAGATGAGTTAAGGCAGACCTTTGGTCTGACCCAGTCTTGCTGCCCTTCTGCAACCATTCCCTGTCTGCTTGGGCTTAAGTAGTAGGATGGATCCTGCTGTTGCCTCTGGATCATGGTGTCCTTAATGAAATCCTTACCTTATCTACCATCAGATGATTCTCCCATTTCTTGGGAGTCAGCTCCAGCTTTTAGCTCTGGTGTGGATTTCCATGCCCTTCAAAGAGCCGTTCCCCATTCTGAGCACTGCCCACATGCAGTCTTTTGTGAGCTTTTATCCTGCTCCACAGGAATAATTTCCTTTTCCTTTACAGCTTGCTCATCCAGGTCAGATGGAGTATTTTACTTAATACGTCTTGTTTGCATCCGTCTCCTTAGCCTGGCAGCTGGCATCTGATGAACTACCTGTGGCAGGAAGAAACACGCTGCAATAATCAGAGGGGAAATCTGGAGGGCTCTGGTTCACTCCTCCTCAGAGGCAGATGCCCATATCCCTTGCATATTAACCATAACACAGGGCCTGCACATACAGATGTTCTCAAGCCAGTGCTGGCAAACTTTAACCCCTGTCCACGGAAGCTCATTTCCCCTAGAGATCCTAGCACACTGGGCAGACTGGAAGAGGCATGAAGATTACATTCTCCTTCCATATGCAAACAGCAAAAGAGAAGGGAAGAAGACAACCTTTTTTTTTTCTTGGCTGCCTCTACCAAAAATCCAGCAAGGGTGGGAAGTGCTCCACATACAGCTCACACCTGCAAACCCCTGCCCGCGCTGCTGCCCACATGGGCAGGCCCTCTGGGAAGAGCACATCAGGGAGTGCCAAGCAGCCTCCACAGCCCCCAGCGCTGCTGGACTCAGCCCAGTGCCCCCACACTGCTGCACCCATCCTTCCTCCCCCACCCCCACCTCCAGACCACATCACCACCAGGGAGCTGCAGTGCCATGCCAATGAACCCTTAGCAGATGAAGCCCTCCTTTTCCAGATGCTTCAATCTCCCCCAGCATGCTCAATCCTGGCTTGAGAAACCACAAGTCAGATGAGGAGGAACTCTTCTGGAAAAGACCTGTGATGGGAAGCTGAGGTCAGCAGTGCTGCTCCAACTGTGCCAGCAGCCAGTCCCCCTTCCACAGTCATTGCTGGGTGCAAGTACTGAGCTCTGGGCTCTGCTGATGGCTCCCCTCTTCCTCCGTGCTGGAACTGGCTCTCTTTGCTTTTCGCCTCCAGCCGTACCTTTAACATGTGTGGGCAAACCCAGGCTCTTGAATGCGATTCGTTTCAAGGCAAAGGTGTCGGGGCACGTTCTGTTTGAGAGAGAAGGAATGGTTGAATTGCTGGGGAAGGGCCAGGCTCAGGCTGCCAAAGCTGGGAGAGAGGTGGCTTCTCAATCCAGCCCTGTCTGGGGCAGCTTGGGAGCAAACCCAGAGAGGAGCCAGTGAGGTGTCAGCTCTGCCCAGCAGGGGCAGAGGGAACAAGGTGGGGATGAGGCAAGATCCCTGCTGGAAAAGGTTCCTTCTATGAGGGTGCCAAAGGGCCTGAAAGAAGAGTGAATGAACACGCCTTGGCATCCCTGTGATTGCTTCTTTGTAAGTGCCTCCTCTTTCCTGCCAGGTGAGAGAGCAGAGCAAAGATCTTCCCCTTCCGTGCAGGCAGAAGGCAGACTGCATAGCAGAGCCGTGCTTAGCACACACGTGTGCACACACCCACGCAGGCAGGGTTGCTTGGGTTATCTGACAAGTTTCCTCTTCTCCTTCCTTGTTCTACTCCCTCTCTTGCAACTCCCCAAGCTCAGCTCTTCCATACTGTTACAGCAGAGTGAAGCTGAGTACAGACAGAACCCTCCCCACAACCCCACAGAGAACAGGAGATGGCTGTGTTAACCCGAACTGCAACCCTGTGAGTGCCTCTGAATGGGAGTCATGTGTTCAAACCCTGCTGCCAACCAAAACCCATGCCCATTTCCTCACGACCTCTTCTCATCCCCTTTCCATCCCACTGAGCCGGCTGCAAGGGGAGCCAGCTGCCCCTTGATCGCTCTCTGCACAGGGCTGCAGAGCTTCTCTGCAGGCTCCAGCCTCTGTGGGGCTGGACACCCATCTCCCCTTCCCATTTCCCATCCTGTCTTCTCCCAGAGCCCTCAAGGCTTCCAAAGAAATGCTGGAAGGGATTTTCTGCCCACCTCTGCTGGCATTTCTGGGAGCCAGAGAAACCTCACCCCTATCTCCAGAACTGAATCACTGGAGATGTGCCACTGCCAGCAGCCACCTCAGCTCTACCCCCATCTCTGGAGTGGAGGCAATCTTCCCCCAGAGCTAAACAGGAGGCTCTGCTCCACCTCTTTGCCAAACCTGTTGCTCACCCACAGGCTTCCTTCTCCTGGCCCCATCAGCCTCCTTCCTCTCTCAGACACAAGTGCTGGGAAGGAGCTGGCATTGATTTCCTGGGGCCAGGACCCTTCCTCTCACCTCTTCCTACAGACCTGCAGGGGCCCAAGTGTGAAAAACATGAGCACTAACCAAAGGGTCTCAGCTGCCTGCCTGAGTCAATTCATATGCAGACACTCCAGGAATGGGATTAGCTGTGGGGTTCAGAGCACTCATCAGAATACCTTTAGTTTGATCCTGAGTTGCCTCAGAAGAGATGGCTGGATTTCTTGTAGAGTATTTAGAGGGTCAGAAGCAACCTAGCAACAAAAAATATTCTTCCTTGCAGAACTCAGAATTAAGCCAAGCGCCGCTTTGCAAGAGGTGAAACGATGATCACACAGGTGATCGCTTGCAAAAAGATACTAAAGTTTCCAAAACCTCCCACTGGCTTTTACTCATTTCCAGTTTTGCTCATGTTGTTCATTTCCAGTACCTCCAATGTCTCCTGACCCTGGTACAGACAAGAGCAATTCCAGCACAGGGAGGCAATGATTAACCAAGGTCTTCATCCTTTTATTTGCTTTCTCATCCACCCACAAGTGGCCAGGCTTCAATTCTCTGAAGAATCGGCCCCTCAGTGTTCTTGGAGACTCATGTACAGCCATAATCAGCGCAGATGCTCTCAGCAGGGTTGAATCCTTTACGGGAGGGAGTGATGGTTTCTTGATGGGAATCCAACAGATGATCTCATCCTGGAAAGGAAGCCAGAAATCACCGTCTCCACTGGGCTAATCGTGGTATTCGCTGTTGACTGCACAGACAATGCCATATACATACTCTCTGCATATGGTCTGTGGTACCTCTCCGCCCCCCAGTCCCACCAACACCTACACCTCCACATTCTTCAGCTTTGATTTCTTGTCAGAGGTAGTCAGGACTGCTGTCACCACTGTGACTACTATCAGAGCCACTGTGCCACCAAACGCCAACCAGACACCAAGTAAGGTGGCCAAAGGGCAGAAGAATACCAATTCTGCATTGGAATAGAAAAACAAGCCCCAAAAGAGGGTGGTAAAAGCAAACAGTCTGACTGCCAAGGGCTGGATTGGCATGTGTGATGTAGTAGATACTGCTGGGCTAGAGGCAGATGATGTATCTCTGCCTTATAGTAGCAGGGCAGCATAGCTATCACCCACAGAGCTGGGTGCTGTTCTGCACCCCAGTATTGTCCTAGTCACACCTTCTTTTCTTAGCTGTGGGACTATCAATAAAACTTGATAGTCTTATTGCCTGCTCAGGCAGGAGCACATCAATGGCACCACACTTGTGAAGACAACATTCTGAAGATGCCCCTTCTTAGTGCTTTGGGAGAAGGCCAGCAATGAAATGACTGATCTTCCTGGCTCACCAGTACTGCTTTAATTTCCCACCTGAGTCCCATCCCACTCCCAAGCTTATGCCTATCTGCCTCAGCTGTGTTTTATAAAAAGCAGCTTTTAGTTCTATCTCTGAAACTTGGGAGCCATCCAGGTCTTACAATGACCACTCATCCACCACTGAACTGCAGCCACAGCTCTGCTTTAGGCTGAGCCCTCAGCCTTTTGCTTGCTGACACAGCCTGCTGACCTCCTGGAAGCAGTGAGTGAGAGCAACCTGCCAGGGTCATGGGGCAGGTAGGGAAGAGATGTAGTTTGTGCATATCTGCAGACACCATTTGCAATGTTCTCCCTGCCAGCAGGGAAAAGGCTCAGATTGGCTGGGAAGAGATTGCTCCTCAAGGTCCCTTTTCAGTCAGCCACCCAGGTGCATCCTCTGTATCAGGGTTGCTCTGCAGTGGAGTGAAGCTTTCCTGGCCCAGGGCTTGTTTATCCTCCTAGAAAGATCTCATCTTTCTTCTCTGAATCACTGTGACCTCATTTCTTCCCCTTCTCTCTGTGTCTCCATTCAGTCCTCCAGACTCTAGCTCTCTCCATCCAGTCTCTCCAGACTCTGTCCCACACTGTTTTCTTTCTCAGTTCCAGACCCTCTTGCCACAGTAACCCATTTCACACATCTAATTACTTTTGATCCAATTCTCTGTCACTCAGACTCTGTTTCCCTTTCTGGTTCCACCTCAAAAAACACCCCCACCCCATTTCTGTCTGCTCCCAACTTCACTCTCTGCCCACCTCCACCCACAGTTTCTGACAACACTGCCTACCTCACAGGTGGCTTTCCCAGACCACGTTCATTCTTCCCATCTTTAACCTCTCCAGGAAGGCATGGAGCCACTGGAAAAGGTCTGCCCCTCTGCAGAGAGACCAGTCTGCCCAAGATCCCCCTCTGTGACTGTAAGAGCCAGCCAGAGGGGCGAGGTACTTGAGATGGGTGCCTCCGTTTGGTGGGAGGAACTGGGGTCCACAGGCAATGGCTTTTTGTCTCCTGGGTTGGAAAGCCCTGTGGGACCTCCTGCTCTCCCTGCCTATCAGCCACATTTTCCATGGGGCCCAGGGTGCCCTGTGCTGAATGTGGTGCAGCTCCTTCTCTTTGTTTATGTTCCAAACCTTTGCAATACCTTTGTTGACTGCAGATTTCAAATTGCTGAAAGATTTATAAGACTGCAGTAAATCACAAGATGTAACACCCAAACGGGGCTTTAATTATCATCACGGGGTATTAAACGTACACCCAAAAAGAGAGAGGGGCTGCTCATGTCTCCGTGGGTATAATTCCCTCTTGATGTGTTTGGGTACATCTTTTCCCCCCCACCCCACATATTTGTATACCTGTGCATGAATTCACCTTTGAAGGCTTGACAAGAATGTGCAATCTCCCTCTTTTATGTGTTTCCAGTTTCCATATCTTTTCTCATCTTGATTAGCAGGAGTACTCCCCCTTAAGTCAGGTTCATACCATGCCATGAAAGGCATCTGTGCACATACACAGAGAAGAGCCTAAACCCATGTTTACTAACTCAAGATGTATTTCCACATAAATACATTGCACGTAAACTTCTACTTCAGCACCTTACAAAGATGTTTTGACATGTGTGTGTGCTCATGTATTTACTGCATGTACCTAAACCCACCATTTCAGTGCATGCACAGCTTTGGCATTGTTACCTTCATCGATGTCCCCTGCTCTCATCAGACCTGTTCCACTGCCAGTGTTAGCAGGTGCCCAAGCCTTTGCATGCCGGCTGCCTAGCAGAAGGGAGAGCAGAGATGTGAAGACCTGGTGTATTTTCCAGGTCACTTGTTTTATTTACACCACCTACCCTAGGTTAGCACAAGATGCCCAACCAGCTTTGAAGGCAATCCCTTGATCCTGAAACCACCCATACATTTATTTTCTTTCCATTGGAATTAACTCTGCCTTTAGATTTGGCTCTCAAAGGCCCCGGCAGAGAGCAGATTTTCCCCTACCTTCAGTTTACTGTCTCTTGAGCTTCATATATGTCCATAAGTCTCCCTAAGAGTAAAATCATTATCAACTCTTCTGTGAACTCAGCCTTGTGAATGCTGGTCACCTCCTGCATAAGCAAAAGCGAGCTGTGTCCATGCTGCTGTTGTTTCCATGCTCCCTACAGTCATTCTGTCCTCTGGTAGTTTTGGACAGGAGCACTGTGGAAATTATAAACCACAAGGCAACATAGAGGGGCCTTTCAGTGCTGCTGGCAGTCAGATAAGAGGCTTTCTTTTCGCTTTATTTAATGATCTTGGGTATTTAGAGGAAGGAGATAAATCAGAGATATAGGAGCTTGTGAGGATCCACATATTCTCCTGTTCTGCCAGGAAACAAAGAGCAGAAGAATTTCAAATTCTGTAGCTGAGAAGCAAATGTCCCCCCCGTGTGCACTGTGGGGTTCATGTCCATGCACACGTGCTGTACTGGACCATGTTTGGCCAGGGCTTCAGAGCTGAGCCTTGGCTGGCCAGCACGCCAGCTGCCACAGAAAGCTTCCTGGCCTGCCCTGCTCTCCAGTAGCACTATAAGCTTTGGCTCAACGCATGTGTTTTTGGGAACTAGGGCCTGTCTCTCACTTTACACCAGCCTTGGCTCACCAGCCTGATGCTGAAGGATGTCCTCCTTCCCAGGATTCCCAGACAGATCTGCAGCGCATGTCCAGCACACTCACCCAGCAACTGGTTTACCCATGAAAGCACATCAACACACCCAGAGGGGAGCGTAGCTCAGTAAACAGTTTCTGTCCATCTTAAGCCCCTTGGACATAGTGGTTTAAAGCAATCTCGAATCAGGCCCCTCGAGGATCAAAAGAAGTGCTGGCTGAGGGCTCTTCCCCTAACCTGAGGCTTTTGTCACATTTGGCAAAGCCTCTCAGGTCACAGCTTTCCTCAATCCCAGGAGCTGCAAAGGCTGATCTGCCCTGGGACAGGCTCCTGAAGGCACAGGGAAAACTTCACAAAACCAGGGTGCTGGCTGTCCCTCTTCCAGCTGTGGGGACCTGTGATCTCATCTGGACCCCAGCCCAGGGAGCTCACACAGGTGCCCACAGCCAGAGTCCAGCTCTACTGCACCTTCATGTACCACCGTGATGCCCTTTCTGCCACAAAAGTGCATTCACCTCTTATCCCTTTGCAATTTCTCCCATTAACACAGCATTCTGTGTTCATTTCCTCTTTTGGAGAGGAAAATCCTTTGAGTGCCTGACAGAGCTATGCCCCATAATCTTATGTTCATTTCAGGAATCCTGCATGTTGCTGAACCTGGTGCTGTGGTGAGTTGTGCTAAGGACTGTCAGAGAGTAGACAGTAGCGTGTAAAGCAGAATTCCCTCTATAACCAGCTTAAGGTGCATTAAAAAGACAATAGTAATCTGGGTCTGTTTAAGGATCAGCCAATGCTGATCCACATCTGGACACCTCACACTGCTAGACTATCCAGCAGCAGTGAGCAGCGCCAAAGGGCATCGACTTGATGGGGTGTGTTTCCGGCTGGGCTCCTTGCACCTCAGGGCTATAAAACGTGAGGTAATCCAAACTTAAAACCGGGTGAAAAACTTGGCCCCCAGCTTATCTGAGAGCAGTTCTATGTTTGTGTCTTTGTGTAACAACCCCAGCTCCTGTGCCCTAGCTCAGCTCTGAACAAAGGGACAATGGGTGGCTGATGAACAAGAGGAACAGGCACCTCCACCAGTAATGTGTCACTTAGTGACAACACTGCAAGAGAGACAGGGCGCAGGATCTGTCCCCTGTGTCCACAACAAGATGAGATATTAAGGAGCACCACGTGCCCTGAATTGTGCTCCCACAGCATTGCTCAAGTGGGACTTTTAGCTGAGCAGAGCTACAGTCGAGGCACTGAGACACCTGAGGAATTAACCTTCCCTGGTTGTGCAACATCTGTGTGATTTGTATAACAGAAAACTATTGCCCAATAATCATATTTAGGCTACTTGTGGCCATCCTATGCAGACATACACCAAACCAAGTCAGTATTGGTCAATATGTATCAGAAGGTCTCACCCATCTGCCTTTCTACATGTCTTCAAAGCTTGTTATGAAGCCAACCAGAAGGCTGGGTTTCCCAGTCAGTCAAAGAATTGGTCATTTCTCACTTCCTACTCTCCAAGTTCAGACACTGGTGTTGAGGAATAACCTTTGAGGATGCATGTGACCCTAGCAAGGTACCTGATTTATCATGAAAGCCAAACTCCAGATTTTGTCCTCTTTTCCTTTCCATGTCAGTACATCCCCAGTATTATTTATTTCCAACAAAACAACAGCAGGAAAATGCAACTGAAAGGAGCTGCTCTGCAGGGAAGGCCCCTTAGAAGACAGGATGACCCCAGTGATCAGCACAGACACTCCTTGGTGTGTAAGCCCTTAGGTTTAACTCCTTGTTAAAAGCCATCTAATACCTGGTGATCTCTCCTAAACCTCAGTGGCAAATCTCCATCCTCAGCCCAACTGGGGCAGTGATGGTACACAACACTCATTTGTCATTGCAGCACTGGGCTCCCCACACAACCACAAACAGAAAAGGCCCTCCAGAGTCCGGAGGAGGTGGCGAGGCTGAACAAGATGATGATCATTGATGCCAACATAACAGCTTAGGCTTTAAACCTAAGCCCAGGGTGCTCTGGAGCCCGGGGAGACCATCCCTTTGCTGCTTCAATGCCCTCTGCAGAGCCCGTTTGCTGGCACCCATCCGAGTGCGAGTCAGTCAGACACAAAGCCTTGCACTGACACAGAGTGGGATGACGCAGGCTTTACAGCAAGAGCTTTCTCCAGGCAAGTCATTAGATGTCCTTGAAATAAAATCCAGTGAGAGCTTCTCTCTGGGTGGCACCTGCGGGAGATAATTGGTGCTAGATAAGTGCCTGGGGCTAAGGTGCAGTTCCTACCTCAGTACACGGGAACTGCTCCCAAGGTACTACAGCTTCTTTACATCCACATCTTCCCCTTCCAAACTGCCCTGGGGGATATTGTTTCAAGAGTGCCCAGCAACCTCAGAGCACGGCCAGGTTAAATTGCAGTGCCAAAAACAGAAGCTCACTGCCCAAAGGAGCAGCCCCCTCCAACAACCCTGCTCCCTCTCACCCACTGCCTCCTGCCTTTTGCTGCTTCTCCCAGATGAGCTCTGGGTTGTCCTGAGGTTTGTTTGCTTGCCTTGTTTATCTCAATGATAATTTTGGATGTGGTAATGGCAGAACTGTAGCAACATGCCTTCCTCCTGGCCCCCCTCCTCCATCAACAGCGCAGGGCACAAAGCTGCACGCTGCCACAGACCAGCCGTTTCAGGTCCCAGGAAGGACCAAGCTCCTCACAACTCACCTCCCAGCCTCCTGCTCATGTCCTCTCTTAATCCCAGATCAATCCCATCAGTGGGCCACACACCCTGTCCTGGCCAGCACAGCAGTGTGGAAAGGCTACTCACAGGCTGCTGTGCTCCCACCACTCTCACTAGAATAGCAGGGGTTGAACCTCAAGGGTATTTCAGGGTTTCACCTGAATTATTCCATGTGTGTTCTATGGGCCTGTCCCACACAGGTCCATAAATCACGAACAAGATCCTCTCAGAATAATATTAATGGCCTTGTTTATAGTGAGCAGTTTGCAGGAAATTCCCTACCCACACCTATCAGTGTCAGATTTATCGTTTAACTTTCAAGGGCCGTGATATTTCTGGGACACTTAGCTCCAGTGCCAGAAATACATGAGCTGCAGGTCTCTTGCCTTGCCCCGGAATTTTGTATCTGAGATTTATCCCCTGTAGTTATTGATCATGTGTATCACTACAGCCCCTCATAGCTCTCGTTCTGAGATGCCTCAGCACCAGCTACAGGCACATGCACGTGTGCCTGTCAACAGTAACAGCATGAGGAAGGTGCCTGAAGGATGGTGACAGCACCTGGGAGAATGCTGGGAATCTTCTTCCCAAGCCCAGGAGACAACAGCCCATTGCTTGCTATCAATTAAGGGATGCTTGGCCTGGTAGGATAAGCTATGATGCATCTTGGAAATGAAGGCAACGAGCTGAGTCTGATGTGACACAGAGTGGGGACAGACAGGTGAGTGCATCACTATTGTCCTTTAGAGACCTGATCCCAGGTTACACACAGCTTTGTTGTCAGCCAGATCACTCCTCGGGCAGACTGAATGGAGCCAGCAGCCAGGCACAGTGATCCCAGCTGCAGAACTCCAGTCAGACCCACAGCCAAATACGGGTCCTGGAGGCACCCCAGAGCACAGCCTCATGTGGAACAACCTACAGGTGGTCTGGCTGCTGTCCCCAGCTCCCGGGTTCATACATCAGTCCTGCCCTTTCCCCTTTCCATAAGGCTACTCTGACTAGATAAGGGCATATTTTTGCAAATCCAATCTAAACAGATGCTCAGAGGACTCACATCAGCTTTACTGGGAGCCTAAAGCAGCCTGACCCTCAGTTCCCAGCACCCTTCTGCTAGGAGTTGGTAGTGCAAAAATGATTTTGCTCCAAGTGAGTAATGCTCTCCATGCTACAGAGTGCACCAAACCAGACAGGTCGAAGAGGAAGGCTCACCAAGTGGCCTTCCTTTAAAACTGATGTCATTGCCATAACTCGTATTTATTCTAGTACTTCTTAAATTAGATGCACATAACTGCTCTGGGCCAGCAAATGCAGACTACAGCAAGTGAAACAATAGAGCAGAAAGGACACAATGAAAGCCCTCTCCCAACACTCAGAACACCACCTCAGTGGCCTGTTGCATCTGCCAGTTAAGCAGGCAGGATGGCCCTGTACCAGCTCCCCTGCTTGGAACAATCCCAGCCTATAGCTCAGGAAAGCAGCTGTGGGAATCAGCAGAGGGGTTAGCTCAGCATCAGCTCGACACATGACAAAGCGGATGTCCTCCCCTCAGTGGCCATGTCTCAGCTTGTCTGCTGCATCAGCAGAGAATAAGACACCAGGCTGGAGACAAGCTGCAGCCCATGCAGCCGGAGCAGGGCAGGCACAGGCTACTCTCTGCTTCAGGACAGATGCCAGGGTGGCCTGCAAGCCTGGAGAAGAGCAGCCAAATAATGCATCTCCACTTGACTCTTCTTCCTCTGCAACCCAAAAACTGAGTGTTGCAAAGTGCCTTTGGTCCAAAGTGCAGGAGGAATGTTTCCCTAGCAGTGAATTCCCAGCCATGCTCTCCTTCTCCTCTCCTCCAGTTCCCCTTCCTGCTAGCAGCAGGCGGGGCTGGGTAAGCCACTCCTGGGTGATTCACTCCCCGTCAGGCAGAAATGCTTTCTTGGATACACACAGCTGGGCATAGGGAAGAGGTGCAAGTCCTCTGATCCGTGGTGAATCACTGCACCCCAATGAGCTCCTGCATGCAGGGACAGGGCTCCTGTGGAGGTCGTGGCAAGGTGAGTGTTGCAACAGCACAAGGCCTGACTCACCGCAGAGAAAAATGCAATTTGGGGTAGGGATGGGGAACGCCAGGAGAAGAGCAGCCTGCTGGGGCACAAACCTGCAAGTCACAGAAACACTCAGCTCTGCCTCAGAGCAGAGGAGAGCAGACTTGTGGGGAATGGGATTGGATGAGGAGCCCACCCTGGGAGCAACAGCCATCTCGTCACACTGACCAAGCTGCTGCATCCTGGCCCCAACTAAGTTCAACTGGAAAAGATCCTTCACCAGCCACAGTGCTGGGAGCTTTTTCCTTCCATTCGGTACAAGATCTACTGACAGAAGTCCTCACATGAACAGGATGTTCACCTAAGGCCTGAGCTGGATGATGCCAGGGTGCACCTCACTGAACTCTGCCACAGAGCCAGGCTCTGGCAGAGATGTGCTCATGCCATATAGCAGCACTGGCTGAGTTGTAGGAAAACCAACCTATGGCATGTTCTTCCTCCCCTCCCCAGTCCTCAGGGCAGCAAGGGCATAATCTACACCCATACCCCAGCAGTGAGCCAATGTCACAGAATCACACAGATTCACAGAATCTTAAGGGTTGGAAGGGACCTCCAAAGATCATCCAGTCCAACCTCCCTGCCAGAGTAGGACCACCTAAAGTAGGTCACACGGGAACTCATCCAGGTAGGTTTTGAATGTCCCCAGAGAAGGAGACTCCACAACCCATCTGGGCAGCCTGTTCCAGTTCTCCCTCACCTGAACAATGTAAAAGTTTTTCCTTAATGTCCCCAGCACCCAGATTCCTCCATGGACACTGCTTTGGGTAATTCCAGTTGCATGCCCTGCACCTGCCCTACAGGATAACAGACTTCTTCCCACACCCATGTTTTCTCACTTATCCCTGAAGGCAAGGCAGCCTTGAACAGCATTTCCATTTTGTGTTGCAACAAGACACAGGCTCCCCAAAGTCAACTGTCCCAACAGCTTTGCCAGGGGCAGCAAGAAAAATGGGCAGAGGTTCTCGGTAAGGTAACGAGACTTTCCTAATCCCCACTAAGAAATGCATGTCCCTAGTCCAGGGCACAGCCTGATCCCTACTTCCAGCTGGCTGCAGCCAAGGGGAAGGTGTCATCTGGGAGCATCAATGCTGAGATGACAGCAAGCATGATGGAAATCTGGCAGGGCATCTTCCTGCACCCCTCAGAGCCAGCTGGATTTCTTCCCAGGGGCTGCAAAGAAAGGGTAATAGGGTTCCCGTGAATCATTCACACCCAGGCTAACAGCAGGGGCTCCCCTGTCTCCCTCTAGTGCCTGCAGACCTTGGAGATTTCAGGCTAATTACACCAGATCATTAGCTCAAGCTGCAGTTCCTGTGGTTCGCAGGGTGGTAGGACTTATTCTCCCAGAGGAAAAGTCCACAGCATTCACAGAGCAGTTGAGCAGGAGCGTCCCCAGACCGGTGGGAGTGCTCATGGGTATGACAACAGCGTGTCAGGGCAGAGGTGCGGAGCCAGAGCCCTATTGTGCAAGGTGCCATACAAAATGGAGAACAACAACAAAAATTAATATCTATCTGTATAAATAAACCAGGCACATCTCCACTGGGAATTTCTGAAACAAAAAAAAATCATCACCCTTTGGGATGCAAAGCAGCTAGGCCTGGAGAGCAGCTAAGCATCGTTATTACATAAATTAATTAGCTCAGCAGAGCCCGCCAGGTACTGAACGCTTTCCACTTCCAAGCAGGTAAATGAGTCCGTGGGAACAGAGGCTGCTCCCTGCTTGCCAGGCTGCACAAGCTGCATTTTAATGGTCATGCAATTTCTGCACCTCTGCCCCTGGAAGTGGCATAGTGGGGTGCTGCCTGTTCCCCCACAAGCAGCCAAGGAGCCCCAAAATGCCAGGAGCCACTGCTACCTCTCTGCAGTCCCTGACGCAGGAGAAGGGGTGGGTGTCAAAGGGATGTCTGTCCTCAGCACAGCCTGGAGCTTTCCCCCACCAGAGAGCAGCAGGTCTGGAGCCAGCATTGTGGTTGGGGGAACTGTGAGCAGGGCTGGGAGGGTGAGATGTGCCAGGGGTGCCTGGGGCTGGAAGGGTGAGGAGTGCCTAGGGTAGCCAGGGCTAGGAGGGTAAGGAGTGCCTGAGGCTGAGAGGGTGAGGGGTGCCCAGGGCAGCCGGGGCTGGGAGGGTGAGGTGTGCCTGGGGCTGGGAGAGTGAGGAGTGCCTGGGGTGCAGGGGGCTGGGAGGGTGAGGGGTACTCAGGGCACCTGGGGCTGGGAAGGCAAGGGGTGACCAGGGCAGCTGTGACTGGGAGGATGAGTGCCCAGAGTGCCCAGGGCTGGCGGGGCTGAGCATTGTCTCAGAGAGCACAGCCCTGCACCTTGCATCGCCAACTGCCTCTCTAGGCAGGCAGGATGTCTTTGATCCCCTCCTCAATCCTATCTCACTGCCTTTAAAAAACAACTTTCATCACCCTAGGGTCTGGCAGGAGCAGAGTAAGTAAACTCTCCCCTCCCATCCTAATTGGATCCCTCAGATGCCACTGGCAGGCACAAGTTGGGCAAGCAACAGGGCAGCGCTGCCCTGCCAGTGCCACAGGTGAGAGCTTGGGTTTGGTCTTCAGTTACAGGGGGACGATCCAGGGCCAGGCTGTGGGTCAGAGCTTTCCAATAGGAGGAAAAGAAAACGAAAAACAGGAGCTGGGGAAGGAAGCAAAAGGTGAAGGAGGTAAGTGAGGACTCCCTTTCCTTCCCTCCCTCCTCCTTGCAGGGCTGGTCCCCCTGCAATGGTGTTTCCTTCATCCCCTCCTCCAGATATTGTGCAGAAAAAGGCACCCAAGTCCCTGTCCTCCTGCAACAGCTTTGCTAAAACTCTGGGAATTTCTAGGGGACTATAGAAAACCTACCAAAACCCACCAGCACTGCTCCAGCCTCGGTTCCCAAAGCAAGCGTTCACCAGTGAAGCAGGGAGGCAGATCTCTGTTGTAGGAGGAAGTTCACAATTACAGCACAAGTCGTTACTGGAAAATAAAATTCCCTGGCATGTTGCAAAAATTCCCCAGTCTAGGGTACAAGACAGCCCACAGCATTCATTCCAGGAGCCATTTGAAAGGGAAAATGAGACGATATTTATGATGGCGGAGACAGATAAAAGGTTGGTAGGGGAAAAGCTCCAGGAGGGCATTTCGAACAATGAATATTACATACAAAACAGCACAAGATTCACTTGCAAAAAGAAGTCCCCAGTGAATATGCATTGCTGACAACTCCTGAAATTAAATCTCTGCACACACACACCGCTGTAATCTGAGCAGCACCTATTGCAAACAGCTCCAGAAAGCACGATCATGCTGTCTCTTCTTCCACTCTGAGGAAATAGGGCTATTTGGATCCTGAGAATCTTTGAATAGCCCTTATTTTTCACCCATGGGTGAGGGCAGCAATACTATGCCCAGGGCACAAGTCCAGGGCAACAACTCACTGCAGCACACCACTGTCAGAGTCTCTGCCTTGATTCCAGGTCTGGGGTACCTAGACTGACCCATGAAGAAGTAGTCAGTCCTCTTCCCACCCAGCAATGGATAACTATTGAGGCTGATTCCTTATTGCACTCTGATCCCCACGTCAGACCAGCCCTCAGAATTCCTCCCAGGGGTTACCCCAAGAGCAGAACAAGACTCACTCCTCCCAAGCGCTCCTGCCTGCTCGTGTGGATGTGCCTGCTCGTGCAAACACATCACCTGCTCTTTCCTCTCAGCCTCCTCCACAGCTGTACCAAGCCACAGAAGCATCTGATGTCACCCCACAGCTGAGCACTCCACAGATTTGCCCCAATTTGGGTAGGATTAAGCAGAGCTGCTGCCAGGCTGAGCCACCCAGGGATGACTGATTATTCCTGCCAGGAGCCAAGGCTCTGAAAAGGGCCATTGTTCCAAGGATGATCTGCTGTTTCTCCCTCACACGTACAAGCCTGTAGCTCCAACCTGGCTTTTGTGAGGCACCTACTACCACCTGCAATCAGCAATAAGATCGCAGAGGGACAGTTGAGCAAAGAAGGGAGCAAAAGCCAGGCTGGTCATCTGAACTGAGGATGCTCTGTAGAGAGGCTGAACCCAACCAGCTGCTCCAGCTGTTGCACATTGATCTGGGGGTAACCCAGAGCAGTAGGTGCTGTGATCCCCTTCCAGGCCAAACCTTGGCTTCTGAACAGCCCCTGTTACTGTGCAGGAGCCATGTGTATGTGGTCATTGCTGAAGGGAATAGTTTGCAATACCTCACTCCTCCCTCCCAGCCCGTCTTGGCTCAGGGCTTGCTAACAGCTAGGAAGAGACAGCATTGAAGTGGTGAGCTCAGGCTCTGCAGGAGCTAAATTTGGGAAGGCAGTGTTCCTATATCTCTTCATCCTGTGAGATCCCCTGTACCCCTTGCTCCGAGTAGCACTTTTTTCTACTTGTCCAGACAGATAATCCAACCCAAGGGGATTTACCCTGATCCTTTTTCTTCTCCAAACCCACCGCTCCAGTCAGCTTTGGACACACCAAGGCACTCAGAGAAGCAATGGGCAACCTCCTCTCCTGTCCTTAACAGTAAAGTCCTGCCACATGCTCCTTGACCCTTTATCAGGCAGCAAACTCCCCACCTGCACCAGCTACCAGCATTGTTTCCCCTAACCCTTTCTCTGCCTGTCCCTGCCCAGAGGTGATGCAGGCAGACCCACATCAGCATGGCACACATCAACCTGACTTCTAAACTTTGAGAACTCAAATAAAAATGGGCCTGAAAGATAAACCAGCCTCCTGGGTTTATTTTTAAAGCTCAGTGCAAATGAAGGACATTTTGCAACAGAGGACATTTTGCAAAAATCCTCATTGCCTCCTACTTCAGTGTTTCATAGAATCACAGAATGGTAGGGGTTGGAAGGAACCTTTAGAGATCATCTAGTCCAACCCCCCTGCAGAAGCAGGTTCACCTAGATCAGGTCACATAGGAACATGTCCAGGCGGGTCTTGAAGACCTCCAAGGAAGGAGACTCCACAACCCCTCTGGGCAGCCTGTGTCACTGCTCCATCACCCTCATATCTTATATTTAAGTAGAACTTTTTGTGTTCCAGCTTCATCCCATTACCCCTTGTCCTGCTGCTAGCTACTGTAGAAAAAAAGGGATGCCCCAAGCTCCTGACACCCATCATTTAGATACTTATAAATATTAATAAGATCCACCCCCAGTCTCCTCATCTCCAGACTAAACAGCCCCAGTTCCTGCAGCCTTTCCTTGTATGTAAGATGCTCCAGTCCCCTGATCATCTTGGTGGCCCTGCGCTGGACTCACTCCAGAAGTTCTGTGTCTCTTGAGCTGGGGAGCCCAAAGCTGGACACAGGACTCCAGATGAGGCCTCACCAGGGCAGAGTAGAGGGGTAGCAGAACCTCCCTTGACGTGCTGGCCACACTCTTCTTTATGCATCCCAGGATGCCATTGGCCTTCTTGGCCAATTGCTGGCTCATGGTTAGTTTATTATCAATCAGGACTCCCAGGTCTCTGTCTGCAGAGCTGCTCTTCAGCAGTTCGTTCAGTTCTGTTATAAGAAAATCTTGGTTTATGGAGTGGCTTGGTACTGGGTATGGTCAATAGATCAGAAGCATCTGTCAAAATAAAGAGGTTGGAGAGCGTCTTGAGGTCTCAGCAAAGCCTCCTGCGAAGGACTCAGTGCTGCCAAAGTGCTGGGGAGGACTTGCATCTGTTGAGCAAGGAAGAGTGTCTGGGGCTGTGCTCCCGATACCCATCAGTCACAGTGGTGGAGGTTTCTCAAGCTCCTGTGCACCAGGGGCTTACCAGGACTCACCTGCTCTGCTGGGAATGGAGGAGTCACATTCACACCCTCTGCTACCTCCAAAGCACTCACAGAGGGTTTGGAGCAGCATGCCAGAACCACCCATCATACTTTACTTTTTTTTCCCTGAGCCTTTGCTATAATCCTTTAATGAATTAAGTGCAGCAATTAAGCAGGATTTTTTTCTTGGTTTTGTTTTTTTTTTCTTTAAATGAATGTGCATGAAATCAGAGATGGGTATTTTTGCCATCCAAACACTTAATATGATAATTAATGCAAAGCCCCTCAGCTTTAAGGATTCTCCACACTTCTCACCCAGCCCTTTTTCTGTTTATCTTTCTGGCAGACTGCCTCTCATATTTATTCTAACAAAGGTCGACCCTTCCTCTTGCTCAGCTACAATCGAACCGCAGGAGACAGGGAGGAGGGAAGGGTGGAGACTCAAAGCTGCTTCAGAGCAAGAGCTCCAACCCAACACCAACAGTGGAGAGCGGTGTCATTGCAGAAAATGGAGAAACTTCCTTTCTGGAGGAATTCAGAGGGCACTATGACCTTGGGGCAGTCAGCATCGTCAGGAAAGCCCTGGCAACCTGCACCCCTGGCGCTGTGGGGCTGCCCTGCAGCCCCCTCAGGACCATGTTACCTGGTGTTACAGGAAAAGAAGAGGTGCTTGCTGCTTTCATCTGCTTTCCATGCACAGCCTCACTGCACACACCTTTCACAGATTCAAAGCAAACCAGGAAAGCTGGGTTTAGAGGAGATGCTGAAGGGACACTATTTGCTATCCAGTAATGTATCCAGCCTTCATCTCAAGCGGACAAGTTGGTTTGTCAGCTTCCCCGGGTCAGTGGGGAAGGATCTACTAGACTGGGTGACAGGATAAGCATCTTTGCCAACCCTGACACAAGAGAGGTTTGGCTCTGCAAAGAGATTGGGCAGGCTCACCTTCCCAAGGCAGCCTTTTGTAGCTTGTGTCTTCTAGCTCCACTAAACTTGCTACTGCTCAGGCCCCTTCTCCATTCCTCTGCTCTCTCTCACCTATGTAATCCCTGATTGACTTAAAATATTTGTAAGTATAGCTCAACATCTCCATGCCTCAGTTTCCCCAACAATTGAAAGGAGGTTAACAGCCCCTTTGGAAGATGCAGTCACTGGGAGACAACAGGTATCTGGGAGATGTCATGGGCCCAGGTCAAAACCTAGAGGTGCCGTGCCCCTCCTGCTCTCACCACAACCATGTTATACAGACACTCTTATCCATCTGCCCCAGCAACTATGGGAAGGAGCCCAGGACAGATAAAAACCTGCAGCACAACTCCAAGGGGAAACCTCTTGGACATTTCTCCGAGTACTTGGGCAAAATGTTTCAAAGATGGGCAAGGTCTCACCTGGAACTTCATGGGCAGTTAGCAAATGTGTCTTACTTGAAAACAGGCAGTGGGTCATCAGTGAATCCCGAACAGACTGTCCTGACTGGGCTGGATGGTATCTCTCACCATGGTATCTCTTAGCACTAAGGTTTACTGTTTGGGATAGGGAAATGTCTCTGCAATCCACATTTCTTCCATTTTTCATTGGTTTTTTTAAAAAAAAAAACACAAAAAACCAAAAACCTTTCTTCCTGGTTTCATCAAAACACATTTCCTGACACAAAAAGGTCTTGGCAAATGCTCCCTGACTCTTCAAACTGGCCAAACCATTTTCTGCCTCCATGGGAACTGGACCATCTTGTTTGTGGGTGCAACAGCCACCCCCAGCTGCATGCTGAGGGCTGAGGAAATGTGTTGCCGTTGTGAAACACTCCCAGCCAGATGTGGGCAAGCCCTCCCTGGCATCTGGATGGCAGTCAGATACTTTGATTTTCTCTCTCAGTTGTTTGTTGCCTTGTCCCAGATCAGGACAAGCCTTGGAGATGAGGCTCTTCACCCATCTCTTCAGGGCAGCCCATCAGCTTTTTGCTTATAGGACCATGGCTTTGTAAACCAAGAAGAAAGGTAACAATGCCTCCAGAAATGCAGCTTCACTGTTGAGAGAGAAGTTTGTCTCCTCTCCTTTGATACCCTGTGAGAAAATGATGGGAATTTGGACAGTGGATTTGTTCAGTAGTACAAGTTCACAGACATTTGGGCTGCTGGTACCCTGTCCATTGGAGGCCACTGCCCTTTACAACACAACTGAGAGCCTACATTTCTCTGTAGCAATGCACAAAGTGTTGCATAGGTTGCAAAGCCTGCAGTGATCATGGCCAAATGTAACAGTCAATAAAGCTGATGACCCTCCCTTGATTGTCCAGTTCAGCCAAAGCAAACACTTTTCCCCCTGGGCTACTGTGCAAGATGCTTCAGAAATCAGGGAAATTGCTCCCACAACGTCCCTGGGAAATCTCAGGGACACACCATCCATCAATATTTTGCAGCCCGAGACAATAGCAACATCTCCGGCTACACTGGTACAAGCCCAGACACTGTGCTCTGGTTTCCTGTAAACAAGAGCTGTTTAGCTCTAATTTTTTTCTTTTGGCTCAGGCTCCCCCAGTTCAGTGAGGATGGTATCAAGATAATCATCATGTGGATTGTATTCCTGGTACATAGCTCCATTGCACAATGGCACCACTTTATAATGCCCTTGGAGCAAGGAAGTTCTGGGCTGGCTTCTCCATCAGGCATGACCGGGCATCAGGTCTCAGCACCAAGCTGGAGGAGAAGGGGTAGACAGTGAGGATCTGAAAGGAGAGCAGGAAAATCTGGCATTGAGGCAACTGATTAACAGAGAAACATTTACAGACTGCTATGCAAAGAGGAAGAGCGTGCAAAGGATCGGTTTGGAGTAGAACGGACTTCTTTTTTTCCCAAAGCAAGACAGAGCAGGCGAGGAGTGGTCTTTCCCAGGGAAAAAGTTGATGGTCCAGAATTTTTCAGACCAGATGAGAACAAACAGAAGTTATTTCCCTACTTGAAAATTAAACTCCACTTTGAAAGGGTTTCTGCTTGAGCCAGGCAAACCAGAGACCTCTGGGTGAAGCAAGAGGGCGGGCAGTCGCCTGCTCTGCCCATGCCTGATCTCCCAGTGCCTGCGCAATCCCCACCGTGTGATCGGGTGCACTGGACTAAAAGTTAAACATCCAGCCTAAGTGAGTTGTGTGGGGCCAGTGAGGGGAGAGGGGCATCTTCTGGGAACAGCTCATTCCACCTGGACAGACACCTGAACTTACAAGGTTGTGATTTAATCTCTCATCCCTGCTGTTGTGATTTAACCTCTTGTCCCTGTTCTACCCTTCAGACAAGTTAACTCACTGTCCTCTTTCCCTGGCCTCTAGTAAAGACCCAACTGTTTCCCATGTTGTCCCCTCCACACCACCATCCCCACCAACCTCTTTCTGCTGCACAAACACCAAACTGAAGCTTGATTTCTCAGCTAGGATGATGGAAAGGGAGGTCTGTGTTAATCCATCCACCACAGCCTCAGCTCCTTCCTGACCAACAGGGCCACGAGGAGAGTCCTTGCCTTGGCTAGCAGCCACCACGCCTTGCAGTGCATGGTGGGGATAAGGGGTTCTGGTGCAGTAACTTCAGAAAGACTTACAGTGGCCTGGATTGTTTCTGATGGGTGACAGTCCTGTAAAGAGCACGAGCTTCTTGACTAATTCAACTAGGAGGGTTAAGGAGTGTGTGATACAAGAGGCAGAGGCTGTGTATGCTGTCTGGGAACATAAGACCAGTGGCAGTATCTCACAAACTGAGAGAGAAACCTCCTGCCAGACCTGGAACTGAGAGGCTGTTGCCTGAGCACACCAGCAAGGACTCCATCTTGTCCCTCAGCACACTCTGATGAAATCACCTGTCTGGTGGGCAGTTTTGCTTGAGGTGACTTTCCCTGGCCTCACAGGGCCGTGGCAGCTCCTCTCCCAGCTCTGCCACGACAGCTGCCCCGTGTAGTCACACGCCACTCCGGATTCAGTCACCGCAGCCAACGATGAGATCAGCCATCCGGCACGTGGTGCAGGCCCATTGGCTTGGGATGAGCTAATGCCCGCTCTGTGCAGACGGATGGAGGGGGAGGAGGAGACACGCCGACTCTCTCGCCATGGGCCAGCCCGTGCCCTCCCAGAAGGACAGTGAGCAGCTCCCGCCTCCCAGTGCAGCTCCACTCAGCACGGGCCACGGAAGCAGAGCCATGGCACACCCAAGGACTCTCTGCCTATAGAGTTTTCCTTGCCTCCCCTGCAACACCAAACCCTCTCCTGGGGTCTTGCACAGCATCTCGCCCCATCCCATCGGGGTGCCATCTGTCTATAGCGCAATGACATCCCCTCTGTGGGCTGGCATCCCAGCCTTCTGCTGTGCTGAGCTTCTGACTCTGTCCTGGTGCCAGATGGCTTCAAAGGCAGATGACTTCATCTCTTTTAAAGGGGCAAAGGATCTGTCAGCAGTGCCCTGTAGGAATCAGTGTGCATCATCCTTGGTTGGGAAGCCAAGAAGGGGAGCGTGGCACAGAAGAAGTTATGACTCCATAAAGGGACCAGAGACTTGGATTCCAGTCCAACACAGCCAACAAACTCGTGTCCTTCGTTCTTAGCAATCCACTATGTTTGAGCCTTGTGCAACACCACAGAGACTGGGGAGGGGAGACGGTGTTGTATATGCACTGTTTCAGCACAAGCTCTATGGTGATGCCCTCCTGTGCATGTAAGGGTAGGGACTACCCAGCATTCGGCCTCAAAAGATACCTTGATGGAGCCTGCACTGGAGGCTGGGGAGACCTGAAGGAGTGGTTTGCATTGCACCAGCCTCTGCCCCCAAAACTAAGTCTGATGAGTGGCCTAAGACAAACCCATCAAAGATCTCCTCTTGGACCTTACGCTGGGATAACCTGGAGTTGCTCTAAGGAAATCTCCTCAAATTTGTATTGTGTAAAAATAGCGTCTCAGAGCGAGAAACTCAGAGATGAGGCTCAGGGCATTTGGTTAGCACTCGGAGGGTCTGATGCAAAGGCAGAGGTGGATCCAGTCTGCGCCCCTTGGGAGGCTTCAAGAAGATGAGAGATGCAACCTGCCTGTCCCTCTCTGCAGACAGCACCCGCCTGGCTCCCTGGCTTGTTCTTCCCAGCTGGGAGCTGCAGGGTGGTTTGCAGCTCCACGGGAAGGACCCTGACTCATCGGAGCAGCTTCATGGAGGGTTATTATCAGCGCTGGTCAACCAGGTTGCAGTGCACACACAAGCTGGTTCCTGCACAGGGCTGGTTCCTCCCCTCCCCCAGTGCACACGCTCCCACTTGCTGGGGAAAAGGCTGCTGTTGTTCCAGGCAGATAATCGCCCCTTCCCTTGCAAGTCCCTGCACGCTCCCGTACAAACATACCCACAGAGCATTTCAGCACAACAGATGCCGAGGCTCAAAGGCCAGACCCACAGACTCGCTCTCTCTTTGGAAAGGAGAAACAAATGGTGTTTGTCCTGTAAGTCTCTGTCTGCCTCAGCTCTGCCTCAGGGCCTGACAGATCCCAGCACACCAGTGAGAGGACATTTACTGTAGATTTGGTGGTGGCCTGATAAACCAGGTCAGGCACCCTGGGAGACCAATGGGAGCTGGAACTGCTTAGGAAGTGCCTTCACAACAGCTGGGCCATTACGGTCCTTAGCTGGGCCAGCCTGACCACCAAACCCTCAGCAGGGATGGTAATGTGGTTTGCACCATCATGTCCATTTCTGAAGGCAGGAGGGTTTGGAGAAACACTCCACATCCCAGCAACACTGCCCCAACCTCCAGATCCACAGAGGCAATGCTCCAGTGGGGACAGTTGCAAGTGTTGGCCAGGAAGGGCACACGTTTAGGAGGATGAGCTGGAAGATGGGCCTGCAGGCATGTGTTCTGTGGAGGCAGAAGATCTGGTCCCCTGGGCAGTGAGTAGCTATAGCCATTGGCAGCGAGGCCCCTATAAGTGTTTCTTGCCAGTCCAGAGAGGTCCGTGGTGATTTCCCTACCCTAGCCTGAACATGCTGCTTCTCTACAAAACTCTTTGCATGCAGCTAACCCACAGTAGAACGTCTTGGCTTTATCAAATGGAGATCTTGGGTGGAACCAGGAAATGAAATCTCTCCCCACGATTACAGAGAAAGGAGCATCCTTGCCAGGCAGGTGATGGAACCCTGACATTCCCCACGCCCAGGAAAAGGGCCCGTTGCATCCGATGGGGAGAGAGCCCAGCAGTGGCATGAGGCGGTGTGAACTGTTGACACCAGCTTATGAAGCTTTTGTTGGCTTGCTTGATTGACTGTCTGAGCAGTGTGATGCAGCACTCAGGGGAAAGCCAGGCATCATGCACAGCTCCATCATGCACAGCTGCCCCAGCCAGGCCAATACTCTCTTCTTGCAATCACAGCTAATTCTGCAACCCATCCCTTTCTGCAGGGGAAGGAATTGCTCCTTGGGACAAACACAACACTTTTCCTCCCAACACAGTCTGACTTCAAGTTGAGTAGAAGAGCCGAGAAAGCAGAGCCAGACAGTTTTCACCAGTCCCAGGCTCTCATCCACCATTGATCCATTGACAGATTATTAATAGCTGGGCTTCAGAGGAAGTTCTCCTGTGCTTCTTTCCCTTTCTGGATCATTGGGAAGGTTGCCAATCTAAATGGGCTCTAAGAGCCCTTGTTTGCTTCAGTATGGAAGGCAAGAGTCCATCTTAGTGTCCTGGACAACTAGAATCTGAGGACTTTGGGGTCTCCATAAGTAGAATGTTGCTTACTCCAATGCCACGATTTAATTAGGAAAGGCAATTTTTCCTATTAAATCATATGATATGTTTGGAAAAATAGGCTTTTTTGACAATCAAGCCCTCCTCCACCCAAAAAACTTGTCCGCAAAAAGCTTGTTTGTTCGTTTTCCAACTACACTTGTTATGCTAATCTGATGTTTATCTGCTCCATAGCCAGGGAGCAAAGTCTTCTCTCAGAACTGAAGTCCCTTGTTGACCCCTGCAGCCAAGACTGGTACCATGCTCTGCCATTGCTGTGGAAAGGAAGAGCTGGTGTCACGAATCTTCTGGCAATGAGGTGGAGTTGTCATCAACTTTTGCACTCACTGGGCATTTTTATGTGTTTTGTAACTGACTCAGGCAATGACCACTCCTAGGTTACGCCCGGCCTTTCTGCAGGGTCTGCCTGATAAATGGCTCTTCCATGACCACCAGCTTCCTCAAATAGCATTTCACCAGCAAAGCACAGCAAAGAAAAAGGACCAAAGGAGTTACTCTGTGACAACCTGGAATGACAGTCTCTAGCTGAAGATCAGCACTGCTAGCCTTACTGGTTGAGAGTTCACGCCTTGCTACACTACATGAGACCAAGTCCCCAAGTCTAATATCACTGGGGTTACCTGCTGCTCCAGATGCAAGTGAAAGGAGAAGGCGCCTGGCCAGTTGTGAAAGGCTGCAGACACGGGGAAATGCTGGTTCTTGTAGCAATCAGCTGATGCCCTGAAGCCATAGGTTTGCTCACTTGTACCTTGGTATGTCTAAATATAATACAGGTATTGTTCTGAGCCCTGCCTCAGCCTCATTGAAAGCCATCCACCAATACCTGATTTTCTCGCCTTCCACGACTGCGAGAGGCGCAGTCATCTGAAGGAACTTTTCCTTTCATTCCTCCCCAATGCACCTCCCATTGCCATTACTGGTTGATCATGTGGCCTCCTCTCATGAGACATCTTAAAGAGGAGGAGCTGATTTGCAATTTCAAGGTACTATTGCTTCTACTATCACATTTATATTCCTCAAAATCTCCCTGCAAGTTCCACTACAAGTCATCTCACTAAACCAACTGGAAAAAATGGACAAGACCCATATGTAAATCCAACTGTTCTTTTTCCCTCTTCTCATCCAGTTCAAACTAGTTCTCTAAGGCCATGGTGAGCTTGAAATCAAAGTCAGTTTACAATGTAGTTAAGATGCTGTAAGGAGAGCACACAACATCAATGTTTTCAACACAAAAGCTAGCAGATCAGTTCCCAACCCAGTGCTGTCCCACAGCGATCCCACAGAGATCATTCAGCCTCACCATGCCATGCAAACTTGTGTTCTCAAATTGCTGCCACAAACTGTCTACTAGATTTCCTCTAAAAACCATCAAACCAGACTTTTCTGGTGAATTTACCAGATTTCTCTCACTCACATCCACTTACAGCCCCAAAGAGCCCAATGTATATCATGGGTCGACCTTTTCACATCCTTTTTTAGTTTGCACCATGAAATCATACAGATTTTCCCATGGAGTGATGTTCTGTGAATTAATTCAACACCATCTAGTTTTAGACAAGTCCTAGTCAAAGCTGTATGTGTGGCTGGAGGACCTGCTGTCCTGTGAGATTTGCTGGTGACTAGTAAGGTGTAAGCTTGCACCAACCACACCTCCTCAAACAGGATTCTAATGGGGTCTCTCTCCCTTGTCTACCCACTCCTGTGCTCGCTTCCATCATTGTTCTCTTCATGAAGCCTCAAAAGGAGCAGTTAAGCACCTATTCAGACTGCTTAAAGTTAAAATTGTCTAGTTTTCATATTCTTTACTTGGTTTTGTTTTCCTAAAACTATATAGAAATCTTTCTGGTCATTTCCTCTGAAAAACACACACAGTAAAAGGAATATTTCGCCTAAACCTAAACATTGATTTCCCACATTGAGACTTGCCCATGTATCTGTTCAAATCCTACTGTAATTTAAAAGGGGCACATTAGTGTTTACTGAGGATTGAGGTAAAAAGGAGGAGGGGAGGAGGAACTAGGACAAAGAGAACTGAAGCTACCCACAGACTACACATGCTCTAGCCAATGTGACAAGGAATAGTTCAAGAAGGACAGGGAGCTGCTGGAGAGCGTTCAGCACAGGGCCACCAAGATGATGAAGGCAGTGGAGCATCTCCCTTGTGATGAAAAGCTGAGGGAGCTGGGGCTGCTCTTCAGCTTGGAGGAGACTGAGGGGTGACCTCATTAATGTTTACAAATATATAAAGGGTGGAAGGAGCCAGGCTGTTCTCAGTGATGTCCAATGATAGGACAAGGGGCAATGGCTACAAGCTGGAACAGAAGAGGTTCCAAAGAAACAAAATTAAAAACTTCTTCCCTATGAGAATGGCAAAGCACTGGAACAGGCTGCCCAGATGGGTTGTGGAGTCTCCTTCTCTGAGGACATTCAAATCCCACCTGGATGAGTTCCTATGTGACCTACTCTAGGTGGCCCTGCTCTGGCAGGGGGTTGGACTGGATGATCTTTCTAGGTCCCTTCCAGTCCTTAAGATTCTGTGATTCTGTGAATACCCACAGAAGTGTCTGAGTCCTTTAGTCTCTGTCCAGCCCTCGGCAAAATGTCCAGAGCTGGAATACTCTTCCTTTGTCAAGAAAAATCCCCCAAACCTCCAGTAGACTTAGTCTCCCTGTGCCACAGTCTCTCCTTGCTGCCTGCCTCCCTTTCTCTGCCTCCTGTCTTTTCAGGACAAGGACCACCTTTTCATCCTCTGCCTGTACAGCACCAAGCACCCTGGGGCTTGTTGGCGGCAGCTGAGGTTTCTGGGGGCTCCCCCAACACAAACAACAACAACCTTCAAAGTACCTCTCTGCACGCAGCTGCTCTGAGGGCAGATTCAGGTTTCCCCCACCCCCTTCTCCCCATCCCTCCTTGCAAC
The DNA here is from genome assembly GCF_028858725.1 of Colius striatus. Taxonomy (NCBI): domain Eukaryota; kingdom Metazoa; phylum Chordata; class Aves; order Coliiformes; family Coliidae; genus Colius; species Colius striatus. The sequence goes on from NC_084767.1 coordinate 13,751,038, forward strand.
ACCCACCTGGCAGCTAGTTAAAAACAACCTTTGGGTTTTTCAGGTGTGTTGGAGGGATTTACCTGACATATTCCACCCCCCTCACCCTTGTAGTTGAGGTCCTGGATTTCATGGCAATACTAGTTAATCTAACAGTAAAAAGCTCTGCAATTATTTGGCTCTAAGGCTTGGGTCCTTGCCCAGCTCCGACACACACACACACGCGCACACACACACACAAGTTCACTTCTCCAGTGAGGGAGCGGGCGATGCCTCTCCTCTTCCTCCTCCTCCAGTCTGTCACGGAAGGGCTGGCTCTTCAGCGAGGGAGTTCCACCTCCTGCAACTTTCTCCCTCACTGCTCTCAACCTGTGCTGCCGAAGCTTCAGCCAGCAAAATCCCTTCATGCAGGAATTTCTCTGAGCCCTCTCCTCTGATTTACAAGCGCCATGGACCCCCAGCAGCCAGAAAGGTGCTGCTGCAGAGAAGGATTTTCAGCTGTGAGAGCAGAGAGGCAATAAACTTCAGGAGAGCTCTGTCTCCTGTTGCAACAGGTAAGGCACGCTGCTCGCTGGTGTGGGAAGTTGAAGTGACTCAGGGAGCCAGTCTGTACAGCATGGATGGAGGAGGCATGGAGGATGCAGAGATTTAGTCTTGAAACTGCTTTTCACGTGAGTAACTTTTGCTGGAAACAGCCTTTTCCTAAAGATTGGGCTTTGGGGTGCAAAGGGAGTCTTTCATCTTTTCCTCCCTCCTGGGAGTTCTAGTGTGGAAAGTTATGGAATGAGCCAGGAAAAGCTTCGTCTGTGTTTGCATGGAGTTTGCATCTGGTCTCAACAGGGAAACAGTAGCAAGCTGCAGCCAGTGCAAGCAGGTGGGCTCCAGGCAGCAAACACAAAAGCTGCCTTGCTGAGGAAAGGCAGGTGAGAAGGGACGGAACAGAAAAGTGTTTCAGGTGTCTGAACAGGTAGGATTTGTGCAGGGATCACGCTTATGCTGGAGTAAATGGATGTGCTGCTGTGGGAGTAGTGATGGCGTCTGGCTGTAAGCACAGTTGTTGGCTGTATACAACCTCACTAACCAGAGTGAGACAGTAACGCTTCAAACTCTGTCTCCATGTTCCCCATTCCACTGTCACCTCGAACTTGGCTGTGCCTCAGGGATCCCCAAGTGTAGGCAAGACAGTGGTGTTTCCCAGCCCTGCCTCTGTGTGTGACCAGGCAAGAACTCCTTTTCTGCCCTGATCCCTCTCTGTGACAGGCGGCGGAGATGGGGAGCTGAAGCGAGGACGGCTGTCCCTGCTTCGCAAGGGAGCATGTATGAAAACCCATGCCTGTTTGCATCGGGGCAGCTTTGTTCACTGTCAGGTGCCTGGTGGTAAAATAAAAATAAATCCCAAAGCAGATGCAGTCCCAGCTCAGGACATCCAGGGATTCTTTCCTGGGTACACGTGCAGCTCCGAGAAATGAGATAAAACTACAGGGAGGGAGGCCTCGGCACTTGGAGCAAATGGGTCCCTTCCACCCAGCGGTTATCAGCTAATCAGCCTCCTGGGGGGAATTGGAGGCAGACTCCATGGAGTGTAGCACTGCTGACGGGCAAAGATCAGCTGTCACACAACAGGAGCTGCTTTGGACAAAAGTCCTAAAAACACCGTTTCTCACTTGGGTTTGTTGCGGCAAAGGGCTGAGAGTTTCCAGGATGGCTGGAAACTCAGGCTGTGTGGTGGCCAGAGCAGGGCAGGTAGGTCTGACACTGACAGGCTCCTACTTCACCCAGGGTGCCCCAGAGCCAGGCTGGAGGGCACGGAGCTCACTGTGTCCACTGCTCTGGCACTCAGCAGGGACACATAGAAAGCTGCCATGGCTCCAATCAGCTAGAGAGACCTGGGAGGTTATCAGAGCCTCAGGACAGAAAGCAAACAGTCTGTATCAGGCTCCTGAGGAAGGCTGGGCTGTCTCAGTATTCGAGGAGGTAAAATCACCGGGCTCGGCATTGTGCTCTCTTATCATCTCCCACTAAGCAGCGCACCTCACCTTATCGGGAGCAGTTCAGGGACATCCGTCTGTCTGATAAGGGGTTGGGGTTCCCAAGGGACTGTGCAAGCAAGAGGTTTCTAACCCAGCCAGGACCTTCAGTCCCTCTGCTGCTCCTCACCTGCTCATTGTGCTCTAACATGCTCCGTAAGGTTGCAAAAGTGAGCCCAAGAGTCCTGACAGTGGAGGGGAGAGCACAGCAGGATCTGCCCTACTCCCGAGGCTCTCCCTCAGCTACAGCTTGCACCATGAATGTATTTCAAATCCTAATGCTCTCAGAAACCAGTGCGTCTCTCAGCCCTCCAAACAAACAAGCAGCATTCATGTATGAAGGGAGAGTTCAAAGGAGGCATAACACCTGGAATCAAACATCTGCTAGAAACTTAATGCATTTTGCATCCTACGCTCCTGCCAACTGCTCCAAGGCAAGTCCCAGAGGACTGTTCCAGCTACCTCCATGCTATAGAAATGGCATTCCCTGCTCCGTGCACCTCACTTTGGTTTTTGCCACGTGTAGAGTATGCAAGTACAGCTGCACCTTGAGCGGTAGCAGGCTTTCTTCTGTATCATGTGCAAGCATAAGAGGATTAAATACCCTCAGCTTCCCCCCCCCCTTTTGTTTTTTAAAGCTGGGTTGGCAACATGGATGCTCCATTGTCTATTAGCAAGCTGATTTGCTGAGCAAGCAATTTTCCTCCCAACCATACTTTCTCCTTGGCAATGGGGCAGGTACTGGTTTATTAGCAAAGAAACTTTCTTTCCTAATTCTTGGAAGAAGGAGCTCCAGGGAGGGGCAGGCTGAAAGGGCTGTTAGGAAGGTTTGTAGCTCAAAAACGAAGCAGCAGGTTTGAAACAAACCAAAGGAAGTTGGTTTTTTTTTTTTTCATAGAAAGGGCATAATTAAATTCTGGAACACATTGCCACAAGACATTGCAGAGGCCAAAAGTGTACTTGGCTTCAAACAAGGTTTCGATCCATTTGGGATGGATAGCTCCAGTGGACGTTATTAAATGCAACAGCCCAAGAACAATCACGAACTTGCACTGATGCTGGGATGCAGGAGACAGAGCACGTCACATGTGCCTTGTTTCTTATGTTCAACCACTAAGCAAAAAAACCCCAGGCATTTAGGGAGTGAGATTACAGAGAAGGCCAAGTGTGACTATTTTGATGTTCTTATATTGTGGGACTGTTTTGGACTGACCAAGTTGTGCCTTGGATAGATGCTGTGACTCAGGTAGCCTGGGACAGGCTGGTTATGCCATGAACAGATAATCCGTATGGCTCAGGTTGCCGTTGTGTCCCAGCCTGGTGTCTGATTGCCACAGCTGCCACAAGCAGCATCCATGCAGCCCTGCCTGCTCCACAGAGCTGTTGCAATGGCGAGAGCTTTCAGAAATGTGTTTCCAGCAGCCAGCCCAGAGTGGCAAGTAGTGCCTTGTGCTGAGAGTGTAACAAGAGCTGACAAGGACACGCTGTGGCAATCAGACCAGCCTGGGCAAATATGCCTGTCTCAGGGGTTAATCTTTTCTTTGGTGAAACCCTGGGGCTGGCTTTGCATTTAGCTCTTAAGGCTCTGTGGGTACAGCAGAGCAGGTGGGCTGCTGCAGGCAGGTTTCCTGAAGGGAGGCAAGTCTGGGAGCTGAAGTTTTCTGTCAGCTTACAGATAGCGCTTTACATTCCCTAAGTGTCTGCTGCAGGGAATTTCTGTGGCACAGCTACTGGCATCCTGGCCAGCCATCCTTTTACCAGGGAGGATCATGCCCTCATCATCTTATTCTCTGTCCTCTGTGTCCTTACTCTGCCTCTGAACATGAGAGAAGGATGGGAAGGAGCAGCGCAAGGCAGACAGATGGCAACAGAGTGAAAGAGGCTGTAGGCAGAGCAGAAAGCTGCTCTCCTTGCTCATCTTCAGGCACCAGAAGGGAAAGACCAGCAGGGTGCTGAGCAAGGGAACAAGAAGATCTTTGTATTAGTGCAGGGTCAGGTCTGTGGGTGAATGAGAACTGCCTGGTAGGGGAGAAATAGGTGATGGGGAAGCACAGCGGCCAGGGCTGTGCTGCAGGGCACATCCTGCTGAGCACTGGGGCTCCTCAGCAGTGTTCAGTGGGGCACGTGGTCCCTCACCCAGCTCTTTGTGCCAGGTTGCTCTCAGATTCCTTCCCAACAAGTTTTACTGATGACATGTATGATCCCCACAGAAAATCACAGAGAGGGCATCAGAGGACTGACAGCATTTAGGTGATGCAGCCAGTGTCCTCGTTGCAAACATCCAGGTTGAGTTAAGGTGCAGATGAGTACAGACATGGTGAAACAGCTCAGACTCAGAGCCCCATCAGAGACTGGGCAGAGCTGCTCCTCTCTCCAGGCTGGGGAGGGAGCTGAGCTCACTCTGGATTCACAGCTCCGGTGGGTCAGGTGGGAGTTGTGTACTGAGATCCCAGAAAGGATCTCACCAGCTTTGCAGCACCTAAATAAACAGCTGTTTTGTGAGCAGCAGAATTCATGAAGCTTGGTTGCCTGGGGCGTTCTCTCTTGTGTGGATTCTCTGATGTCTAATAATCAGGTTGGGCTCACATTAGAGCCTTTTCTTCCAGCTGGGAATCCTAATTTGGATTTCTCTCCTTTCTCCTGCTGCTTTTCACAAGCTTCTGCAAACCTAACTCCTTTTGAGTCTTTACTTTTTTGTTACATTTGGCTGAAACTGGCCAGTGGATCTGAAAGGTAGCAGAGAGGACTGTCAGTGTGGTCCCACACACCAGCTTCCCTCAGCAGTCTGCAGACAGGAGAGTGGTTATCAATGCAAGTTAATTTGCATCCCAAGCATAAGGAAAATGTGAAAGGCTTAGCATAAGTTTTGGCAGGAGAAAGCCATCAAGAAAGAGGCCAGGATCCCTTGTGGACTCTTGCAGCATGTACTCATGGTCACAGTAGGCCTGCTGGACCAGATTTCAGTGACCAAGGTATGTGGCCCTTGGCACTAACAGCCTCCCTGGGGGATGAATCACGGAGAGATAAGTGCAGAGTCCCCTCAGCAGAGTTGGGGCATGCTAAGGTGAGTACCTGGCCCATTGCAGCTGGCTCTTGCGCCAACGTGTTTGAGTTGCTGCAGCATGGTGCCCAGCTCCTGGGTCCCTCGCACCCTGCCCACCCACACTGCCCATCTCCAGCCACAAAGGCTGCCTCTTTTCACAGGCAACAGGTACTCCCTTCCCCTCAGAGCCACCAGTGGGATCTGCTGTTTCCTCTGTCTCCCAGCTGTCCTGCTGCAGTCCTCGGCTGAGGAGATAGGTGTTGGGGAGTGGTGACTATCTGGTATCTGTGCAACGGCAGCTTCTGGACCACAGGCAGGATTTACCCACCTGCTGCTAATAACGGCAGGGAGGGAGGCAGGGAGTGATCAGTGAGGAGGAAAAAGCAGTTGATCTTTCCAGAGGAGAATAGAGGAAGGGGATTAGGAATAATGCATAAGGATGCTTCCTCCTGCCCTTGGCACAAGGAAGTTGAAACCTCCCTAACGTCACACATTCTCTGGGTCAGGAGCCAGCATCAGGGCAGTTGGCACTGCAAGTTTCCCCCACCACCAGGCCACCTCCAGTGACCTCAGACCCCCACAGCTCTGGAGCTGTCATTAGAATGATGTTGCAGTGCCAAGATCATTGACCCTTACAGCTCTATGGGGAGTTCAAGCCTGTTCAAGTTCTCCTGTGCCTAACAGATGAGTCCCTGGAAGCTTACACCAATGACAGGGAAACCTCAGCTATGTGACATGTGAGCCAGGCTTAGTTGGCAGCAGTACAAAATTAGGCTCACGGAGCGTTGGGCAGAAATGCACATTGCAGGTGGAAAGGTGACAAGAGGAAGCTTTCAGCCTCATGTACAAAGTGATGCCTTGCTCGTGGAGAGAGGATGACTCGGAGGCAAAGACATGTAGCACCTGCTTGCTCTGGTGGAACGGCAAACCAAAGCATAAGGTGGAGCAGAAGGACACAGACAGAGCCTTGGGGATCAGGCAATGAGTGAGCTGTCCGAGAGGAAAGAGGGCAAGAGGCTGGCTGGAGGAGGCCACAGTAGTAGGTCAGGGAAGAAAGTGCTTTTTAGAGTTAGTCTGGATCTGAACATCCAACTTGTCAACAACTAGCGTGGTGATAAAGTGGGAAAACCATTCAGCTGTATGACAGAAGGAGTAGTTGGACATTAAAGTATCTAAATGCTTCCCAGCCATTCTTCCCATGTGGAAGGCCATCCCATTCTCCCTCCTCTCCTGCACAACTAACCCATGTCTTGCACATCTGCCTTCACCACTCCAGGGACACCATCCCACCACGCTTCCTCTGTCAGCTCTGAACAGTGGTCCTGGTGGGACCCCTCACAGGTCTACTGGCCATGGTTAGACCCCAGGAAGGCAGTGCTGGCTCAGGACGAAGACCTGAGCCCAGAACCCATCCCTGAGGCAATGTAGCCTAGCTAGAGAAAAAAAAGAAGCTATCTCAGAACCATGCCAGGTCTACTAACCCAAGGCCCATATTGCCCCACACATCAGTGACTCACAGGCTTCCCCCAAGCTCCTTCAAGAGAATCTCCAACACTCCTTAGAGGCTGCTGGTCCAAGCTCCCCAAGGTACCCAAACTCCTCAGGGTTTAAGTGGCCTCGTTGTCAGGCAATGGGAGAAGCATCTCTGTGGCACTAGTAGGACTGTGTCCTCTGCTGAAGGACCTCTGTGTCACTCTTCTGCCACAATGAGCAGCTCAAACAAGAGTCACTGCTCTGCTCACCAGCATGACAGGCATTAATGCCATGGCTTTCTATGGCTCTGCAGCCAAGAAGACCCTGGTACAGCCCACAGCCACTTCACCACCAGAAACAGAGCTGAGCCATGAAATCATCACAGCCTAGATGCAGGCACTGCCCACTGTCACAGGTCATTGAACGCAGGCACACCTAGGCTGTAAAAGGCACATGCACCAGGTTTTAAACGATCAGCTGCATTGCTCTAGGCTATCTAGCAATCTGGAAACAGTTTCTGAAGGTCTAGCCAAGCTATTCCAAAATTGGAAAGTCAAAATGGTTAAGGAACAGCCCAACTGCATCCTGATGGAATCTGCAAGTCCAGCAAAACGCTGTAACCCACACTAACACAGCCCCCAAGCAGGCTGGTGCAAGCCACAGTTCTGCAAACATCAGCTCTAAGAAAATCATCCACAGGCACTGGAAAACCCCGAGACACACCATAACTTCAGGGGCTCTATTCATTAATTTTCTGGCTTTGTGTAGTACCTCCAGGATGTATTTCTTCTGCTTCACTGTAAAACCAAGCAGAGACTTCACAAACAAATATAGGAGCAGAATCTCCAAGGATAGCACCAGCCACTAGCCTAGATTCAGCATCCTTGTCAGAGAAACACTGACGAGATCATTGGAACAGCTCTGTGCCACAACTTGGGAAGGGATGGGTTGGTTTGTCTTTCAAAGTCAAAGAAAATAGTTCAAAAAATACCCATCTCCCTGCAGAATTCAAACCCCACATGCCCAGCTGTGTGAGTACCTGGCAGGGCACTCACCAAACTGAGCAAGGCACCAAATGAAAAAGGATCCAATTCCCATCGGCATTGCTGGGGCAAAGGAGAAGGCAAACATTAACCAATTAACTATTAACATTAACTCCTCACAAGGTGCACATGGGGTACATTAACCCCACACAAGGGTATTTCAGCGCTGGGAATCAAAACATCACAGACATGGTTCAACATCTGCATAAGAAACGTACTTTTTAGTCTGTGACATCAAAAACCAACATAAAAAGCCCAGGGACTGCTTTCTGGTCGATCCTAATTGGCAAGAGGCTGTAAGGATATTGCCCCAACTGTAGCTGAACCCCTTCTGCTCAGTCACCACCCAAGCCAGATGGTAACCCTACTCACTTTCCCAAAGCCTCGTACCCACCATCTTACATCATTTACTTGCTTTGCTCTCTGTTCCCCAGATTATTCAAACAACCAAGCACATCTCCCTTTTCCATCCCAGTTCCTAGTGCTTGCAGCCTCCAGCAAAGTTGCTGATGTGCATGGGGGTTTGATCAGTGTCTACCCCAGGGGGAAGATTGTTTCTTGTAGTGAAGAAAAAAAACAAAAGGAGAGAGAATGGAGGAGCAAGGAAAAAAAGTTAGAGAAAGAAAGAGGAAGAAAGGTAGTTGGGGATGTGTGCTTGCAAGAGAGCAATAAGGGAAGTTTTTCTTATCTTCCCCATGAAAGTGATGATTTTTCTCTAACCTTTTGATCTCAAAGCTTTGGGCCAAGCCCCCGCCACAGCTACCAAGGGGAATGCTGCTTTTGGTACACTTGCATTCATCTTGTTTTGTGTTTTGGGTTTTTATTGCTTTCAAATGATCCTCTTGAAGGGAATCAAAAGGTGGGGCTGGGGCCACACCTGCTTCCTGGCAGGCTGCAGCACTTTCCTGTGACATGGCCAACAAACACAGCAGTCTGTACATCGCAGGAGACCTCCAGGAGGGCCTCACAGAGGATCCTTTGGGCCATACCCCAGATGGCCCGAGTGCCCTGCACCAGTCGTCCCAAATCACTCACCTCCGTGGCCTCCACGCGCACACACACACACACACACTTTGAACCTCAATGGTGTGTGTGTTCCTTCATTTCAAACCAACAGATTTGGGCATGTCCTAGACAGAGGATCACAATTTGGATGTTAAATTTAGACGCGCGCTGGGGCTCTGATTAGAGATATACCATAGTGTTTACTCACTCTGCGGGGAGGTTGCATCTACAGGACTGAGGGCGAAGCCCCTCGAGGCTCTCTGAACCTCGCCTGGTGATTAGGAGAGAAGGTTGAATCACCACATAATGATGCTCTGGTATTTCCCTCAGTTGGAGCACACCTTACCTTCCCCCACTCCATCTCACCAATGGGTTTTCTCCAACACATGTGCCTCCCCATGTGCAAACAGCTCCAGGGGCTCTGGGGGCATCTCTGCCCAGGGTAGCCATGAAAGAGAGAAGCAGAGAGCTTTCAGGAGTAGAAATAACTGATCCCATGAGATGAGGGATCAGAGGCAGGTGAGGGTGTTCAAGTATTTAATGCTTCCAGCTGATCTGGCAGCCCTGAAGTGGGGACAGCCTTTGCCATAGGTCCCATGGGTCATGCACTAATTACTGTAAGCACAAGGACATGGGGTAGCACAGGTCAGAAAAACAGGAAAACATGTTTCTCCTAATTTACATGAAAATTCAGCCGCAGGCATATTTGATTTCACCTAGGTTCAACATGAGGATCCTTGAACTCCATTGCAAGGACCCTTGAGCTTGGAAGCCCAACTCCTCCTTGGCAGACACCTACATCTGAATTTCATGACTAGTAAATTGGTTTTGTGCCATTTCTGTGTTGTACACAGCTTTCTCACTCATAGTACATCACTCACAGAAAGCCACCTCATTTCTGCTGGTTTGTTACAGCTTCCAGGGGCAGTTCCAAAGGGGCTTTCCCTGGAGCTGAGCCAAGGCAGTAGTTAACCAGATTTGCACTCTGTTGAGAGTGCCATGTCTCATTTTTCTGTTGAGCTTCACTGTGGCCTTTGGAAATGTCCCAGTCCCACTTGTGGATTGTTTTGCATTGTGAATGTGGTGTAAATGATCCCAGAAGCAGGAGAGAGAGTCCTGGGAAATCTGTTAAGTCTTCAAATTACATTAAAGCCATGCTGGAAAAAGAGAAACACGACATCCAGCACATCATTGTTTCCCAGCGCAATCTACTTAAGAAGAAACTGCAGATAACAGTAGTAGATGGTGCTTTCCAATTCTGGGGTGGGAAGCTGTGAGCTCTTCCGGGAGCTCCAGGACAAATTCTTGAAGGATGGTAGTGTCACCAACCCTCTCCATCTCATTCTTTTACAAAAGGATAAAGTAAGAGAGGAGAAACATGGGCTTGAGAGGAACTGCTCAAATAGTAATAGGTTGTCCGTGCAATATTGGTATAGAAGTTGTCCAAGCAGATGCACATGCAATAATGAAAATAATGAAACAATACATCTCAGAGCACAGGCAGTTCCTGTCAGAGGACACAACAGACTGACTGTGCTATTAGTGGGGCTTTGGGCATGGGTCCTGCCATGAAAATAAACTATTAGACTTCAAAATCTGATAGTGATGCCTCCTAGAAAATTCTCCCTAAGTTTTGCTGTGCCTTTCAAAGCTTCAGATCATTTCCAGAGGAAATGAGGCTTCTGCTCCATGCCCCATGTGTATAGTTACTCTCCATCCCTCATAATAGCTGCTCAAGCCATTGATTCCTTTCAGCCCAGCTTGTAATTGAGAGCAAAGCTCTCAGAAATGTGAGGTCATAACAGGTTTTACAAAATAATTATCTGGACACAGGAGTAAAACCCTGCTAATGCCTCCCCAGAGGAAAACACAGCAATGTAAGTGAAGCCCTTCTTAGATGTCAGGAAATCTACAGGCAAGAGTGAGGTTAAGGACATTCCAGGAGAGATTCAGAAGAACATTTGCATCTTGTTAAATGCCAGAAAACCCACTCTTTGCTCAAGGTTATCCTCCCATATTGAATTGCTGGTGCCCAAGAAGGCATGTGCTCTAGCTCTAGCTTTTCTTGTGGTTGTGAAGTTCATAACATCTCTGCCTTGTGGGTTCTCTGATGTCTTACAAGAGATGAGTTACATTGCCATTTCAGTTCAATTCAATTAAAAAGTCAATTAGCCCAGATACAAAGCGATCGGCCTCCTTAATTCTGCTGTTCATGGAACAGCACTGGTTTTTGTTGCTGCTTCATTCTGCTGCCTTACTCTGCTCTGAATTGTATGTCACTTTTCCTGCTCCACAGTCTAGCAGACACACGCGCACGCAGCATGCATACATCTTCTTTCCAGGTTCAGCAGTTGAAAATGTTGGAAGGGAGCAGCTCTAGGCAAGTCTCTACACGCTGAAAAGCTCTTGAGCATTGTTAAGTAACAAGCAGAGCTTTTAAGAACATGGCTTTCAACTTCTCAGAAGGAACTACATGCCTTTCTGGATCACACAATTTTAAGGGTTGGAAGAGATCTCAAAAGATCATCCAGTCCAACCCCCCTGCCAGAGCAGGGCCACCTCAAGTATGCCTCACGCTCATCCAGGTGGGTTTTGAATGTCCCCAGAGAAGGACACTCCACAGCTCATCTGGGCAGCCTGTTCCAGTGCTCTGTCACCCTCACAGGGAAGAAGTTTTTCCTTTGTTTCTTTGGAACCTCTTGTGTTCCAGCTTGTGCCCATTGCCCCTTGTCCTATCATTGGACATCACTGAGAACAGCCTGGCTCCCTCCTCCTGACACCTGCCCTTTATGTGTTTGTAAACAATGAGGTCACCCCTCAGTCTCCTCCAAGCTAAAGAGCCCCAGCTCCCTCAGCCACCCTCCTTATAAGGGAGATGCTGGACTTCATCATCTTTGTGGCCCTGTGCTGAACTCTCTCCAGCAGCTCCCTGTCCTTCTTGAACTGAGGGGTCCAGAAATGGACACAATATTCCAGATGTGGTCTCACAGGGCAGAGTAGAGGGGGAGGAGAATCTCTCTCAACCTACTGCCCATATCCCTTCTAATACAGCCCAGGGTGCCATTGGCCTTCTTGCTGGCTCACGCTCATCCTGCTGCCCACCGAGACCCCCAGGTCCCTTTCCCCTACACTACTCTCATTCCCCAGTTGAATGAACTGAAATGAACTGAACTACAGTTCATTCCCCAGCCTGTACTGGTACATGGGGTTATCCTTTCCCAGATGCAAGACTCTACACTTGCCCTTGTGGACTTTCATTAGATTTCTCTTTGCCCAACCCTCCAGCCTGTCCAGATCTCACTGAATGGCAGCACAGCCTTCTGGTGTGTCAGCCACTACCCCAGTTTAGTATCATCAGCAAACTTGCTGACAGTGCCCTCTATTCCCTCATCAAGGTCATTAATGAATATATTCAACAGAACCAGTCTCAGCACTGACCACTGAGGGACTCCACTGGCCCTGTCCTCCAAGATCTTCTTTCATTTCCTGTGCATTTGAGGCTATGTTGTGCTTCCTAGGAGCGAAATGATGTCATAAGAAAAATGAGTCAGAATTTTGTCAAATCAAAATTGCATCGACCTCTCTGCAAATTCTGGCACCTTCACTTAGGCTTCAGACCGTTTGTTTCAAAAAGGAGTGACCACAGTAGGGAGATTGCTGAATGGATGTTGTCTATTTACCAAGGAAAAAGGGATTTGAAGGAAGCGTGAAATTCACTTTGTATTTATCGCTAATTAGACATCTCAGTGAAAGAATATGACACACATTGTTAGTTAGACACTGGCAATTTGTTGGTAACATTTGACTTGACTTATAAATTGAACTAGTTCTGGCTTTTAAAGAGATGAGTCTTGAAAAAGTGTCTGGAAAAACAAGTCTTCCCTGTTTAAATGAGGAATGTGCCAAATGACTGGCAGGTACTTGATATATAATTTAAATTTAAAAGAGGAAGAAACAGTTCTAGATAAAGATCTCCTGGTCTATCTAGGGGAAATATATGCACCTATATTTAGCTTATCCCTGGTTTCAACCCCTAAATGCACACACAGCAGCAGGCACTTGGTTTTTTAAAAGAACAGGCCTTGATCCTGTAACAAGCTCTGCAAAGCTCAGTAATGAAGCTACATCCTCATTAATCACGTATGTGCTCCCCAGTTCCTTCTTCAGTACACCTCATTCACAGGGATAAATCACGGAGCTGCAGATGTTCGGGAGTCATTAGAGAAGGAAGCTGATGGCGGGTGGTCATGAATGACAGAGCCTCTGCAAGAATCCTGACCCTGGGGCTTTGCCGTGAGAAGGGAGGAACCAGAGAGATTACTCGAGGCTGAGGTTGACATGGTCAAAGTGTCTTGCTGGAAATATTCTCTTACAGGCAATACAGAGGAGGCAGACAGGGTCAGACCTGTGAATTAGAAGAACTTTGTGATAACTGAAAAACAACTTGACCAAGACCTGAGCAAAAACTCTCAAAAAAACACCACATCCTAGAGCTGGATGTTCAGGAGGAATTTGCACAATGTAGCAGGGTCTGTCTGCTGGGGAAGGAGAACAGATTGCTGTAGCAGGGCAGAAGGAAATGGAAGACAAGCCCTGGGGAGAGACATGAAATCACAGTTGGTATATTGACTCTTGAAAATACGTAGCAAGAACTTATGTGGGGAGGGAAGTTAAGGTGGAGAAGGAAGGATGGAGAAACAAAACAGAAATGAGGTTTGGATTGGAGGTGGAGAGTTCAAATACGCTGTTTGACTAGGAAGAACGTAGAATGAAGGGAGGGAGAGATCATTCACAGAACAGGATGTCAACCTCATCAGAGCGTTTTGCATGGCTTTTCACATTTTACCCTCTACAAGGGTAAAACCTGAAGAAAGTTAATAGATCTGAGTCAGTATGGGGGTGTGGGAGGACAAATCTCTCACTGGGACAGAGCTGAGCTAACAAACACATCAGTAAAGGCTGGGGTAAGGAGAGCAGGAAGGTGAGGCTGAGCCCACGGGCACATTTTCCCTGACACACTGCCCTTAATAAAAGTTACCAATGTTCTTTCTTTGGCACCTGCAGGGCCCAAGGAGACACCACACCATGGAAGTCACTACCAGGAGGCACTTCCTGAGTTTTGCCGTTTTCCTGATGCACTGTGTGGCCCATGAGGCGAGCTGTGAGAAAGGCAACACTTCCCCTTTGCACTTCACCCACTTCTTCTACAATGCCACCATCTACGAGAATTCAGCCCCCAAGACCTACGTGGAGAGCTATGTCAAAATGGGTATTTACAAGACAGACCCTGAGTGGGACATCAGGTACAGAATAGTCTCTGGAGACAACAGTGGTCTCTTTAAAACAGAGGAGAACGTGATAGGGGATTTCTGCTTCTTGAGAATAAGAACCAGAAGCAGCAACACTGCACTTTTAAACCGGGAGGTCAAAGACAGTTATTTGTTAATAATCAAGGCCATAGAGAGCACTTTTGCCTATGAAGCCTGGGCCAAAGTCTTGATCCACATTTTGGACAGAAATGACTTGAAACCTCTATTTTCACCCCCCTCCTACAAAGTGTCTATCAGAGAAGACACTCCTTTGAAAACAGTGGTCAGCACGCTCAGTGCCACTGACGCTGATACTGGCCAGAATGCCGAGTTCTACTACGCCCTCAACACCAAGTCCGACCTATTCACTGTCCACCCCACCACAGGAGCAGTTATGACCACAGGTAGACTGAACAGCACCCATCGAGGCAGGCACCACATGCAGGTTTTGGCCGTGGACCGGATGAGAAAGATCACAGAGGGGAATGGCTTTGGGAACTTTGCTAGTCTTACGATCCAAGTGGAGCCATCTGCCAGGAAGCCCCCCTCTATCTCATCAGTGAAGGTGACACCACCTGAATCAGCTGAAGACTTTCTCTATGCAACTCTGTCTGTAGAAAGTGGTGACTCAGAAGCAGGGATAGATTCCGTTGGCTTTGTGGATGGAGATCTGGGAAGACATTTCAAAGCCATCAAATCCTGCTTTGGGAACAATGAATTCATGATTATGTCAACCAAAGAGATCGACTGGCTACTCTACCCCTTTGGTTTCAACCTCAGTCTGCAAGCTAAGGACAAGAGCAAGCCACCACTGTTCTCTCCTATTAGAGTTATCCATATACCTCCCTCCAAGTATGTCTCTGCCAGGTTTGAGAAGGAGGTGTACAGAGTCCAGCTCAGTGAATTTTCCCCAGCTGAAAGCCAAGTTGTTATGGTGAAGGTTACACCAGCCTTCCCAAATCTCAAATATATTTTGAGGCCTACTCCTGACAGCACAAGCTTTAAAATCAATCCTCACACTGGACTGATAACCACAGTCAGAGCAATGGACTTCCGTGAGCAGTCTCATTTTCAACTTGAAGTTACAGCCGTTAACAGTCAGACATCCACAGCCATTGTCATTGACATCATCGACTGCAACAATCATGCTCCAAGTTTTAGCCAGTCCTCATACCGTGGGGCCTTTGATGAAAATGTTCCTCCTGGTACAAGTGTCTTAACAGTAAGGGCTACAGATGAAGATGAAGGAGACAACGGCTTTGTCACCTACACCATAGCCAATCAGAAATCGGTTCCCTTTGTCATTGACCCCTATTCTGGCATCATTTCCACCTCCAAGTCATTGGACTATGAGTTGATGCAGAGATGGTACCATCTGCGAGTGTGGGCGTCAGATTGGGGCTCACCCTTCCGCCATGAAACAGAGGTGTACGTCTCCCTCATGCTGAGCAACGTCAACGACAACGCTCCCGTGTTTGAGAAGGCGAGCTGCAGCGGCACCATCCCACGAGACTTCCCTGTTGGGAACCCTGTGGCCACGGTCTCTGCAATTGACAGCGATGAGCTGCAGCGTATCAAATATGAAATCAAGTCTGGCAACGAGTTACGGCATTTTGAACTGAATCCCATCTCTGGAGTAATATCCCTTAGAATATCTCTGCGAGATCTTCCTTCTGAACAACCCCTTTTTTACTCTTTAAAAATAACTGCAACCGATGGAGAGAACTACGCCTTGCCAACATCTGTAAACATTACCGTGGCAGGCCAAGGTCTCCCCGTCAAAATGCAGTGTGAGGAAACGGGAGTTTTGAAACAACTGACAGAAACTATCATACACTCCATTGAGTCTCAGGCTCAAGGCCACGTCCAGGATGATGAAACATCTCTGAACTTGCACCTTATAAACCATAACGCTCCAAAGTTTGGTGACAGCTTTCCACGATCTATTGATATCATGGAGACTGTTCCCATCAACTCAACTATTGCTGACCTGTCAGCTATTGATCCTGACACTGGTTTTAATGGGAAATTGGTCTATGTGATCTCAGATGGAAATGATCACAGTTGCTTTACCATTGACCTGGAACTGGGTCTCCTTCAAGTCCTTTCTCCTCTAGATCATGAACAATCCAGCTTCTACATTCTTAACATTACCGTGTATGACCTTGGCACACCGCAAAAATCATCTTGGAAGCTCTTGCCTGTGAATGTGTTGGATAGCAATGATAACACTCCTAAGTTCCCACAAGGTGCCTACTGGGTGACAATATCAGAACATGTAACAGCAGGGTCAACAATAGCTCAACTGAAAGCAGAAGATGCTGATACAGATGATAATGGGAGAGTAAAATATTCTCTCCTCACTCCCACTGAAAAGTTTGCCATTAACAGTATCACTGGAGAGGTGACAGTTACAGGTGCCCTGGATAGAGAATCATGGCCTTGCTACGTGCTGAAAATAGAAGCTAGGGACCAGCCCAAAACAGGCTACCAGCTGTTCTCCGTTACGGATCTCATTGTGACTCTGGAGGATGTAAATGACAACACCCCACAATGCCTCCCAGCCCTCAACAGCGTGAAGGTCCCAGAGGACCTGCCCGTGGGAACCATTCTCCTGTTTCTGGAAGCTTTTGACCCAGACACTGGCTCAGGGGGTGAGGTGAGGTACAGCCTCATTAATGACGAGGACATGATGTTTCATGTGGATAAGCTGACCGGGGCACTCCGATTGGAGAAGGAGCTGGACTATGAGAAGAGGGACTCTTACAATTTAACCGTGCAGGTCAGTGACGGTGGGAAGCCCTCCTCTCGCTCTTCCCTTTGCCACCTGCAAGTGAGCGTCCTTGATGTCAACGAGAACTTGCACCCACCACGCTTTGCCTCCTTTGTCATCAAAGGCTGGGTGCAGGAGAACAGCCCTGAAGGCACATCAGTGATGACGGTCACAGCAAAAGATATCGACAAGGGGAAAGATGGAGAGGTTCAATATTTCCTCCGAGAGGGCACTGGCCTGTCCGTCTTCCACATTGAAAAGGACACAGGTAATGACAGCTTAGTTTAATAGTCTACCTTAAAAGCTTAAACTTCCTGCATGTGTTTGTGTTTGGTCTGACTTTTTGCCTCAATAGGACATTTCTACAGTCTCTCTGTTTACAAAGTTCCAAGCATTCAAATCTTTTTCGCTTCTGCACAGACATACAATGTGCATCCCTGCACCAGGGGAGGAGCAAGCAGGGCAAACAGGGTTGTCTCCTTAAAATAATGAAAAATCAATGTCTGTCCTCCCCCAAAATATCAAGGTCTTCCATTTCACTTGTGTACCAAATTACTGTCAGCACAAGCAACCCCTCACCTTCCACACAGTCTCACAGCCATACGAGGTTGATGCCAGAGTTTATATCTGCAGCAAAGAGTAGGAAACAAACTACAGAGATAGACTGGTCTGGTATCAGAAACAAAGTCATTTGAGGTCCTTAAATGCCTCACAAGCATTTTCTGTCATTCTTTTAGGCACCATCCGTACCATAGGACCACTCGACCGAGAAGGAACATCTCACTACTGGCTCACAGTGCTAGCTCTTGACCTGGGAACAATTCCTCTGTCTTCTGTGACTGAAATTTATATTGAAGTCACTGATACTAATGACAACCCACCTCAGATGTCCAGACCTGTCTTCTATGCCTCTGTGATAGAGAATTCCCCACCAAACACATCCGTCCTTCAGCTTGATGCTTTAGATCCAGACTCTAGCTCAGAGGGAAAATTGACTTTTCACATCGTAACTGGAAATCCTCAAGGACTCTTCAGCATTAACCTCATTACAGGTAAGACTGACCCAACTCAGCATCTATTTTTGAGGCTTCACAATGCCTAGAGGATGTTTCATATTCAATATAAACAGCCCACACAGCTGCTTTTGTTATACCTTCCTTCTGCAGCAAAAGTCCCAGTCTCCAAATACACAGTTTATGGAGGCTGAGGATTGAAACCCTCAACCTAAGATCTGCTGTTTGCATCCAGATGGCTCTTAGAATGACATAAATGTGCAACTTTCAGAGTCCTAAACAGAACCAAGCAGTTGTTTTTAATCTTCCCCTTATAAACAACTGTCCCATTGCAGAGCCTGGGGCACACAGGAACCACCCTTCTGGAGGTGACTACCGATTCCTGAGACAAACCAAGGCAGGATTAATAAAAAAGAATCCCACTGCGTTTAAAGGCTCCACCCATTCTCCGGTGCTATTAATGTAGTAAGTGTAGTAAGCTTCTTCTGCCATCTTCCTAGACTGTATCTTTCATCTGAGGATTAATTACCAGATCTTTCAGAGCCATCAAAAACCCGCTGGTGTTTTGTGTAAACAGCTTCCTTAAACTAGCCCAGCAGAGCTGACATCAGGCCAGTCTGGCAAGGAAAGCTGTGCTGAGCCTTTCACGCCATCAGCTCCTGGGAGAAGAAGGAAAGGAGGGCACAGAGCCTGAGTATGGGAGAGGATTAATTGCATGACTTTGATCTCTTGTGGATGATAAAAGCAGTTCACCTACTGCAGCGGGACAGAAGCCTGCTCTCAGATGAGAAAGGAACTGTACAAATCGAAAAAGGCTAATGTAGCTCTCAGTTGCACCTTACCTATGGTGTAATGGCTCTGTGTCAGTTCTCTACAGCTGGCTAGGAGGAAGAGGTTTAGAAATTGTTATGCTAAAACTCTGAAATCCTTTTGGTTGCAAGAGATTCACAGGGTGCCTCCACATGGTGCCACAAAGATACATCTGGAGATGTCAGCTAACTAACCACTGCTAACCCCAGTTGCAGCTACCTCCACTGTCAGGTTTTTAGCCAGGCCAGGGCATAGTTCTGCATCCAGCCTTCACACAGAAAACTCTGTGACAATCCAAACAACTACGCACAACTCAGCTCCACAGACAGCTTGCAAAAATGCAGGGTTCCATGGAGACGCGCCTTCAAAAGCCCTGTTTGAGACCACTCTTTGATGGGATGTGGACCAGAAAAGGCTATCAGGACAGGAGGCTAGCTGCCCTCATCTGCTCAGCTCCAGCTTGCACCCATGCACCCCGCAGGAGATTCAGCGTTCTCTAAGCTGCAGGCAGCAGGCAAAACCTGCACTTCAACATGAGTGCAGCCCTACAAAGCAATGCTCTAAGGCTGTTGTGTTCCATGCTAAAATAAGTGACACTGGCAAACTCTGAATGTCTGCTAATGAGACTTCACCTCTAAGACAACCCTTTAATTCCCATCTTGGTCAAAAAAGCCTCTCTCTGATATGAGTCATCTCCTATCCACCTCTCTCTACAGTCAGGTAGTTTGCATGTGAAGAGTGATAAGTTTGTCAGTCCTGTAAGCTACCCATGAGCTGATCTTATCTCTTGGACAGTTGCTGGAGGTCTCTTCTTTAAACTGGGAGCACAGAGGTTATTTAAGGACCTGCTTCCAAGCCTGATGAGGATTCAGTTATCTATTGTTTTACTTGCATGTTACTCAAAAGAACAAATAATTACCTGCAAATATTGGCATAAACTGAGCAGTTTATATCCTCATGCTTACAGTATCTAAAGAGAAGTCGTCTGCTACTACTGCCAGAAAGAATATCACAGCTTGTCTAAACTTCAGGCCTGTAGACAGCTTACTGGAAATCTTGTGATATTTTCATTCTGCAGACAAGGATGTGCTTGTTGCTCTTTAAGGAGAATAAAAATACAATCTTTGATCTCAGCTGGTAGTGCAGCGCTGGCAGGTGAACTGCTGGCCTTTCAGTTCCTGGTCATTCATATCAGTGCAGGGCTGTATTCAGAAAAAAAGGTTATCTCAGTGCAGCACAAATTTGAACAGGAGAAGAAACACTCTAGTATCTGAGCACTATAGAGCTCCTAGTCCACTGGTATTTATTCTGGATTTTTAGTTAGAACACGTCCTTTGTTTTTCAAATGCAATAAATGCATGTGTTCCTTCACTAGCTAGAGGAGATGATGGCAAAAAGACCCAGAAACATGTCAGTTCTTGAAATGCCAGAGATCTGTATGATCCAGACAGCAAATACTCCTGTGGTCAGTCCCAAATTCTGTGACAGTAAAAGAGTTTGAGTAGGCAGATCTGCTTATCTGCAATGAGGCTGAATCTCTGTCACATTATTCAGTGATAAACTTTTAAGTTTCAAGAGGAAACCACAGAGCTTGCTGCTCTTAGTCACATGACTTGAACAAAGGACATGATAATCTGCATGTGTCAGGAGTTCCTCCAGCACCTGGATCAGAAAGAAGGCTCCTACAAGTGGAGTATTGATGGACAACTCTCCTCTGCTATCCCAGTCTGTCACCAAAGGACAAATAAGTCACACTAGCACTCAAATAAGCCAGAGTATGAGAGGGCGAGAGGTCAGTCTGGGTCTCTCCTAGGCAGGGCACTTCTGGTAGGAGCCCCTTGGCAGAGGGGAAGAAGGAGGAAGCTTGTTCTCATCCCATGCACTAATAGGAATTAAGGTCCTAATTTGCAGGCAAGTCCCCACCCAGAATAGCCCCACAAAATAGCATTAAATACTTATTCAGGGCACCATGCCACACTACTGCAAGTAACCTATTTCTGGTCCTGGTCCTATTTCTGGTCCTGTTCTGCACTTGGTTCAGTGTCTCAACATGTGGGTAGTTTGGCCAGTGTAGACATAACCAGCAAGGCCTCCTGATGCCTCCTCCTGAGGCCTTGCAGGGAGACAGGAACAGTCATTGTAACTGTCCCTTAGCAGGGCTGGACACCTCCGGCGTCCCTGAACCGCCACAGAAAGGCTCTAAGCTCTTCCAGCTCTCAATTCCCTAAAGAAGGTGGAGGAAAAGAGGGAAAATAAATGAAAGGCTAATGAGAAGGGAGAATAAAACTGCATAGTGAGATGAAAGCTTCCTGCCATCGGCGATGGAATCTCTCCAGCCCAGCCTGGCAGCTGGTGCAGAGCAGTGTTTGTGGGAGACAGAGAGATAGATAAATACATAGAGAGATGGGGAGATAGTAGGGGTTGGGGCATTCTTTTGCTGGAAAGGTTTGCAGCTTGTTTTGTGCGGGGTTTTCAGTCCCTGATGTGAAGGAGGTTCCAGTCCAGACAGGACCAGGAGGAGTTGGGAGGCTGAGGCTGGAAGAGTCAGGAAAAAGCCATTAATTCTGCCAAAGGGCTGTTTGGAGAGTCTTTTTACCTTGAACTACTCATCTCCAGCTCTTTTCTAGTGCTTGTTCTTCTGGTGCTTCTCCAGCTGTGTCAGTGTCCCCAGGTTTACCCAGGATGCCTATGTTTCCCTGCATTTCTTTGCATAAAGAGACATCCAGTTGCAGCCTGCTCTTTAAATCTGAGGAGTGATTGCACTGTTGCTCCATGAGTCAAGGAGGAGAGGGAGAGGGAGAGGGAGAGGGAGAGGGAGAGGGAGAGGGAGAGGGAGAGGGAGAGGGAGAGGGAGAGGGAGAGGGAGAGGGAGAGGGAGAGGGAGAGGGAGAGGGAGAGGGAGAGGGAGAGGGAGAGGGAGAGGGAGAGGGAGAGGAGAGGAGAGGAGAGGAGAGAAGAGAAGAGAAGAGAAGAGAAGAGAAGAGAAGAGAAGAGAAGAGAAGAGAAGAGAAGAGAAGAGAAGAGAAGAGAAGAGAAGAGAAGAGTGAAATGGAAGCAAGAGTGAGACAAAAGAGGGAGGATTTCATGAAAACAACCTCATCCTGTCTTGGGCTCTTGTGAAAGCCCCAATGCCTGCAAACCTGATTCTGGCTATTTTAACTATCTTAGATTTTCCTCCCTGCAGCAAGGGCAGGGGGCCAGCAACTTCCACCCCAACCCTGCTGTTGCCAGCAGAACTTATTCTTCTTTTTTTTTTTCCTTGACAACAATGCACTGTTAATTTGGCTGCTCTTGTTCCAACATGACCAGCTTTCCTCTCTCCCCTTTCCAGGCAGCAAGCAGGAGAATTACAATCCTTTCCCATTGCTGTGTGCAGATAGGCTGCAAGAGCAGAGCTTGTGCCTGCCTGTATGCAAGCAACAAAAGGGATTGTTTCTGGACCTTCAGGTGAATGCAGGGCTTGGCTAATTGTCTGGGTGCAATTAGGACCTTTGACAGTTTTGTTCAGGCTCTGTAAGACTCAGCAGAAATCTTCAGGGCCACAGAGAAGCACACAGGACACCCACTCAATTGCAAGTCTGGTGTTCTGAAGTTAAGGCTGGTGTTTTCCAGGGAGGCAGGGACTGTACTGACAGCTCACACATGTGCACGTGCACACACGAAATACTCTCATTAAAATCCAAACGTGCACTTCCCAGGTCTTTGTGGGGGGAAGCAGAAAGAACCGAGGAACTGTTTCCCCAGGCCATGAAAGCTGATCATAACAGTTTCCACTTCCATTTTAGCCCTCTGGCTTCACAGGGTGTATAACCAAGCAGCAACAAATAAGAATGTGCACTAATTCCAGCTGGCTTCTCTCGAGCACCACATGGGATCCCCGTCTCCATGTCTCTGGGTGCTCAGCTGCCGTGTGAACACCGCTGCAGTTTGCACTTCTTGGCAGCCGCGCAGCACCCGGCTCCGGACGGCAGTTAGAGTGATTAACTCCCAACCACAAGAGCTGTCTGATCTCAAGGCAGAGCAGTAACTGACTCTGGAGAGGGGAACTGGGAGCTGCAGTTGGGCATAGCGTAAGGGACAGAGGGAGGTTGCCTGGAGTCAGGAGGAGAGCCAACGCTTTTGACTTGTGACTCAACAGGTAGGAAGTTGAACCCAAAAATGCCATGTGGTAAGACTGCCAGCTGTGAAATGGTACACGTCTGTGATAGACAGTAGAGTCACCTCTTATTGCCCAGAAGATCTGAGCATCTTCAGTGGTACAGACGTTCAAGATAGTAATTAAGTCCCAGTTTACCTGCCTTCACTACAATCCTTCTTCAGCTCTGAGAAGCTCAGCTACAACCTTGTTTTATTTCATTTTTATCATTAGGTCATGAAAGAATTTCAGGGTGGGGCCAGGCAAATCTAAGTAATCGCCTCAGAGTTACCTTCCATCAGCTGGCATGCAGCACCCAAGTGCAAACAAGGTATCAGTCTGTTGCAACTGAATTTTGCAATCTGGTAGACTAGAAATATCCCCGGTGTGTACACAGGTTTTGGATGGCTCCTTTGTCAATGCCTAGCTACGTGTCCTATGGGCTTGTTAGGCCAAAATTATGAACCATCCCCTGAGGTAGCTGGAGTTTTAGGCTTTGCTTTCCTGCCCTGGCAAACTTACCTTGACAACCTATTGGCAACATGCACAGGAGCATCAGAGATCTCAGTGAACTGCTGCTGCAATTCCTTCTTCAGGCTCCCATTGAGAGACCATTTCCATGCATATCAAGAGTTCTGCTGTTACTAGAGCCCTACAGCCTCCTAAGAGTGTGGGAGAGGCTCAAAAGCTCCTCAGCCAGCAGCATCTCATGCCACTGCTGAGTCCTCTTCACTTGCCAGAACGTCAAAAAAAAAAGATTAGGGATAAGAAAAAAAATCTATGACATACATGCAAACAGAGTCTTTCAAATCATCTTGTCATAACACATTAAGGAATGTTGATTTATGGTTGTAAAGGCATCAAATAAATGTTTAGTGCAGCAGCTGGTGCCAGATATGAATAATGCTGGAGAACAAGTGGAAACGGTTAACAATAGTCTTGATCCAAGCAGCTGCTCCTAGCTCCCTCCTTCAGCTGCCCAGTGTTTCCTGCAGTCATTTGAAGTTTTCTCCTGCTTGTCATGCTCCAACAGCAATACACCAAAGTTGATACAGCTCAAAAGCACGCTATTAATTAAAACCTTTTGGCTTTGGATCAGAAATGAGAGTTGAAATGGGTTCACACCACTCTGATTTACAAGTCTTTCAGGATGCTCAAGTGCACGTGCTCACACCACTGCAAACGTATGCAATGCGTTTCTCAAAG
Source organism: Colius striatus (assembly GCF_028858725.1). Lineage (NCBI taxonomy): Eukaryota > Metazoa > Chordata > Aves > Coliiformes > Coliidae > Colius > Colius striatus. Next base: position 13,774,854 of record NC_084767.1, read on the forward strand.
TAGCATAGGCCAGTATCACTGCTCAGGATGGTCAGGAAAATTCACCCCGCCTTTTGTTTGTGTGAGGAAGCAGGACTTCTCTTCATGAGGAATAAACACCACGGTAACAGCAACCATTGGGAGCAGGTGATGTGGGGAACGGACAAAAACAAGGTGTCAGACTTGATGACCATCAGAAAATCATGCATTATATATACAGCTTCCATCATCTGTGAGGCTGTAGTGAAAATGGTCTAGAGCCTCTTTCCCCCAAAGGTGAAGAGTCAAGACACTTAATACGGACTATTATCAAACCAGACATGGAAACAGAAGCCTCAACTCCATCCTTTCCACACTCGCGGCCACTCAGCTTGGTTATCAAGAGGCCAAAAAGAGGCAACTATGATGGTTTTGTTTAAGCTTTAGTTTATCACAGCCACAACTCCTCCTTCCTGCATCAAACCTATTCCTTTCAGATAAACTAACGTGTATTTTTCAGAAATCCTTCAAATCTTGTGATTGTTAGAGGATCCTGTTCTCCAGCAAGGCTTAAATAATACACCAACATCATTAGCAAATGTGTACCTTGTTTTTAGCCTGAATGCACTTGTTCTATAGGCAGAATAGAGGGTATTTCCCAAGACAGAAGACAAACTTTTGTCAAAACACTGTAAATTACAAAGGGCAAGGTTCGGCACAGGGAAAATAGGAGTCAAGACTTGTTGAGAGGCCAGGTTTGTGCCAGCGCATGCAGAATGTTTCTTACTTAGAGGCATAAGAAAAGCTTTGTTTTCACAATCCTGCAGCCTTTCTCACCAGATGCCATGAGAACCTTCAACAGATGTAGGCATCTGGTAGGTGTTCCCCCCATTCTGTGGTTTCTGCAATCAGAGGAGTGAGAGCAGCACCTCCACACAGGGGTTCACACTAGATGGGGACAGCTTGCCCTCTGGGGATATCTGCCTTTCTCTTCTGATCACGAATTGAACCTGGAACGGAATGGACGGGCAGGCTGATGTGGGGCACGCAGGGATTTGATTAGCCCTGGCTTTAGTTGGATGTCGAGTCTTGGAGCTCAAAGGGTTTCTTTCTTGGCAGGTTTGATTTCTACCACTTCACGGCAGCTGGATCGAGAATACAAGGCTGAACATATCCTAGAGGTGGGTAATGATGATTGTAATTAGCTTTATTTACCTACAAGTGTATTAAGTCCTCAAAGAGCTTTCCTTGCAAGTTGGAGCACAGAAAAAGAATCTCATCCCATCAGCTCCCAGCTGCTGGGAAACTTAATTAAATGGTGTTTGTTGCCCTAAGAGACAGCTGCAGCAGTACTGTGGGGTTTATTATTTCCTTACTGAAGACTGGAGCAAAAGGCCTGTTCTGGAAGCTGTGGGAATAGAGGAAGAGGGCTGGAATCGTCCTCTAGCAGAAGGATAATATGTTATGGGGGAAAGAGCAAGCCTGTGAAATCCACCCTCATTTCTCTCATTGTATCAGGCATTGCTGCATAGCTTTTTGGTACTGTCTCCCACCCTTAGCTGCTCCAAGCTATGCATGGTTGTATTAGAGGGATCTTGAAGTATTTCAGTCTATCAGAGTGATTGAGAATAACAATTTTTTCTGCAATGCCACATGCTGGGAGCATGAGTGATAACTTGCCAAGCCATTGCAATATGAACATTTTCAGTTGTATGACTCCTAATGACCAATCTGACCCATTGCCCGGAGCAACTGCAAGCAGATTTCACCCTACAGAGTGGAGCAATGCCTCTGAAAATGTTGAGATACACAGGTCCAGTTAAACCCCCTATTTTGCTCATTGCTCATCGAGATGAAGGCTGGCTGCTCATGTGCTAGGCCATGACAGAGCTCTGTTCACTTGCTCCCTTTGCTTGCTGGCAGGTGGCTGTTTCTGACAATGGAGAGCCAGCTCTGAAGTCCACCAGTAGAGTCGTGATACAAGTCCTGGATGCCAACGATAATCCTCCTAGTTTTCCCCACAAGCTCTTCATGGTGCAGCTCCCTGAGAGAGACTCCTCGGAGACACCACTGCCAGTCTACAGGCTGATTGCTTCAGACCGTGACCAGGGTCAGAATGGCCAGATCACCTACACCATTGAGGAGGAGGAGGAAGGCATATTCACCATCAACCCTACAACCGGCATGGTCTTCTCCAGAAAGGCATTTCCTGCCTCTGAATACAACATACTGACGGTGAGAGGGGAGAGAAACAGAGGGAGACAAGGGGAAGAGATGGGTGGAGAGGTGAAGAGACAAAAGGCTGCAGAAACAGAAAACATCCGCAACAGCGGATGGAGACCTTGGATGACACGGGGTTGGGTTAGAGGGAGAGAAACTTTGGAGGGAATGATGGGAAATGCAGAAAGTAATGAGCTTTTAAAAATGGAGGATAAATTTTAAATTAACTCAGAATTAATATTACCTAAAAGCCACTCTCAAAGATGAACACGCTGATCCGTGACCTGATGTACTTCTGAACCTGAACAGCCTTTGGGTTTCAGTGGTGCCTCCATTTGGCAGTCTGATCAGGCCATGGGGCTTTGATATGGGTTTGAAGCTGTCCCACACTCTGTGGGTCTTTGCAACGAGGCTTATGATCCAAGTCTCTGCTGTGGATTACACTTGGCAGATTTGCTTGATGGTCCAGAGGAATCTGGGTTGCATGACTCTATCGTGGAAACAGCCAGAGCACGGGCCACCAGGTCAAGATTTGTTTTGTGCGATTTTGGGTGCACTCGGAGCTGGAACTCCTGGTGGGTGGGAGAAACAGCTTCCCATGGTGCTCCCACAAGCTAAAAGAGTCTTCTCCCTGACTGTGTGTGCCTCTTCTGGCAGGTCAAGGCGACAGACGGCGGCAGCCCACCGCTTTCCTCCCACGTGCGGCTCCACATCAGCTGGGTCACCCGGCCCAGCCCATCCTCGGAACCACTAGCTTTTGATGAACCCCATTTTAACTTTGCTGTGATGGAAACAGATCCTGTAAATCACATGGTGGGAGTGATCAGCATTGAAATGGGCCCCAGCCAAGTGTGGTTTAATATCACAGGTGAGACACAGAAATTAAAGCAGGGCAGCGGTGTCTGGGAGCGTTTGCTCCAGCTCCCTTGGCTGTCAGCACTCACATGCCTGAGCTAATGAAGTTGTTTGCTTTTGGTGTAGGTGAGCTACAGGGAAAGCTTTTCTCACAGACACCAAAAGGCTTAAACAGCCATAGACAAAGCGGCCCATCCAATAGCTCTGCTGCCAAGTGCAATTATCTAACACACTTTTTTAATGACATTCTGGGATTTGCCAGTGTTTGAGGTGTTCTCCAATGATGCGTGAAAGGCAGGGCATGCCAGCCCCAGCTCCTCCTGGGAATCAAGTGACACCGTTTGTTGTAGTAAAACAGTCTGCAAAGAGCCAGGTGTCTGACTGGGTCTTGCTGACACCTCCCATTTCTCCCTCCTTCCTGAGCCCATAGTCTTGCCAGGGAGCCAAGGGAGGAATCCTCAAGAAGCTGCTCTGACCTAACTGGTAGAGCTCTCCCTTCCATCTCCCAGCACTCCAGGCATGACTTAGACCTGAAATGTGAAGAAGCAATCATGCCTCCTCCAAGACACATGATGCTAGGGCAGAGGAGATGTAGGCTGTCCCCCCCAGAGACAGGCATGTGCAGAAATGGTCCAACGAACAACGGCCAGTTGTGCTTGTGTAATTTGCTGGTTTGAAGCAGTGCCTCAATCTGACTTGCACAGCCTTTCCTTGGTACTGCCTGCAGGGCTTGCCCTTGTCAGACAAAGCCTTAATTGGGCAAGTGAACAGTTTTTCCTGTTACTCTTTTAGAGCAGGGATAGCGGTGTATAAATACAATTAAGCAACAAGTGCTAAAAGGAGCAGACACTATCAGAGCGAGGCTTATCTGGCAGTAGTGTCTGCTTGGGTTTGCAGAATGAACCGTAGATTCCTCTGAATGTTATCCCAGTGTTTCCCTGCTGAGTGCTTTGCCTGTATGCTCGACTTCATCTTTGCCAGTTCCAAGTGTGCCAAGTGCTACTCAGTGCTCTCGCAGTTTCTATCCTGGAAGAGGACAAGATTTCATTTTTCCTGCTAGGGAAACAAAGCAGCACAGCAGTTGGCAGCCAAGCAGGTGATGCAGCGATTCAGGAGCCTTCAGCACCTCATTCAGAAACTCTCCTTTCCTAGTCTACAAAGGCTCTGTCACTGGGGTTGATGGTGTCTGTAACAACTCTGACAAAGCAGCATCTTTTTTCATCTCTTTGTTTTCCTGGTCTTCCTTTTTCCCTTTGGCACCATGTAAAGGAAGCCCTTGACTCTTTTCTCAGGGACAGGCATCCATGGGTCTCTCTTTTCCTCTGTCTCTGCTTCTTTCTGTCTCCTTCCCAGCAGGAAAGTGGTGGTTCAGATGGCTGGCAACTGCTTCATTTCTCCCACAAGGGAAGATGTGTAATTTAAAGACCAGCTTAGATTTTCCCAGATAGTAAGAGAAAAAAGCAAAATCCAGAGCATCCAGTAGCTGAGAAGTTGGGAGCTGAGATAAATCACAGAAAACTGCTTCTTCTGCCTCTCCCTGTCTCAGAAAAGCATAGTGATGTTTCCCGTGAAACAGAGAACTAAGAGGCCACCAGGAAGCAAGGCATGAGAAAGGAGCTGCCATGCCAGGGCTGAGCAGCAGTAGCATGAGGGACAGCCTTCTGCTGCTGAGCTGCTCAGGCCTGCGGTTCCCTGCGCCACACAGCCATCTGGATTGGGGCAACAGGCTCTGCTCACCCTGCAAGCACCGTCTGCCTCCCCAACTGCTCTAGTATTGAGCTGCTTCACAGGCTCACAGGCTCCCAACTGTGGCAATGAAGACTATCACTGGTATGCCCACAGTGTGACCTTGAATTGGAAGCCAGTAAGAGTGTTGTTCAGCCCTGCAGGTCCCTGATCCATGCTAAGCCTATGATGCTGCATAGCTGGAGACTTTGTGCAAATAAGTTGATGCTCAGATGTGCCTGTTACAAGTCTAGCCAAGACATCATATGCATACCTGCACCCTTCCCCTTCTCCTCCTCATTTCCTCTGGCTCCTCTAACTGTTCCTTTTGTGCTCCTTTGTCATTGTTTGTGACTACCTCTTTGTCCAGCTTCTCCATGTCCTCCCTGTCTCCTGTGTTAATCTGTCACCTTTTGTATTGAGTTTACAGATTTAGGGGAAACCTCACCTCTGGCACTGTACCCAGTCTAGCTGTGGCCAAAGAGATGCAGCTAGAGTGAGTGCTTACACATCCCCATTCAAGGTATATTGCTTGGCATGCCACATATCTGTGGCTGGGTGTAAGCTCCTTGTGTGGTTTGTATATGGTGTCTGGAAGGGAGATCCCCAGGCAGGTCCTAGAATCCCTTCCCCTGCAGAGTCTGCCAGCAGCTGCAGCTTGCTCCAGACAGATATCTAAATGTAACTGCTCCCCATTTCCTTTTTTCATCTCTCCCTTACCCCAGGTGGTGATGATGACATGGATTTTGACATAGAAAAGAGTACAGGCAGCATGGTCATTGCAAGAGCCCTCGATGCAAGGAGGAAGTCAAGCTATAACCTGACAGTAGAAGTCACTGATGGGTCCTCTACCATCAAAACTCAGGTAACACGTTTTTGCTTTAGTAGAAACCCCATCTACGAGTGATCATACGCCAAAGGGAATCTTTCTTCTGACTGCTGAGCTCTGGATCAGGTGCCAGGCACATGAAACTCCTTAAACTGTGGTCTCACATTACAGTGACCCAAGTCTTTCCTAAGTACCAAGCTAAGAATTTTTTAATGTTGTTGGAATCACAGATGGTCTAGGAAAGCCTGTGCCTTTCCTGATGATCATAGCCAGGACACAAGGACACATCTACACCACCAGCCAAGCTGGAGTGGCAGTTCACACTCTCAGACTTCAAATTGTTCTCAGTTGCTCAGGCTGAACTACAGTGAATATGCAGTTGGATCAGGCTTGGGCCAATGGTACCAAGTCAAAGGATGTTCCTGGGACTTGTCAGCCTATGTAAAGCCAGCACAGATGCATCTGTAAAAGGTGAGGTCAGGCCCTGCCCTGTGCTGCTCCAACTGCATGGAGCATTAGTAAAATATCAGCACTGAGGTCCAGGGGGTGATTGGGGCAGCTGCAGGGGTGCTGTGTCCTCTGGCTGGCCACATGAAAGGAGGCACCAGTGAAAGGAAGCACTTTGGTCTCAGACATGTCTCTGAGCTCCAGTTAAAGTGGTTGCGGAGATTTATCAGTCTCTACTTACCTTCAGGAGGGGTATTCAGGGCTTGATCTTTCACCAATCATTTTCTTCACACATAAGAAACAGTCAAAAATCCAGTCCTTAATGTACAGGAAGATCTAGAACATGAGTCACCTGTCAGTGACGCTTATCGTGGGAAATGCACTGTGGAGGTTTGCGGGGGATGATGAGTGAGGAACACTGCCATTCCTGTGAAAGGCAAAGTCAACTATCTTCAAGTATTGTTCCAAATAAACAAACAAAGCCCCACCTTGCCTGCTGTGCATTCCCTGACACCTTGCATCTCATCCCCATGTTTGTTTTGGCACTCAAGGCCACTAGCAGATGTCAAAAAACCTGCTTGTGAAAAACACCCATGGCATGTTCAGGTTTGCTAAAGGAAGCAAATTATTACATTTGGTTGGGACTTCCTAAGATGCAATGAACACATCAGTAGCAGGATGAGGACATTCAGGGTAGGACACCAAACAGAAGAAACCAGGTGACTGCAGGCAGGGTTCAGGCAGGCCATTCAAAGGGGTTTGCTGTGAAATGCAGAGGAAAAGCTTTGGCTAAACAGTGTAGACCACAAGCTTTGCTTCTTCATATCTTCTCCTCACACGTGCTGCTCTTGAGATAGGCCAGCCTCTCCCTTCCTTTACCAGACATGCCCCCTCTGTAATTAATGACGGTTGATGGGGAGGCACCAGCCAGCAAAGCTGGCACCACAACTGAGCGACTGCTGCTTCTCATGGCAGGCCATGACAGTTTCCCATGTGCCAAGTGCAGGCACGTTCACTCTGAATGGCTTGCCAGATTGGAGAGATGAAAAAAAAAGTGAGAGGAAGCAAACTAAAAATCACTAAAGGAAAACACAGCAGGAGTTCTTTGGAGAGAAGGACAAAAGGGGTCCCACTCACCATGGATGGCAAAGCCCCAAGAGTTGGACAGCTGTAACCACTTGTAAGGCTCAGAGCACAGCCACAGACAAGAGGAGTTGGAAGCTGAGATTTGACACGGCTGCATAAGTCAGGTTGTTCCAGCCTCTTTGCTACCCTTGCTGTGCTGTCTCCCCCACAGGCATTTATCCATGTGATTGACATCAACCAGCACCGTCCAGAGTTCCTGGAGAGCCATTACGAGGTGTGGATTCCTGAAGATACTCCCTCAGGAAGAGAAATCCTTCAAGTCAGTGCAACAGATAAGGACAAAGGCAAGGGGCTCATCTACACTATCCATAGCAGCGTGGATCCCAAAAGCACAAGACTTTTCCAGTTGGATCCAAGCAGCGGGGCTCTCACAACAGCAGAAGGCTTCAGCTCCCAGCCCATGCCTCAGCACATCCTCACAGTGATGGTGAGCCCTAGCCCAACCCTGATGAGTCCTTCAGCTTGGCCAGGATAGATGGGTCACTGAAGAAGTTAAAACTGCTTCTAGACTTTGAGGAAGGATTTGTCTAGAACAACAGAGAAGGGGAAAGCAGGGGCTTAGCCTTTACTATGTAACCTAGATAAATATAGGAAAGATCCTCTTTCCTCTGACTGTGCTGAGTCCATCAGCTGCTAATTTCATTGGAGGGCCACTGCAGAAAATTAGAGGTTCTTTCCTACCCAAGGGATTGGTACCACTGAAAAATTTCAGCCTCCTTATGAGTCCTCATGATCTACCTGGAAGCTTGGTGCAGGCAAGGCTCTCTGCTCCCCAAGTGTGACTATACCTCCTCTTCCTCTGTCATTCAGGTACGAGACCAGGAGGTTCCCATCAAGAGGAACTTTGTTCGAGTCATTATCCACGTGGAGAACTGCAACCTTCACCCTCCACAGTTCAACAGCATCCATTACGAAGCAGAAGTGCTGGACTCAGCAGTGGTGGGCACGGAGGTTATACAAGTCAGAGCCCTTGATCAGGACCAAGGAGCCAATGCTGAAATCCACTACTCCCTTCAGGCAGGTGAGAGCCATGCAGCAAGTCAGTTTAGGCTATGAAGAGGCTTGCATTCCCATGCTCTAGCTGATGGCCTGACAGCTTGCCAGCATTTTTCTAGCTGTTTCAAAAAAAGGGGAAATGACTGTACAGTTTAAAAATGTGATTTTCTTCCTATCAAGAGAAAATCTAGACCAAGCAAGTAATTTCCATATTATGGAATGTTAGCATCCTTAAGAAGACAGATTTTGAGTCACTGGTCTAAGAAAAAAAATGTGACTAGATGAGTTAGAACAACTTAAAATCTGCTCATTTCATCCATAGGAACTGAGGGAGGGATCCCAGTTCAGTTGTTAGGCAAAAGTACTCCAGTTCCCACAACAACCGTCATCACTTCCACCATTTCTACCAAGAAACACATCCTTGAGAAACAGTGAGCACCCTCTCAGCACTGGTTGATGGTGGGTTTGGGTCATACAAGCTCAGTGGGCAGGTATTCTATCATTCATTCTAAAGGTTAAAACTTAAATATTTGTGGCTGTGCCACAGTGTGTATTTGGCAGGTAAATTATTTGCAGAAGACAAGCCATCCTTTGCTCCATCTCTCTCACTGCAATTTAGATCAAGGACTGAGGAATTTAATTGCTCCTAAAGTATTGGTAATTATAAGCATGACAGGGCTTGAAGCAACTAGTACAGTCTCTGTTACCAATGTTCTGCACACAAGGCAAAAGCTTCAAACACATGCTCTGCCACTGCTAAATACACTCAAATTAGAAGGGTATTTATCTTTGATTTACATTTTGATTGATATAAAACTGAGCTCGTAGATATCAATGAGTTCATTGTTCTTCAAATGAAAATTATTTAGAAATCAAGGAAGACTGTGAAAGAAAAAGATGTTAATTAGGTCTGAAACCAGGAGCATCTATGGTTCAGAAAGCCATAACCGATAGGGTGTCTGCATTCTCCACTTTGTAATTTCTCTTCTTGCAGGTAATGGGGAAGGTTTCTTCAGCATCAACCCATATTCTGGAATTATTACAGTTGCCCAGAAACTGGACCCATCCAGGCAGGAGAGATTTACTCTTATTGTAAAGGCAGAAGATCGGGGGTTCTCCCAGCTTAAAGATTCTGCTACAGTGCATGTCCACCTTAGACCCTCTGATCAAACCCCTCCAAAATTTCCAGAGGCTGAATACATCACAGAAGTCAGTGAATCCACTGCTGTCGGCTCTCCTCTGATCCAGGTTTCAGCCACAAGCTTGTCACCGGTCAGCTATGAAATAAAAGATGGAAATGGAGATGGAGTGTTCTCCATGAACTATCAGTCAGGCCTTATTTCCACTCAGAAGAGCTTAGATTTTGAGCGGGTGTCATTTTACCAGTTGAAAGTCCGTGGCACCAACATGGCTGGAGCATTTATGGACACAATGGTACTTATCTATGTCATAGATGAGAATGACAATGTGCCCATCTTTGTTAAGCCTTCCTTCATCGGCTGGATCATGGAGAATGCTCCTTCACAAAGCATGGTTCTGGATGAAAGCAATGCTCCTCTTGTGACCCACGCAACAGATGCTGATCAAGACTCTAACGCTCTGCTGGTCTATGAGATTTTAGAATCAGAGGCACTGAAATATTTCACAGTAGATCCCAGCACAGGGACACTGACCAGTCGTGCTGATATAGACTATGAGCTCACCCCAGTTTTTCACTTCAGTGTACACGTACATGACAGTGGAAGTCCCAGCTTATTTGCATCCAAGCCAGCTAAGGTCACAATCTATGTTAAAGATGTGAACGATTCACCTCCAGTCTTTTCCAAAGACACTTACGAGATTTCTGTCTTGCTACCTGCCCACCCAGGAATGGAGCTTTTGTCAGTGCAGGCAAAAGACGCGGATTCAGAGGTGACCTACAGCATCATGGAAGGGAACCTCGATAATGCTTTCCATATTTATCCACTCACAGGCCTCATCTCCATTCTTAATGCTACTGGCCTGGGAAGGTATCGTTCACTCACGGTCAGAGCTGGTGATGGCTTATATAAGAGCACTGCTCTGGTTAAGCTAAATTTTACCCAAGCACCAGGTACTGACTTAAAATTTGATCCAGATGTATATATAGCAACTGTGATGGAGAACACTACAGATGAGAAGACTCTCACCGTTCTTGGGGTCAAGGGATATCAGCTAAATGAACCACTTTTCTATTCACTTTTGAACGGAAGGGAAAGGTTTAAAATGATCCAGGCATCTGGAGTGCTCCAGACCAAGGGGGTGAAATTTGACCGGGAAACACAAGACGTGCACGAGGTAGCTGTGGAAGTGAAGGACGGTAGGAAACCACCAAGAGTATCCCAAGCCACAGTCAAGGTTTATGTAGAAGATGTCAATGACAATCCACCGCAGTTTGAGAATGTGCCATATTACACTTCAGTCCAGGATGGCACAGAGCCAGGTGACGTACTTTTTCAGGTGTCAGCAACAGACAAAGACATAGGGGATAACGGAGCCATTACCTACTCATTTGCAGAGGACTACAAATACTTCAGAATTGACCCCTACCTGGGAGACATCTCACTTAAGAAGCCTCTTGATTATCAAGCTTTAAACAAATACAACCTCCGAGTCATTGCTAAGGACAAAGGTGAGCCTTCCCTCCGTGCTGAAGAGGAGGTTGTGATCAGTGTGAGGAACAAATCCAACCCTCTGTTTCAAAGTTTGTACTACCGAGTGAAGGTGCCAGAAAACATCCCCCTGTACACATCTATCCTACACATACAGGCTCGCAGCCCTGAAGGCTTACGCCTCATCTACAACATTGTGGAAGAAGACTCCCTAAAACTCTTCAGCACTGACTTCAAAACTGGTGTCCTCACTGTTACAGGTCAATTGGACTATGAGCTAGAGACAAAGCACATGTTCACCGTTAGAGCCACGGACACGGCACTAGGTTCCTTTTCAGAAGCCAGAGTAGAGGTGGAGGTAGAGGACGTCAATGACAACCCCCCCATCTTTTCTCAGATCATTTACACGGCGTCTGTCTCGGAGAGTTTGCCGGCACAGACCCCCGTTGTCCAGCTCTTTGCTTCTGATAAAGATTCAGGCAGAAACAAAGTGGTCTCCTATCAGATCTTGGATGATGGTTCAAATGCTACCAAGTTCTTCAATATTGATGCCAGCACAGGGCAAATAACAACGGCTCAAGCACTCGATTATGAAAAAACTCAACAGTTCCGCATGAAAGTGAGAGCTGTGGACCATGGGGTGCCTCCACTTAGCAGCGACGCCCTGGTGATCGTAGACGTGACAGACATCAATGACAACCCTCCTGAGTTCAGTCAGCTTCAGTATGAAGCCAAAGTAAGCGAAATGGCTACCTGTGGGCACATCGTGATAAAAGTCCAGGCCCTAGACCCTGACAGCGGAGACACCACCCGACTGGAATATGTGATACTCTCGGGCAATGACAATAGACATTTCACTATCAACAGCACTTCTGGAATAATATCCATGTTCAACCGCTGCAAAAAGGACTTGGACTCATCTTACAATCTCAGAGTTTCTGCTTCAGATGGAGTTTTCAAGAGCACTGTGCCAGTGTATATCAACACCACAAATGCCAACAAATACAGCCCCTCTTTCCAGCAGAATGTGTATGAGGCAGAGCTGGCAGAAAATGCTGAGATAGGTACCAAAGTGATTGAGCTTCTGGCTATCGACCCAGATGGTGGCCCATATGGCACCATAGACTATACCATAATAAATAAACTCGCCCATGAGAAGTTCTCCATAGACAATAAAGGCCATATCACCACACTGCAAAAACTGGACAGGGAAAATTCGACAGAGAGAGTCATTGCCATTAAAGTCATGGCCAAAGACGGGGGTGGGAAGGTGGCATTCTGCACTGTAAAGATAATCCTTACAGATGAGAATGACAACCCACCACAGTTTAAAGCGTCTGAATACACACTGTCCATCCAGTCCAATGTAAGCAAAGGCTCCCCCGTCATCCAGGTACTGGCTTACGATGCTGATGAAGGTGCAAATGCAGATGTCATTTACTCCGTTGATTCTGTGGAAGATGTGGCAGAAGACCTTGTGGAGATCAATGCTGCCACTGGAGTTGTTAAGGTCAAGGAGAGCCTCATTGGTTTAGAAAACAGAGCCTTTAACTTCAAGGTGAAAGCTGAAGATGGCAGACCTCCTCACTGGAACTCCCTCGTCCCAGTGAATCTTCAGATTGTCCCCAGGGAGGTGACATTGCCAAGGTTTTCTGAGCCCCTTTATACCTTCTCTGCATCTGAGGATCTTCCAGAGGGATCAGAAATAGGGTCAGTCAAAGCTTTTGCAGAGGATCCCATCATATACAGCCTGGTGAAGGGAACCACTGCAGAAAGTAACAAGGATGAGGTGTTCACACTGGATGAACAAACAGGGGCTTTGAAAATCAAAAAGGCCATGGATCATGAGACCACCAAATGGTACCAGATTGATGTCATGGCACACTGCTCGCATCAGGAAACTGAGTTAGTCTCTCTGGTCTCTGTGAACATCCAAGTCCAGGATGTCAATGACAACAGACCTGTTTTTGAGGCAGATCCCTACAAAGCTTTTGTCATGGAGAACATGCCATCAGGAACCACGGTCATTCAAGTGACAGCTAACGACCAGGACATGGGAAGTGATGGACAGGTGACTTACAGTCTGGAATCAGAATCTGGCAACCTCTGGGGACTTTTCACCATCGATGGTGAGAGCGGGTGGATCACCACACTGAAAGAGCTGGACTGCGAAGATCAGGAGATCTATCGGTTTTATGTGGTGGCCACTGACCACGGCAGGAAAGTCCAGCTCTCCTCTCAAACCCTGGTGGAAGTCATTGTCTCTGATGAAAATGATAACGCTCCACAGTTCACCTCAGATTTCTATAAAGGATCGGTAATTGAGAACGCAGAGCCAGGGCAGGTTGTTGTCACACTGAGTACCGTCGATGCAGACATCTCTGAGCAGAACCGGCGCGTCACGTGCTACATAACTGGTGAGTTTTTCCTGACCTTAAATCTTCAGTGAGCAGAGTAGCATCTCAAAGTGAGGACTTAGTATCTTGTCTTACAGAATATTAACACAGAAATAGTGTTGTACTGACAGTCCTATCAGAAGCAGGAGATGAAGACGGAGCTCTGTCATAAGCTGGATTCTTCAGTTAAATGAGTCCCAGAAATTCAAAACTCTTTAGAAACTAATTGCAGTGGGTAGAATTATTACTAAGCAGTGCAGTCAGTTTACACTTCACACATATGTGTGACCTGTCTGTGTGTTTTTTAATAGCTCTATATATATGCATATAAATTGTGTGTAACTTTCTGGTATTAAATGTGTTTCCTATGAAGCCACTTCCACTCTGAACTGACAAAGAAGTAGCTCTCACTCACAAGGCTGCAGGTAATCACTCTGCAGACTGATGGATACTTGAAACGGTCTTATCAATCTTAGTGAGAGCTTTGGCTAACAAGAAATGCTAAAGATGACTCTTGCATCCCTGAAAATTCATTGGTGCCAACTAAAATTAACCACTACCGTAAAATAACAAAAAAGTTATACGGGAATGTTTATTGTGCATCTGCACAAGTAGAAGCTTGATTTTACGGTACTTTTTGACCCCAAAGGGTCTTTTTCAGACCTGGAACAGATACTTCAAATTAAAATGTTTGTTCAAACTCAAATGAGGACCCTTCAGGGTCAAAACATTTAGCCAGATCATGCTGCAGCCTGTTATCTGTTATTGTAACCATCCAAAACAGGGGAGGAATGCTAGTACTTTCAACTGGTTTATGGCATGCCCAGATATTTGCAAGCCTTTAGGAGGAAAGACTCAATTCATTTATGTATTCACATCTCTGCCATCTTAAAGGTAGTAGTAACTTCAAACTACTTTAAACCTGAGAGAATGCACATGTATGTTAGTGGTGAATACTACACGCTCTCTCTGCTATGTATTGACAAGCACAGGGCAAACTCTACCCATAAACATACAAATACAACTGCTGTATAGCACTGAAGCAAAAGAAAGCAGGAGGTGAACACAGAGCCTGGCTTCCCGTTGTTCACATGCACATTGGTTTCAAACATGCAGAAAGTACATCTGGGCATGGGCTGGAGTCTCCCAGTGTCAGAAGTCAGGCTAACAGAGGTCTCATTTTGCCTCGAAATTCCAAACCTCATCACTGCAGCACAAATGAAAGCAGAAAGAGAGTGAATTTAATTTACCTGGCTGTGCAAGGCCCTTCAGAGCCTAACACAAACAAGCCCTGCAGCTAGCACTCTTCATTGCCTCCCATTACCTAATGTGCTCCCTCCTTCTGCCCAATGGCATGGGTTCAGCAGAGGACACCAGCTCCTTGCCAGAAGAGAAGGATTCTCCAGGGGCAGCATCCACTCCATTTAAAATCTGCTCTGTGTAAGATTAGCGGGAATGTCATGAATCTTACGGACTAGAGAATTTACCTAGTTTGGATTCACCCATCTCTCATCATTTGTCTCTTACAGACCCAAACAGTAGCCCCTGAAAGCGCACTAGACATTAAATACATCTATAGGTTAAAAGTACAACTGTACATGGTATTGTAGCAATCAGATCCAACCAATGTCTGCAGGGTATCTGCAACTCTCAGATCCCTTTAGAAACATGCACCAAGGGAGACTGACACGCTTTAGGAAGGTGAGACAATATGGTTTTGAGGCAATGAATACTCAAATCTGTAAAACACTACCAAGATATTTTTGCAGTCTGGGGTTGTTTCCTCCTTCCAGTGCAATATGCACACAGTGAAGAACAAAAGCAGGCAGGACATTTCTCAGCTGTGCAGTGAGGTAGACCAAATGCTCCTGATACAACACCAGTGCCCTCTCTGCCTCACCACTGCAAGACCTTCAGCTCTCCTAAGGGACTGTCAGTGGGCACACCTCTATCCACTTTCCTTATCACTTCTGATTTTCAGCACTCAGTAAATGCCTTTTTTTCCTTTCCTTTCCTCCTGCATGCTTCTAGAAGGAGATGCGTTGGGACAGTTCACAGTTAACCAAATCGAAGGCGAATGGACAATTTCTTCCAAGAAGCCTCTGGACAGAGAAGACACAGAGAAGTACCTCCTCAAGGTTATGGCCTCTGATGGGAAATTTCAGGCTACCACTGAAGTGGAAATTTTTGTCCTGGATATCAATGACAACAGCCCGGAGTGTGGTGAGGTAAGACGTCTGTCCTGGGACAGAGGGTGTGTGAGGGGAAGGAGAGAACACAATGGCAAGGAAGAAAGGACAGAAAGATCGTGTAAAGAGGCTTCGGCTTGTCATAATTCTTCTCACACAATCCTGTTGCTTTGATTATGCTTAGCAATTTTAATTAAGCTGCATGTCAAGCAAGAACATTAAATTTAGCCTCCGAGCATGTTTGCCAGCAGTAAGTGAGCACCTAAGCATTATGAAGGATAATTTTTGGAGATAAACAATGCCAGGAAGCCTCCTGGGTAGGGGCATGTAAATTACCGAGTTTTACATCCTGCTAAGTTGAGAGATTCCCATCAGGAGGTTTGTTGCTCTGATCGCTGGTATGGATGTTACCCACGGTGAGAAAGAACAGAAGTGGTTGCTTCCCAAAGGAGATGCAAAGGCTTATGTGAAACAAGTTCATTGGTCTCAGTCCACAGCCCAGCAGCTGGCAACGTGAGGCACATTTTGTTGCCCTATAAACCACTGGGCTTATACTTCTCTATGAAGTTTCTGATAGTCTGCTCCTCCACATACGGGATGAAGGTATTTTGGAGACAGCTCAGATAACAAAGACACTTTCTGTCCTTTCCAGATGTTCTACACTGGGAGAGTCTCTGAAGATGCCCTGCCAGGTCTTTTCATTTTGAAAATATCAGCAACTGACCCCGACATCGGCAGCAATGCGCAGATAACGTACAGCCTCCACGGCCCTGGCGCAGAGGAGTTCCGGCTGGGCCCACACACAGGTGAGAGATGGGCAATGGGATGCTTTGATCCTCTTCCTCACCCACCCCTGAGAAATACCAGTTCCTAGCGTGGCTCAGCATTTACCTCCTCTTGAGCAAACAAAGGGTCTGTTCAGTCCAGCTCTTTCAAGCTAGGAGAGAATGGCAATCAGGCAGGTTTGTTGCTATATGGTATAGAGTGAGCTCTGCATCCTCCTGCTAGCTTTCTTTACAAATGTTGGCATTAGAATTGTTAAAATGAAGGGCAGACACAGACAGGTCTCAAGGTGGGGAGATCAGCAGGTGTTTGGCTTGAGCCAAAGACCCAAGTTCTAAACTCTAAAAACCATCTTATTGTCTCTTGGGCAATACATTTGCCCAATGATGATCATTCTAGAGATCACCTGAGGTTCATTACAATCAAAGTCAGGGTTGGAAGTGACCCCTGGAGATCATCTAGTCCGACCCCCTGCTAAAGCAGGTTCACCTTTATCAGGTCACACAGAAATGTGCCCGGGTGGGTTTGGAAACCTCCAGAGAAGCAGGCTCTACACCCTTTCTGGGCAGCCTGTGCCAGGGCTCTCTCACTCTCACAGCAGTGAAGATTTTCCTTGTGTTTAACTGGAACTTTTTGTGTTCTAACCTATGCCCGTTAACCCTTGTCCTATCACTGCAGACAACAGAAAAATGTATCACCCTGTCCTCCTGACATCCACCCTTTAGGTTAGTGTTAATGGAGTCTCCCCTCAGTCTTGTCTTTTCTAGACTAAACAGTCCTAAGTCTCGCAGCCTTTCCCCATAAGAAAGATGTCCCAGATGCAGAAAGCTTAACACAGCGGGGTTTATAGGGATGTTTAGAAGTACAATTTATTTATGAGCACTTTTATCCCATGATGGCAGCCCTTGTGTGGAGCTCAGCCTGACTTGCAGGACTCCCTATGCCAAGCCCTCCTTCCAGGGCCCTGGCTGGCAGTAATCCAAGAATAGCCCTGAGCAATGTGGTGTGGACACATTACTGCCATTAGCTGGATTACAAACCATTCACACTGGCTCTGCTGTCTCCCACGGTTCATCCAGGAAGGCAGAGTGCTTGGCCCTCTCTGAGCTAGGCTGCGGATGCAGCTGACAATACCACCTCTTGTTCTTTCCAACAGGGGAACTGACCACGTCTGCACCTCTCGACCGTGAACAGAAACCCGTGTACCACCTGGTTGCCAAAGCAACAGATGGTGGAGGCCGTTCCTGCCAGGCAGATGTAACACTGATTGTAGAGGACACCAATGACAACGCACCCCGGTTCTTCCCCAGTCACTGCGCTGTGGCTGTTTTTGACAACACCACAACAAAGACACCCATTGCTGTGGTTGCTGCCAGGGACCTTGATGAAGGTGAGTCAGAATGGGTTTTACTTTTTAGTAGAGTTCATCTTTCATCCTGAACAGAAACCTTTGAAACCTAGGGAAGGGCTCCAGCAATGGGCATAGGTGATTGAATCTTGGCAAAGATGTACCTGGATCTCATCACTGACATGTTCTTAACTAGCAGGCTGGCATCAGCATTCTTGTGGCCCTGCAGGAAGTTCAGTATCTGTGGAAACATGCAAAGACAGACCTTGAGGACACACTCAGTAGCTGTAACCATGATGAGCACTGCAGACTGTGACGCACAGTTTGTCTGAGGTCTAAACTGGACAGAAATTTTACCAAAGATGGAGATTGAGAATGATAGGAGCTTTAGACATCCATGGGGTAGATGACATGGATGGAGGGGCCCCTCTGAAGAGACAAAGCTTCTCAGAAACATAGGTAAGGCTCCTAAGAAAAGAGCTTTCAACAAATCTCTCCAGCAGATGCTGAATTTACAACAACAGAAGCAAGGCCGTATTTATATGCTTTGGAAGCAGAGATGATGGGAAATTGTGTTTAAAAACAAGGGAATTAAAAAATGGGAAGCAGTAAATACAGACAAGTGACGCTCATGGATGATGGTGAGGGTGGCTAGATGCTTGAACCTCCAGGTGCATGGGGGAACACTTGACGTTTAGACAGCCCCCATTTTCCCTAGGAATTTAAGATCATTAACTGCACATACACCTAGTAGATTTAAAAAATAATAAACCCAGCAACACTCCTATCCATGAATAAATGCAGCCTGTCCCTTATCCTTCCAGGTCTCAATGCTGAGGTGGTCTATTCTCTGTCTGACTCTGCCAATGGACACTTTTCAATTGAGGAAGCTACGGGAGTGATCCGTCTGGAAAAGCCTCTAAAGGACTCTCAGCATTCAGCATTTGAGCTGACAGTGTGTGCTACTGACCGGGGCACCCCGCAGCCCCTCTCTGCTCTTGGCACTGTCACTGTCTCCGTTGTGGATCTAAACGAGTATCTGCCTGTTTTCCTGGCCCCTGAATACGTGGCCATGGTGAAAGAAGACGTGGCTGTGGGTACAGAGGTCCTCAACTTGTCAGCCTTGACAAGGGACAATGCAGAAAACACAGAGATAGAGTATGAGATTGTAAACGGCAACGACCATGGGAAGTTTCAGCTCAACTCCAACACAGGTAAGACGACCTCATGCCCAAGCAAGTCCAGGCTGACCTGACAATAAAGGTTGTTCTTGTATACATCTTCTCTGATTCTTCTCCATTGGTCCTGCACTTCTGCTCTGTCTTTAGCCAGCGCAGGGACAAGGAATACAATCTTTTCTCCTATCCTAAATTTTGCCAGCCAACTCACTTAAGGAGTGGTCCAAATCTTACTGAAATTAATGGAAAGATTCTTGTTATATGTCTGGGACCTGATACAGGTCCATGGGAATAAAGAATACAAGGAGAATAAGATGAGGATTGTTTTTCACTTCAAAATGCGGGAGGTTTTTTTCACTTTAAAAGTCTCTCCATCCTGATGCAAAAAGAAACCTGCAGGCCCAAGGTAACAGGTAGCACTCAATAAGTGTGGATAATACTAATCTGTTAACCATGAGCAGGTGCTGAGCCAGGTTTGCTAGCCATATAAAGCACTGCTTTGTTTGCACAGCCATCTGATAAGAGCTGTAATCAGAAGGTCAAAGTTAACTCCCTGAAACAAGCCCTTGGCTGCATCATCAATGGCCTTCTGGTCTTGGGTGTAACATCCTCATCCACATCATCCACTCAGTTTCTTTGTCCCCAACACTCTTGCTAATTTTTCCACACCAGTCTTTTTAGTTTGTGCATCTTAAGTCACGGAACAGTGGCATTTCCAGAAAATAATTGTGTGACAGTTTCAGTGCTGAACTCAAGAAAACACTGAAGTACATGGGCACATTCTGCTTTTCTCCCCCCACTTTCACTTTATGTCTTCAGTCTATGTTCCTCGATTGTTTTTTAGAAGCCTCCATCTTCCTTCTGTGTTGCATCCCAAGCCTCACTCAGAAATTAAAGCCTCTTGTCACACACCTTTCTCTCCTGTACAACCCAGAATCTCCCACTCTTTCATCCTGCCTATGACAAAGTTCAGTGATGCTCTACTACTGCCTTGGTCACGGCTTTTAATAGCGCTGTTGGGCCCTCATCCCACTTTGTCCTAGATCTCCTCCAATTAAGATTCCTGGAGGGAGGTTATGTCACCTCTTCAAACCTCTAACAGCAGAATGAGGCAGGTTATGACAGAATTGCTTCAATTATACTTTGGTTTGTGTCATGCCATGACCTTCAGTATCCTGCTTCCACCAGAAAAGCTCAAAGTTAGGTCAACAACACCTTTCCAGCTGACAGTTGGCAATGGTCTCAGTGTATCTCCAGTATACCAGGAAACCTAGGTGCCATTCATTCAAAGTACCTTCTGTCATTTTCCATCCCTCTGCCACTGCAGGTGCCTTATACATAAACGGGAGCTTGGACTTCGAAGCGAGTCATGAGTATTACTTATCCATCGAGGGCACAAGGAAGGGCTCAGCTTCTCTCAGCGACGTGACCATGGTGGTAATCAACATAACTGACATCAATGACCATGCACCAGAGTTCATCCAAGACCCTTACTTTGCTGATATCCGGGAGGACGTTGCAGTTGGAGAGATCATCCTCACGGTAGGATTACAAACCAGGCCAGCTGTCTTTACCTGTTCTTTTATGTGTGCTATGCATTATTTACCCTTCTTTTGCAATTTACTTTTCCTTAGACACGGACATCTCAGTGGGGTTGTGACATTCAACATTTGAAGTTTAAGCACGACTTCAAAAAAGGATGATTGGTAGAGTTCATGACATTCTGTAGACAGGGAGAACACTTTGCCTTGTAAGACATCTAAGGGGAGCTCAGGAGCTTTGAGGGCCTGTCCAGAGAGCTAAAATGCCTGCAAAAGGTCGATACCGTTGCAACCTGGGTAAGGCAGAGGCTTCCCTGGGCATGATAGCAGAGCCCTAGATATTTCCATA
The DNA here is from genome assembly GCF_028858725.1 of Colius striatus. Lineage (NCBI taxonomy): Eukaryota > Metazoa > Chordata > Aves > Coliiformes > Coliidae > Colius > Colius striatus. The sequence continues at coordinate 13,795,444 of NC_084767.1, forward strand.
TGGAGTTCTCTGCTCAGCTGGTGTTACCATTATAGGGGTGGGAAAGTCAGTAAAGGGTGAGGGAGAAAGCCATTGTTGTAGCTGTGGTGAGACTGATACTGAAAAAAATAATGAACGACACATAAACCACCTTCCTCTTCCTCTTCCTCCTCTTCATTTGAGGCAAGCTCAAATCAATACCCTTAAATGACAAGGAGGTCGTGCCCCCATTCCTCCATCACTAGGCCTTTATGGGCCAGAGGTCCTAGGTTTTTGTTTCTCCTAACAGGTGTCAGCTGACGACTTGGATGGAGCAATGAACAATCAAATCACATATTCCATTGTGGGAGGGAACCCGCTGGGACACTTTGCCATTCAACCCAAAAGCGGGCAAATCAGCGTTGCCAAGCATCTGGACAGGGAAGAGGTGAGTCCAAGAAAAAGGAGACAGGAAGGCTAGAACACACGTTCCCCAAAAGACTAAGGGAACACAGGATATTCAGCTGCCTCCCGTTTCTGAATGATCTACAGTAAGCAGAAGGCTAGACTTTCATTCATTTTTTAGCCTCATAGATACTGCTGTAGGAAGACTGGGCTTTAGGGAAAGCAATACAGCCTCCAGTGGTCACAACTTCAGGGTCTGATCTGCTCCACTAGAGCTTCAAGCTGACTGGGTGAGAGTCAGCCCCAAACTGGAAACCAACAGGGTCAGTTTCTGCTGCTCTGCATCACAGTATTATAGAAAAGAGGTACGGGGAGGGGAGGGGGGGGGGAGGGGAGGGGAGGGGAGAGAAAGGTCATCTGACAAATCTCTCATTCGTAAACCAGTAGCAGCTCAAAACACTACTGAGAGATGTTTGCCCAGCTCAGTCTCATCCATCTTTGGCAAGTTGTTTCCCTTCTCTGCAGCTATTGTGAGGCTGATTTTCTTTAGCAATGTGCATTAAGATTTATGGATGGAGAGCGTTAGCCAAGGGCAAAGCTACTGTTATGGTGCAATGCACAGTCTCAAGCATTTCAACAAGCTGCAGCAGGGTGAAACATCAGTGTGCAAAAGCCAACACTGCTCCATTTCTCCAAGTAATCATGCACTACAAATCCTCCAGATCCCCAGTTACTCCCTGACAGTTCGAGCCACGGACAACGGCCACCCCGCTCAGTTCAGTGACGTTGCTCTGCGTGTCCACGTGTCTGATGTCAATGATAACCCTCCTCGGTTCTTCCAGCTCAACTACAGTGTGGTGGTGCAGGTAAGCCAGGAGGTGGTTTGTTCTCCCAGACCATCTCAGGTACTGAGGTACTCATGCATGGGCTGCTGTTGGAGCAGAGGGGTGAGATGGTGATGAAGCATGCTGTTGCTTTGTGCGCATTGCAACAAAGAACTGGTAGCATCTACAAGGGCAGATATTCTGCCAACAGATGCCATTTTCTCTTTCCAATAGCTTCATGCACCTCCTATCGCTTCTCTACAGAGAGTGCAGGTTTTTCAGACTTCCCAAGTCTGACCTGCATCCCTTTTCTCCCTTGCAATCATCCATATCTACACTACAACATAAAAAGCAGACTCAAACACACAGTCAAGCATCATCATGTCTGCTGGACGCAGCCCAGTTGTCACTTGGACTCAAAATACCTATACATAGTCAGAAAGGATCACAGGTAAAACATGCTTTCATCTGCTCCTGTGCTAACCTGACTCAAGGGGAAAGCAAGAACATCAGCTCAGCTGCCTATGCTTAGCTGCCCTGGGAGGGAATCCCTTGCCACTGCTGTCAAGAGTCGCAGTCTGTGCATACTAGTGAGATACACATGCGGTGTGGGACTTGGTTCCCTTTTCCTGATCCAGCAGCTCCAGTGACACTGTGAGTTCCCCTGGGCCTTTTCTCTTTGCTTCCTCCTCTCCACTAGCATCTTTCCCTGTTTCAGGAGAATGCTCCCGTGGGTACCAGCGTCCTGGAGCTGATTATGAGCGACAGAGACTCCCCAGAAAATGGACCGCCGTATTCATTCCAGATCACACAGGGCAACGACGGGAAGGCTTTTGATGTCACCCAAAATGGTCTGCTAGTGACATCATCCGTGCTGGACAGACGAATGAAAGAACAGTACCTGTTACAAGTTCAGGTAGAGCCTGCCTTCCTGTCCTGGTATCTGAATTCCTCAGCCAGATTAAGTAGCAACAAAACAAGATTAGGATAGCATAGCTAGATGGAAACATCTCTCACTTTGGAGAAGTCCAATCCAGGCACAAACTGTGCAGCTTGGAGCCAGCTCCAGAGCACATCTCTGCACACAGTCTGTCCACAAGAAACTGAGAGCCTGCTTCTGCATTGATGAAATCAGATAACATGATCATGAGAAATACTCTGTCAGTTGTTTCCTTAGGCAGATGCTATTCCTAGGACCATTCCAGTGATTTCCAGCTTAAAGTGAGACACAGATCTGATCCTACAAACTTTCTCCAAGTATCCTTGGCATTCAAGAAGTGATTTAAATTCCTCTTCAAAGGAGATTTCTATTGTTGCAGAGTGAATTAATTGCTTTTCAATGTTATCAGTAAGGATAGTCCATTACAAACAGATTATAAAATGCAAATTACATACTTCTTCAGCAATGGTAGTTGCTCTGAAAGCTAGGTACTATTATATTGTAAACCTAGGTACTAATATATTGTAAACTTCAACCACTAACTGCCTAAGATTAGGCAGAAACTTATCCCATAATCTGATTATTCACATTTTTCTATTTTGAGGTTCCTTGAGCCATGTTAGACATATTGTCAGAGGTGTGATATGGGTTTAAATAGCCTGGAACCCCAAAGATTGGCAACATCTTTAAAGATGATTAATCCTCAGGAAATCAGAGCCACTCAGGTGTGCCTTAGCTGCACATGGAAATGGGCATGATCCCACGGCTAACAGAAGGTCTCAATCAATCGGTCTCCATGTTGGAAGGCATGCTGCCATTTCCCTAGGGCCATCTCCAGGCAGAGGTCCAACGCTGCTAACAATTTTTCCCATTCCTTCTTTCATTTCCAACCCACAGCCTGACAGCTTCCACCAATTGCTAAGGCACTCTCCTTCGCCATGCCTCATCGGCCCACCCAGTCAGGGGAGGTGACAGTAAGTCAGCACGTAGCTATAATGGATTCTTCTGTTTTCCTTGACAGGTCTCTGACAGTGGCATCCCCCCGCTGTCCTCATCTGCATTCATAAATATCCAAGTGACTGAGCAGAGCCAGTATGCCCCCTCAGCCCTTCCCCTGGAAATATTCATCACCACCAACGAGGACGCCTTTCGAGGCGGCGTTCTGGGCAAGATCCACGCCACGGACCGAGACCCACATGACACGCTGGTGTACACTTTGGTGGCAGAAGTGCCCCAGGAAGGCCTCTTCTCTGTCGGGGCTGCAGATGGGAAGATCATTGCTGGGGACAAGCTTCCCCATGGCCACTATCTTCTGAACGTGACCGTCAGTGATGGCACGTTCACGGCCACCACCAGCGTCAACGTTCACGTGTGGTGCTTCACGCAGGAGGCCTTGGACAAGGCCGTGGTGCTACACTTCCGACACCTCTCCCCCGAGGAGTTTGTGGGGGACCACTGGCGCAACTTGCAGAGATTCCTGGGAAACATCCTCGTCACCCGACGCCAGAACATCCACATGGCCAGCTTACAGCCCGCGGCTACCTCTGACGGAGTGGACCTGCTCTTGGCTGTTGGAGAGCCACACGGCTCCCTGTACGAGCCTCGCGTCCTCGCGAATAAGATCACCGTGTCGGCTGGGGAGATGGACCAACTCGTCGGTCTCCGGATGAAGAAGGCGATTCACGTGCCGTGTCACGGGTCAGACTGCGCTCACCGTATCTGCAAGGAAACCATTCAGCTGGATCCAGGCATGATGTCTACTTACAGCACTGCCCGGCTCAGCGTCCTCACCCCGCGGCACAGCTTGGAGCAGATCTGTTCTTGCAACGGTGAGTAATACTCCCTGGAAGTGTCCCACCCTATAAACCTGGGTATATTGCATGGAATTAGGTTTCTCAATGATCAACAACTCTGCCTACAATTTAAAAGACAAATCTAGACTCGGAGATTGAAAGTTTCACTGCCTTCTTTTTAATCAGTCTCATCAGGAAAAGTCACTCATACCTATCAGGTGATGAAGCCCAGCAATCACAATTTCCATCTCTGGGCTCCTATGTTGATCATAGACTGAGAAAAACTAACCCTTAAATCTGAGGAAAGCCCAATAAAGCACATTTGTTATACACATTCTAGAATGCTTCAAGAACTAGATGAAGACAGCAGGGTTAGTGATTAGCATCACTTGAGCAGGGACAGTAGGGTGATACCACAGAATATAAAGGCTTAAAGATGAGGTCATTTAAAAGGTTCATAAACCACGCTGCAGGCACCTTGACTGAAACAGCCAGGCTGCTATTGCAGGATTGTTGCATGGTTGAGTACATAAAAGAAATATTGGGAGCTCCAAATGAGAGCTGCAGGAGATGCAGTGCTGCAGTACATGGGTTGCCATTGATGGGACTGTTCCCAGACAGTTGTTGTGTCACACTGGGAAAAAGAGGCAATGCTTGATACAGTCCGTATTTTCAATGTGTGACAAACATAAGACCTTGTGCTCGTTCTCCTTCCAGGAACGGCAGTGAGGTTTGGGGGCCACAGCTATATTTGGTACCAGCCCTCACAGGTCAGCTCCTGGCACATGCATTTTCGCCTGAAGACCCACCAGCTGCACGCCGTTGTGTTCCAGGCTAACGGGACTGACCATGCCACTCTAGAGGTATGTACTGCAACACAGGGGGTTCTTCCCAGCCTAAAAATACCCACTCCATCAGGCAAGGGAATCACACAAAGAAGATGCAATAATATGTACTCTTAGTAATTCACATAGCTAAAATACAGGACTTTGAAAGACCAAATGAGAGCCAAGCACTGTTCTGCAATTGCTGAAACCACAACTAGTGAATCAGGTTTTTCATCTGTGAATACACAGGCTAGTCTTTGGTGTGAAGGGAGCATACACCCGTATCATAGATCTACATCATCTTTCCTTAGAATCACAGAATCATTTTGGTTGGAAAAGATCTTTAAGCTCATTGAGTCCAACCGCTCTCACTGAGTCCTCACACTGCCAAGCTCACCACTAACCCATGGCCCTCAGCACCTCCTTTGTATGTCTTTTAAGTATGTCCAAGGACAGTGACTCCACCATCTCTATGAGCAGCCCATTCCAGAGCTTAACAACCCTCTTGGTGACAAAACTCTTCATAATCTCCAATCTAAACCTCCTCTGGCTCAACTCAAGCCCATTTCCCCTTGCCTTTACAACTTGCTTCTGCATCACTCCCTTATACCACATCTCTCAGGGTAAGAATTTCCCAGGTGGAAGTTTTCTCAGATCAGTCTGCTTCCACTGTAGCAAACTTCCCCCTAAGACCTTAGGAGTCAGACTCCCACTGAATACAGAAACCGTTTGCCAGACCACATTATAGTTCAATCCACCACAGAAGAGGCGGCCACACTGGGCTGGAGAGTTGGGGTAACAGGTAGAAATAAGGAGGGCACAGGTGAGCTCTGAGATTAGGAATATCACCAGCCTTGACTTGCATCAGAGCATACACACCAGCTTATGTAGCCAGTCAACAGACCTCAAATTAAAAATCCTTTATAGTAATGGACAGAACAGACAAAACAGGAGTCTTAAATGCTAGTTCTCACACACTTACCCACACACCCACACTCTTTTCAACCACTTTCTTCAGGTGGTTTCCTTGTTTTAAGACACCTGCAGAGTCAGGAACGCTTCAGTCTGATTGCTTTCCTCCCTCTGGCTGCATGCTGAATCTTACCTACCATCTCCCTCTTCTGCTTTGGCAACAGAAGGAAAGCACCAGATGATTAAAGAATGAGAGGTTTCTATATTCCTCATCAATTCAGTTTCAACTAATTGGAGACTAAGACCATAGGACATACTTGTTAGCTTACAGGAATTAGTTCCTGAGACTGATCACATTGAGATCTACACTCTGTAACCTACCTGGGAGCATTCACCCTGTCCCTGAATTCCTTTATCCCTTCTCATGGTTTCACAACCCCATCTTCCCATTTTGAAATACTTTTGTTCCCGCTGTTAGAAAAGACTCACAAAGACAGGGAGATGTGCAGCAAAAGCAACACCCAGAGACCTGCCCAAAGTACACACTGCAAGAGCTTCCTGCTGCCACAGCCATCACTCCCGAAGAGCAGAAGCAGAGAAACATCACCCATATGCCCTGCACCCATCTCTGAAAGTGACTTTAAGCTGCATTGTAAAGGGGCTGACGAGGAGAGCTTCCCAAAAAGGGTCTCTAGCTTTGCACTCCATCTCTGGGAAGGAGAGTCTCTAAGTAGCTCAGCAGTAGTCCAGCACCCCAGATGGAGCTCAGAAAGGACTAGATGGCAGGAAGCTTTGCTCAGCCAGGCCGAACGCATATAGTCCAGAGACTCATTATTGATGGAGTTCAGTGTGCCCATGAGCTCCTGTACCCACCTGTGACAACAAGTTTTTTGACAGAAAACATCTGTAAAGCCTCCAGCATAAAGTTACCTGTGAATCATTTCTTCCCTGATTTACTTTATCAACAGTATCTCAGGGATCAAACATGTTCTAAACCATCTGGTCTGAAAAAAAAACTGAAGGTACCCCTCGAGATGGTGAGCTTTGTAGACTACAAAGTCTCTTTGTACACTACAAAGTAGTGTAGGTATGGGCCAAAGCTTTGAAAGGATCGTAACTGATGGTTTGTAGATTTGGTGAAGAGCATGAGTTCTCCTAAGAGCATGTGTATCATCCACCCTTCCAATCACTGAGCCCTCCTGATGTGCAGAAATAGGCTGCAGCAAGAGGATGGCAAACCAGGCAAGCTGGGAAAGACTTGGCAGTCTGTCAGTTCTTGCTCCAGGGAATCGAGTTCTCAGCTGTCTCCCAGAAATTGATAAGCCCAATCTACAGACCAATCTGAAGTAAAATCCTGTTCCTCCAGATAAAATGAAGTGACAAAGTCCTCTGGTGCATTTGCCAATTGTGCAAAGACATTTACACACATGTTGCCCTGAGGCCCTTCCATGGCATGTGCCAGCTGCATCTTGTTCTGTCTTCCTTCCTTCAGCAGCTGCTCTCTCCTCCCACTGGGATTTATTTATACTGTGGGCTTCTCTAACAGTTAACTGTTGTTAACTATTGCCCTGCTCTGCTTTCAACCCCTCTAGGGAAGCCCCATCATATAGTATGTAGGTTCCTCTAGAGCTCAGTGTAGTTATAATAGCTCGTCTTCCAGTCTCTTCTAGATATCACCACTCCTTGCTGTCTCTAATTCCCCCATGGAGAACTCTTTGTGCCTGGGATGAATTGTTTGATGTTACATAGCGAGTTCTTCAGTTGTTCCATGAATGCTTCGTTCCAGCTCTTTTCTCTTCCTCCATAGGCTCTTGGCTTCCATGAGGGAGAGGTTTTATCAAAAAAGCACTGAGTAGGAAAAGGTGGAATGCAGGTTTACCCCTAACTCCATCCTGAAAAAACACATCTAACCTTTCTCCTTTCTTCATATGAGTTTAAAAGGCCACAAAAGAATTTTCTGACATTCCAGCTTAATGCAGGAGACGCTAGTGTGGCTCACATTTAGCAGGTCAGTGTCTTCCCTCCATCTGCAAAGATCAAGGACCTCAAAACCTATCAGCAACCTTGGCCTGGCTTTCCAGCCTGCTGGTTAGGGGCTGGGTGCACAGTAATTCCTTTCTCTGCCTCCCAGCTCCTCCTTGCCTCCTCCAGAGAAAGTTGACAGTGCTCCTCTTCAATGAGGTCCTTTCAGAACCCTCACCCACGCCAAAGAGGCAACTGCTCCTGCACCTTCCCCACTACTAATGAGACCACGAGAACAGAATAAAGACCATGTGGCCCAGGACAAGAGTCCATCTGTGGTGATTGAGTTATGGATATTCTGATTACCAGGGCTCTGATTAGGCTTAGGAAGGAAGTGCAGAAGGGGTGAGCAGCTGCAAGAGTGCGATCACATGGCTTTGCACCCTGTGAAGTGGAAAGATGAGCTTCTCTCCCTGTGCACTGGCCAAAGGTTTCAGGAAAGGACCATGTGTGAAGGTGTTCTGCAAAACAAAGGAGGTTACCATTACTTAGGCTTCAGTGGATCCATGCATAGCTCTATATGGGAGAAAGGGGCAGCATCCACCTAACTGGTAGGTCTAAAAGCTGGGATTCATCTTGAATCTCAATGCTCAGGCAGGGAGAGAGGGGAATGAGCAGCAGGAGAAATGCTGAAAGCCTCCATGAACAGCAGCCATTCATACCCTAGCTAACCGTGCCTTCTGGGATGTGTTTTGCAGATGGTCAATGGAGTGCCTCACCTTGGGTACAGCTGCAAGGGGAGTTACACTGGGAATCTCTCCTCCTCACGCTTCGTCAGCGACGGCGAGTGGCACTCGATCTTCCTGGAGGTGAAGAACACATCTGTCCGCCTGCTGATCGACGGCCTGGGGAATGCCTCCCTCCAGCTCCCAGCCACCTGCAGTGTCTCTCAGGGCAGATGGGATCTGCTTTTCGGAGGCCTCCGGCAGTCGCCCCAATCCCAGAGGATCACACGGGGATTCAGGGGCTGCCTGGACGCGGTTGCAATCAATGACAGAGAAGTGGTTCTCCTGCCCGGGAAAGGGCAGTCAAAGGAAGTTGTGGAGGAGATGGGGATAAAGCAGTGCTGCTCCCCCACCGGCGCCTGCAGCAGCAGCCCATGCCTCAACAACGGGATGTGCTCTGAAACTCACGGAGGAGGTATGTGAACATGCCTCTTGGAGCAATAAGTAGTTAGGGGAGGGAAGGTTAAACCTCTTCATTCATCCCTATGCAAGGGGCTACCCCAGAGGAGAATCGGAGGTCCCCAGGTACAGGGGACCTCAAGTGACAGCTGACTCAGTGCAGTAGCAGCTGGGGGGTATGAGATCATCATCTTGGCTCTCACCTGCAGACCATGGCCCAGAGGGCAGGAAGGTGTTTAAGGTGTGTGCATGACTTAGGAGAGTGCAGTGTTGCCAAAAACTCAAATGCAAACAGAAATTCCACCACCCCTTTGCATCCTCTTTGCGTCAGGAGCCATTAGTGAGGCTGGAATCGGGTGAGATGGGATCATGCAGTGATGGTATCGGAGCAGAAGTGAGCCAAGACCTTGGTCTGTTCCCACTGCAGCCAGTGACTCCCCAGACCTATGGAAAGGGATGTAGTCAAACTGCAAGCTCAAATCCAAAAGTCTTAGGCTGACACAGGCTGCACATGCTCAACAGAGATTTAACACCAGTCATCACTGCTCCACTCCTCCCATCAGGGGATCTCCCCACAGCAAGCTGTCTCACAGGGTCAGGGATAGTTTGCAGTGGCTTCAAGGGAAGGAACTGCTCCCACTGATGTCCACCCTCGTGCCTCTGCCCTACCCACATGTCCTGGCCTCCAGCACAGCAGGGCTGCACCTTGCAACAGCCCATCTCTTGAGATACTGTCTGTGCTTTGGCCCTTCCTTGGGGCAGTGGGGGTGCTTTCCAGGCTGCTACATGGGGCAGCAGCTTCTCCCGCAGCTCCGTCCATGCTCTTTGGGGCCATTGCCAAAGTCCACGCCCTGCCCAGCGAGCAAGCAAGGATGGAGGAGAGAGCACACCTCCTCCTGCCCTGCCTGCAGCCTCTGGGAACAAGATTCCCAGCTCTGTCGACTCAGCAGCTGCCAGGGTCAGGTGAACTTGTTTGACACGAAATGCATTTGCACCGAACAGTTAGGCTGAGCTGGCACTCACCCCTCAGTCTTACCCTCGAGACCCTCCACACAGAAAACCCCTCTGGCTGGGCTGGAAGCAGCTTGAAAGTGAAAGGTTTTCACAAGCTGAACACTCAACTCTGCTCTAAGTCTAGGCATCACCCACAAACAACAGGAGGAGGGCAGAAGAAAAAATTACTGCCTCACTAATAATCTAAGAATCACCCATTGCTCTTCGCAGAGTTGCCTTCCAAGGCGACAGGCTTCTGCAAATGGACCAGCTACTAAGAAAAGAGCCTGTGGGGCATGGCCTCTGGTAGAAACATGCAGGACACTGCTGCAGGGAAGGGGTTGCTCAAGGCACGTTTAGTTTGTAAGATTATCCTGGGTGCTTGGCTTCCTTGAGTGCTCTGGGCTCAGTCTGGGAGACTATGGGCATGCAGCACGAGTTTATGCAAAGCTCTGCCCAAGGATCTCAGGCATGGGCTCACACGCAAAGGCAAAGGCAGGTCTGTGCAAGCAAGCCTGGGTTGGGCACGTGGCTGCCTGAGAACGTGTCTCTGTGGAAAGGGCCGAAGACCAGGCATCACATCCAGCACAGTGCTGGGGTGCAAACACGTGTGAACCCCCACATCCAGGGACACGTGTGGCTGGGCATATCCCTGTTGTCCCATCACTAACATGTATGTGCAAGCAGGTCTGCCTCTGCTCACCCTGTGCTCTAAAGCACAGATGTGCAGCTCGAGGGTGAGCAGCAAGGACTTTTCATGTGCACTGCAAGGGAGAAGTTCTGAACTCCCCACGTGGCCCCACCAGATGAGCAGCCTGCAGGAGCTCAGAGCAGCCAGGGACATTTCCATGCTTAGGGCTACACTAAACAGCAGCCAAAAGCACAAACAGTAGCTCCCTCTGAGTCCCAGCTATGGCAGGTTTCTCTCTGGCTGTGAACAAACACCTCCTGTAAGCCAGAGAAACCAGACATGTTGAGACAGGCAGGCGCTTCATACCGCGAGAACTTGCAGGACCAGAGGCTTCAGAGAACAATGAGTTACAGAGCATTGCATTTAGCAGAGTCAGAAACTGTGAAGCAGCCAGATGGGCTCCCCTTCCTTTAACCTGAATTCGGCCCCCCAGCTTCTATATGCAGTAAAGCTGTGCCCTGAATGCATCCCTTGCAGGGGAAGGTCTGAATGTATCCCTTGCACGTGCTGCTGCAGCAAGTACCGATGCTCAGGTAGCTGGATTGAGTCCTCAGTGGGTACCATCAGCGCCAGGCACTGCTGGTCCCTGCTCTGTCTAGTTCTTCCCCACCATCACAGTCTCTGTATGGCATTCTCTCACCCTCTCCAGGTTACACCTGCATCTGCCCCGGGCTGTTCTCTGGTGAGCGCTGTGAGGTTGGGGACAGTCCCTGCGAGTCCAAGCCCTGCCTGCATGGGGGAACCTGCATCCTCTCTGCCACCGGCTACTCCTGCCTCTGCCCTGACTGGTACTTGGGTGAAAGGTAAGGGAGGCTGATTGCTCACGTTGGGCTGAAAACGGGATCTCTGCCAACGAGCATTGCACATTTCTGGAGATCACTGGGTCCAGATGCTGTGTGATTAACTGTACATACCCAAGCACTGCAGCAGTGAAGTGTCCCAAGGCTGAGCTGAGCAAACCAAGACATGAATAGCTCTGCCATCACGTGGCCATTGCCCCTCTGTGCCCATATCCTCCAAGCAGGGGGAAAAAAAAAGAACAATCTGCTCTCCTCACACATGCTTGGAATGCCTGCAGATGCTGGGCTCTGTACAGGTTCAAAGCCTTGAGAGGGGAGAGTCTCAAACAAGAGGAGTCCAGACCTCACAGATTTGGTTCAATAACAATATAAAAAAAAAAAAGAGGAAGAAAACCAACAAAATATTGCATATTCCCCCTGGCACAAGGAGATCGTTACTGTTGGATCATGTACTGTTGGGGAACAGTTAGGTTTTGTGACTAGCGAAACAGAAATTCAGTCTCAGTTCTGCAGATGCTTCATAAAATGGCAAAAAAGCCTTTCCAAGAGGAATGCCCATTCACCACATCTCAGGCTGGATGTTCCCCAAACGTTTGCTGCAACCTGCAGACACCCACAGATCATCCTGAGACTTCATAAGAGGTTATCACATCCCAGAGTGACCCTGGGCTCCCTAATTTACTCGGATGGGAGCATCTCTCTCTACAGTGCCAGCCATAGAAACTCCAAATGCTCCTCTGAGGCAGGAAGCCCTCCATTTTAATTTGTTGCACACAACTAAGACAATCTTATAAAATGTAGTCTCCTGAAAAGCATCATTTTGTGCTCAAGGATCATGATCCACTGTCAGCAGAGGCAGATAGATGAGTAGCAAGGGAAGGAGAGCAGACCAGGATGGAGCATCCTTGGCTGGTTGTCCTGGTTTTGGCTGGGATAGAGTTAATTCTCCTCCTAGTAGCTGCTGCAGGGCTGTATTTTAGGTTTAGCTGAAGAGAATGTTGATAACACAGGGACGTTTTGGTTATTGCTGAGCAGGGCTTGCACAGCACCAAGGCTGTTTCTGCTTCTCACCCTGTCCTGCCAGTGAGTGGGCTGGGGCTGGTGTGTGCACAGGAAGCTGGGAGGGACATGGCCAGGACAGCTGACCCCAACTAGCCAAAGGGCCATTCCATCCCACAGGATGCCATGCCCAGTACAGAAAATGGGGTGTGTTGGTCAGGGGGACAGACGCTGCTCAGGCATCGGTCAGCGAGTGGGGGCAGCTGCAGTGGGCATCACTTGCCTTTTTCTTGGGTTTCGTTTCTTAATTACTATTATTATACTTTATTCTTCTTACTGTTATAGTTTAGTTATTACACTTAGCCCACAAGTTTTGATTTTCTTTTCCGATTGCCCTCCCCATCCTACGGGATCGGTGGGGAGGAGGAGTCAGTGAGTGAGTGAGCAAGTGGCTGCCTGGGGCTTCATTGCTGGCTGGGCTGGGATCACAACACTAGTGTAAGCCAGAGCCCTGGATAGGATGACCAGTTTTGGCTGATGGCAGTTGTGTCCATCCTTTCCTCCCCACAGGTGCGAGAAGCTGGCCGAGGAGTGCCAAGACAACCCGTGCCGAAACGCCGGGCGCTGCGTGAGCAAGCAGGGCTCCATCCACTGCATCTGCCCATCCGACTACCAGGGGGACTACTGCACGCAGCCCATCATCACCCCCGCCATCGTGCCCACGCAGTGGGCGGTGGGCCCTGAGGAGATCGCGGAGATCGTGGCCGGTGTGCTGGGGGTAGCCATCCTGGCCGTGGCCTTCGTGCTCATCCGCAAGCGCTACCGCCACCGGGCCAAGGCACACAAGCCCGTGGCCCGGGAGGACCCCGACCTGCTCTCCAAGAGCGAGTTCTCCAAGAGCGTGGGTGTGGGCACCCAAGCCGTGCCGCCCATCGAGCTCAACATCCTCAGCGACGCGGCACACAACAACCTGGACCGGGCCACGCCGGAGCAGCGCAAACCCGCCGGCACCCCCGAATTCGTCACCTTCAACTCGGCCAATGCCCCCAAGCACCGGGGCACCATCGTGTGCAGCGTGGCACCCAACCTGCCCCCCGCTGCACCCCCCTCCAACTCCGACAACGAGTCCTTCATCAAGTGCACCTGGGCCAGGGAGGAGATGGGTCAGTAGCCACAGCTTTCTTCTTGCTCTTACATATCTCTTCTCTACCTGAGGTTTGCAAACATGAGGGACCAAGTGTTGATTAAAGCCAGGCAAATGCTGCCCAAGTCCTGCTATTGTTCCTTTACTGGCTCTTCCCTCCCTGCTCACCAGCACATCCCCGTTTTCAGCTTTAACCTGTTCAGTCTCACGCAGAGTTAGCAGAGAAACTATTTACACACAGCTTGGATTCCCACACATTCTGGGTCAAAAGATCCTATAAAAGAGAACAACAGAGCTTAGGGGGGAAAAAGATTCTAAAAGTCAGGGTGAGTTCCAGTGGAGGCGTTTACATCAATGCTCCTAGGCAGAGGGCTCACAGCTTCAGGGAAACACCTTGCATGGCCCTGGACAGCAAGGTTACTACTTACTCTCCATGGAGGAGTTTAGACCAAAGCACACTGTGAGAAGACAGTTCACAAGAGTAACTGCAGGGAAAGATCTCATGGATCACTTGTTCTGCTCCCATCCCTTCATCACGTAAGCACCCAAATGGCACAATGAGGTGTGTCTTTTGGGTGCTAGAGCAATGCATGTCTGAAGGCTGATGGGAACACTGCCTCAGCACAGCCAGGGCACCCTCAGGTTCCCAGAGCAGCAACTACACCTCAGAATATCTGCTGCAGGCTCAGAGTCTGCAGAAGGAACTAGCAGGAGGGCAAGAGAAGGAAAATCCATCTTGAGCTGCAGCTAACACCACTCTGTTTTGTTCCAGTCTATCCAGCAGAAACAACATACTGGCCTCCTCGGTACCTGTCATCGGACGTGCAGGAATATTCCCACTACGAGATCATCCAAGGCCCCCCTGCGCCCTCGTCCCACCCTCCTCTCCCCCCGCCGCCCCCGCCACCGGCGGACACCGAGCCCGTTGCTCTTTACGGGGGCTTTCCCTTCCCGCTGGACCAGAGCAACAAGCGAGCTCCCATCCCACCTCGCTACAGCAACCAGAACCTGGAGGACTTCTTGCCGCTGGGCCCCATGGACGTGGGGGCCTCGCAGTGCCAGAACGAGTACACGGCCATCAGCTACTACCCAGCGCAGCTGGTGCAGGGCGAGGGCGTCCCGTACCAGCCCGAGCCCGGCTACAAGCGGGTGAGCATGCGCCTGAGCGTGGCCCAGCCGTCCTACGCGGACTGCGAGGTGGGCCACCAGCCCGGCATCCGGGCCCAGCCCCTCCCGCCCCCCAACTACGAGGGCTCTGACATGGTGGAGAGCGACTACGGGAGCTGCGAAGAGGTGATGTTCTAACAGGCGGCTCGTTCCCCACACGAGAAGAGCATCTCCGGGCAGAGTGGTGTGCGGGGGGCTGGCACGTGCTGTTGAAGGGGAGCTTACGTGTTCCCCTCCAAGCCTGTGACATCTCCCCCTGCACAGCTGGGATGTAATTTGGCTGGCTCTTCCCCCTCGCTGCCCTCCACGTCGCTCCTGCTGCAAAGGGAGGGGAATTGCTCCAGCCGCTGCCAGGACACGGAGGATGCTCGGGGAATGCCAATGACTAACCTGCCTCCTCGCCAAGGGGACTTCTTCCAACACCAAGCAGGACCACGGCCTGTCACCTCCTCCCACCCCGGGCTCCCTGGCCACAGGGATGGGGAGCAGCAGGAGGAGGGCAAGCACTGTAGACATGGCAGCAGCCGTGGTGGAGAAGGTGTGGAAGGACACAGCCTGGGAGTGCCCAGGTGGGAGAGCAGAGGCTCCCTGCCCCCAGCTCTGGCTCTGAGTGCTTGCATCAAGCCAACAGTTTACCCAGTGGAACGGATCAGCTGGTGCAAACCCTCTTCCCTGCCTGCTTCCCAGGAGAGAGATGAGGGAATGCAGCTGGGCCCATCAGCACATCCCTCACTTGGCCAACAGAAGTCCAAGAGAAAAAACCCACACATTTTAAAAAACAAGTCCATTTCTGTAGAAAAACCAAGCAACGAGCTTCATCACACCAGCAGCCACCCACAGACTCCCAGCAGTGCAGCTGGCAGCAAAGCACGGGAGCCCCTGCGCCTAGGACAGGATGGGAGCGCAGGCAGTGACCCCACACCGATCCCAGCCAGCCGTGTCCTGCCACCCAGCGTGTGCCAGGCAGACTGCCAGCACCACGGGGCATCTCCCACCCCACACGGGGCACCGAGGCTCCTGGGTGCCTGTATGTCCTTGTGCTTGGAAATGTACTGTTTCTTCGTGAGAGGTTTTCTTTGGTCGGTTGTTTGATGTAACTTTTTTGTTGTTGTTATTTTTTTGGAAAGTATTAAAAGAGTTTGGATTTTTTTACCATGATGATTTTCATTTGATACCTCAGGGAGTCCCTTGTAAATAGGACATCTCTGCTCAGCCGCGGCACAGGGCAGCACGGGAAGTAATAGCCTATTTTGGACACCAGCACCCCCAGCCTCTTGAGATTCCAGAGAGGCACCAAGACAGCAAATCCAAAGCTCTCTCAGCACTTACTGAACTAAGCCTCAGCTTTTTGGCTTTCTCTCACCTGCTAGATGCCTTTGTGCTGAACTGGGGGAGAACACACAAGAAAGGAAACAAACACAGGGAGGCTTGAGATGCCCAGAGATGCTTGGCTCAGACAACCAGCAGATGTGAAAAAAACCCTGCTCTTCACATCCCCTTCTGTGACCAAATCGGAGAAGGGCGATTGCATTTGGGATACAGAGGGATATTCACACTGAACAGCCCAGAAAGGAACTGGAACCAGCCCCACAGCCAGCTGTCCCAGACCTGAAGTTACCCTGGGGTTTGCAAGGGAGTGCATTGAGAACTAGCTCTGCTCAGCAGAACTCACAGTCCCTGCCTGGATTAGGACTGCTATCTTAGCTGCTTGGTTTCACTTCATAAATCCTCCTCAACACCTTTACCCTACAAGAGCATGATCCCTGCATATTAATTTAGGCCCACATTAGTGGGCTCTGTGGAGAGACACAGGAGAGATCCTGGGGAAGGCTGAGAGCACAAAGAGCTCCTTTTGTAATTCCAAGAGTTGCTTTGGGCTGCAGAATTTTGGAGGAGAGACCCCCACAGACTCCAAAAGGACTCTGCCAGCCTCAGCTACCATAAAGCCCTGAAGCAGACCACAGTGACATCTCTGACAGGGCTGCCTCTGGGTAGGAGCAGCAGGAGAAGGGAAACCCACCAGTACAGTGCACAGAACACTGATCCAAACCCCAAACGTTTATCCTGCCCCAGCACTTTGAGCTACAAACACTGTCAGCCCCATGTCCCATGCCAGGGGCTCACCCCGCTCCCCAGAACACCCCAGAGCTTCCACAGTATCCTACCTGCTGGCTCAAGGGGGGCTGATCATGCAGTGAGGCTGAGAAGGGGGCAGCAGGATGGGCTCCCCACTGCTGGCTACAGGATGAGCATCACCTGACACAGTCAGATCTTCTCCCCCCAGCTGAGGTTAATCCCAAATCAAAAGCACTTGGCTGCACTTGTGAAGGTTCCCAGCTCAGCTTTCCTCTGCTGGGACTGGCTTGGGAGCTCTGCAGTGCCCTGGGAGGGGGATGTAAGGGAACTCTAAATGCACTGAGGTGCCAACAGCAGCCTCACCCCCTCCACCCCGCACGCTGATGGGGCCTTGTGAAGAGTAGGTTGCCATCCCCGGGCTTGCTGGGGAAGTACATTCTTATGGCCAAAGGAAAAAGTGGGATTCACCCACTCTGCCCCTGGTTTCTGCTCACAGACTCCAGCCTGTGCCTCTGCTCTCCATCACTTTCAGCAGAGGGGGATGGCATCAGCCCTGGCAGGAGTGCTGTGAGGGGACATACTGCTGCTGGCTCAGGCCCAGGCAGGTTTCCAGCTCAGGCTGCCAGATTCCCCCCCTTGCCCCACAGATGCCACACTTGCTCAGCAACACACACCACTTTTTCCCATAAGACAAACCTAAATTAGTCTTCCAAGCATCAGAAGCAGCACACTTAACAGTGATGGTGTTTTCCTCTAGGCTGTTTGAACTCCCCAGGGTCCCTCTGGCCACCAGCCACAGTGCAGGGAAGGACAAAGGCGACAGAGACAATGCCAGTGCCACTGTGCTGAGTGACACGGGGAAGGGGCAACCTCAGCAAAGCTGTTTTATGCAACAGGCACAGCCCTCAGCCCTTGGAAGCAAGGATAGCTGTGGATCCAGCCCTGGTGACTCTCCACAGTCAGAAACACCCCAATGACCAGGGGGGTATTTGTGCCTGTACTCAGCTGCTGCTCTCACCCCGGGCTTCAGGTGGCTTCAGACTCTCCATCAGTCTGCCTACATTAAAGAGACTTTTCTGCCCTAGCTTTGAGAGATTAACCTTTTTATAGCACTGATTTCCCAAGCAGCCCCTCTAAGGACACACAGCAATGGCATAAAACATCCAGCAGTGTGAGGATAAGCCAAGCCACAGCTTCTCAAAGCGTGGGCGGGATTCTGCTCTTTTGCTCTCTCGGGAGGATCAGCAGCAGCTCATACCAGCACATGTTGGGCTCTTTTTTTTCAGCTGTAGCCCTACTTTTGGCATAAACCTCACTGCTGGGTCCCAGGACACAGCCAAGAAGCCCAGGCACAGCTTTGGTGAGGCAGAGAGAAGAGTCAAGCCCAGTAAGCCCATAAAGGCTCTGCCCACAACCTACTCACACAAAATGTAATCAGAAGAAAAACGTCAATTTTCAGAGCAGCAAAGCTAAAAGGCTTTTCTTTGAAACCCTCAGCAGAAGTCCTGTATGCTGCTGCTGCTGCTGCAGGGGTGGGGAAAGCACAGGGTCTGCCCCTGGCTGCCTCCTCTCCCACAGACTGCCCCCCATCCCCAAGCCCTTGCGCTTGGAGAGTATTTGCAAAAAAAGAAAAAGAGGGAGTGAAAAATAAAGAAGAGATGAGTTCCAAAAGCTGGAGCATGTCTACTAATGCCACACCACTGCCCAGCACAGCAGAGGCCCAGAGTTTTACACCTGTCATGGAAGAGAAACCCTCATCTCACACCCCAGAGCCTTTTCACGTAAAAAATAGATCATATTTATTGATTATAGATCCATGATCCAGGTGCAGCACCAGCTCTCCCACTGGGCAGCTGCACACGCTGACAATACCCATAGGCACAAGACATGTACACCAATCATCTCTATATTTACACAAACAAGTCTCCTGGGTTACAGAGCAGCCTATGATACACAAGCGACAGGTTTCCCTGTTCACCGAGCCCCGTGTCAGGTCCCCCCGGCTCGGCAGAGGATTAAAAGAGAAGAACCGCAATTAAAAAGTCTAATGCTGCTGGGATGTCTGTCATTCTGGGACATGGCAGTGTCCTGGGAAATGAGGTCTGATTGCAGAGTGAGTTTGGATGCGAGGAGCTCCCCCAGCAAGCACACTGATGGCCAGTGCTGAGCTGGGACACGGCAGCTCTCCAAAACGTGGTCACGCCTTCTCATAGGGTACTGACAGAGCTGGGAGCAAGCATCAGACAGCCCCTGCTCCTCACAGCATGCCCTCCTCTGCCAAGGAAGACATTTCTGCCAAGGCCAGGTTAGATGGGTCTTGGAGCAACCTGGTCTAGTGGAAGATGCCCCTGGCATGGGGGTAGGACTAGATGATCTTTAAGGTCCCTGCCTACTCAAACCATTCTGTGATTGGAGTCTCCTTCTCTGGAGGTTTCCAACCCACCTGGATGTGTTCTTCTGTGACATGATCTAGGTGACTCTACTTTAGCAGAGGGATTGGACTGGATGATCTCTAGAGTCCCCCTCCAACCCCAACCATTCTGTGACTATGATGCTACAATTCTGCCCTCAAAGCCAACCCCTAAGGGCCACACTGGGGTGAGTACGTAGCGATGGATGTGACTATTGCACTTCTGCCACACCCAGCACACCCTGGAGCCCGCTCCCAGACCTGGGTGTTTGCTCCCTATCCCCATGGCATCCTCGAGACGGAGGAGCTCAGTTAAAGCTTTGCTCTGCTCATGATGAAGCAATGGCAGAGCATACCAAAACCTTCACCAGCACAGACTTGGAGACAGGGTGAGCACCAAGAGATGCAAGTGAGCACATGAGGGGTTGGAAAGGAGCAGCAACGCAGCACAGACCTACCCTGCACCTGGCTGTGGGTCCATGTACTGGCACATGGCACCCACAGCAGAGCCAGCAAAGGGAACACAGTGCAAGACACTGAAACAGCACACACTGGAGAGGCAGGGACACTGCTGTGCACTGCCCTGTCCTCTCAGAACCACCAAAAAAAAACCCCCAAGCCTCACCCATCCTCCAACACAGATGGGTTGCAGCCACTCGGGGCTGTGTTCCCCCTACTTTCCTATCACTGCCAGCAGCCTTTGCCCACCCCTAGGAGCCACAGCTGCAGTGAGCTGTGGGGATGAAGGCTCTCAGAAGGAAGCCACCACGCTGCCAGCGTTCAGGAAAGGCTGTGTTCACAGGGAGGGGTTTGGCTCAGACATGGGGTTCAGAGGGGTGTCTTGGCCAACATCTTTCCGCATCGCTTGGAGAAGACACCCCACAGAGGATGCATTTGCTCTCTTGTCATTTTAAAAGATAAAAATCCAGCAGAAAGGCAAGGAAACTCTAGGCAAGAAGCTGGGCTTACTGAGAGGAAGGAGAATAGCAGTGTAGTGAGGACTATTCCCCCTCAGACATGCACCAGCCACAACACAAGAAGCCATGGGAGCACAGGGAGAAGCACCAGAGAGCTGCATCCTACCAGGAGCTGGGGCAGAAGCAGAGGGTGCTGAGGGAGTGGGACCAGGAGATAAAGGATTAAAAAGAAATCTGATGAGGGTTTTGTGTATGATTTGACATTCAGTAGTGTCCTGCAGAGGCAACCAGAGCATGCTGGGCCAGCTCAGAGGGCACTGTAAACAAAGTGATGCATTCCTATGGCATGCAGACAGCATGGGGTGACCCCAGGGACATCCCCAGGGACAGCCCAGCCCATGCAGGGAAAGAGCTCCCAGCCAAAGGCAAAGGGCTCAGACCCTCCTTACGGCAGAGCCTGTTGGCTCTCCACACACCTCAGTTCTCTAATGCTCCCGAAAGCCACGTATCGGCTCTGTGCGCTAGACAGGGGAAAAAAGTGTCACTACTAAAAGCGTGGGTCCAGGGTTCAGCAAACCCTGCCAGTGCCCAGCTCCTGGCCCTGCTCAGCCCCTGAGGAGGCTGCAAATGGGGATGGAGCACGGCAGGAGCCAATGCCCGTGACTGGGGGGCCCGCTGCGGGACAGCCGGTGCCCTCGGATGCTCCACACCTTGGGCCCTGCCTGCCCTCCCCCCAAGGCTGGGGTGAGGGAGCAGCTCCACGCTCTCCAACCTGAGGTTTCTCTGTTGCTGTAAAAATAAAGTGCTGAGGGATTAAAAAAAAACAAACCAAAAAAACCCAAAGACAGACTGGCACAAAAAAGAGCAGTCCCTGTTCCCTGTTCCCTGCCCTGACTGAGGCACAGGGGAAACACGGAAAGGGTGAGAGTTAAAAATGAATTAATCACTAAAATCTGCATCTCCAGGGCTCCTCTCCTCTCAAAGGGACTATTTACACAGGTGCCAAGGGTGCTTTTTTGCTGTATCACCTGCCAAAAAAGCCCCTGGGGAAGGCACTGCCCTGGCCTGGCTCCCACCTCCCCAGCCTGGGACCCCGCTGTGGGCAAGCGGCTGCAACGGTGGGCAGCCCCATCCCACCATGGTTCCAAGAAGGAGAGGGGACAGCACTGCCAGGAGAGCAGCCCAGAGCAGCAGCACCAGATGCCCGTGTGCCCCCCATCCAGCATCCATCGGGGCTGGCAGGGCAGGGGGCACTGTCACAGCAGCAGGGCCTGGGTGCCGTTCACCACAGTGGCACTGGGCGCTGCCAGCTCAACCAGCGCCTCGTACGTGCCCACCACGAAGCCCACAAAGCCCAGGAGGCTGATGAGGATGTCCTTGGTGATGGTGAGGGGGTGCATGCCTTCTCCATAGAAGGTGGCGATGTCCAGCAGCGGAGGGAAGATGAGAGCCAGGGCGCTGCTGCTGACCGAGCCCACCAGCGAGATGACCAGGTCCAGGCGTGGGATGAGGACGGCCAATACGCCTGCAGAGGGACAAAATGTCAGTGCTGCCACGTCCCAGGCAGCAGAAACCCACCTCCCTTGAGTCAAAGCAACTGAAAAACCCACCGTGGGGTTGAATCACGCCCCTGCCCTTTCCCCCAACACAAGAGCTGTGAAGAGGTGGCTGTGCATTTTTGCACAGTCCCAACAAGGGACTAAGCTGTGGCATTCAGGAAGGACAGGCACACAGACCAAATCCTTTTTGTCACCACAGGCACCTCCACAGACAATCCTCAGGGCTGAGGGAAAGTGACCTAGCAAAGAGATGCCACCAGCATCCCCAGCCTCCCTCATGAGAGGCAGCAGGCCTGCTCCACACACCTGGGGAGCCATAAAGCCTCAGAAACCCCATAAAAGCAGGTGAAGAGAGGAAAAAGCCAAATCTCCCCCCACCTCGAGTGAAGCCCTGTGGTTTGCACGCGTTTAGAGCTGCTCCAGCAGCGCAGCACCTGTGGCACAGCCCCAGGGAGAACATTTGTGAGGTGAAAACTGCAGCCAAGGAAAATCCCCCTCCAGAAGATTTCTGACAGCTCAAGCTTAGCAATGCAAACACCAGCGTACCCCTGCTCCTGCTTTGGGCCAGGGGAGGACAGAGGAATGGTGTCTTCTCCTCCCAATCAGCCCACAGCCTCTATCACCTCTGGGCTCCTTTTGGGGC
This sequence comes from Colius striatus, assembly GCF_028858725.1. Lineage (NCBI taxonomy): Eukaryota > Metazoa > Chordata > Aves > Coliiformes > Coliidae > Colius > Colius striatus. The sequence goes on from NC_084767.1 coordinate 13,817,648, forward strand.
ACTACATCTGGGGAGCAGACGGAAAATAAAGGGTCAAGTTGCCCCTCAGCACACTCAGACACCAAGTGAGCTCCCCACTCACAGCTACCTCAGCATTCCAGGGTGATGTTGCTGCTTTTTTTCTAACGAAGTCTGAGGAAAAGGCACCTGCTGCCATCTGGATAAGCCTAGAAATGAGCCTTCTCTGCACATTGGAGAGAAGCAGCACAGGTCCCCCCGCTGCTGAGCCAACCCAGAGGAAGTTTATCCCAGATCTCAGCCCTGCACAGAGCCAAAGGAGCACTTTGCCACATCTCTGCTGGAAGCAGCATCCCCACTTCAGCAGCCTGTGGGGAGAGCAGCGCTGCTACTGCCAACAGCACCCTCAGCCCACCCCCAGCACTCTCTTTGGACTCAAAGTAAACAAAATTATTAACCCCCCCCTCTAAAGCAAACTGACTGAAGCCCCAGCTGCAGCCCTCAGCCTCGGGGGCAACGGTCTCCCTCTCTGCAGCTACTAATTCAAAGGGTTTTTAAGTGTGCTGGTTTTGAAGTCTGAGCTTAAAAGACACGCATACACCAAATTGCATCCTCTCTTTGGAAGCCAAAGCTGGGATGAGGGCTTGTTCTGCGGCCACAAAATCACCCGATGAATATTCATGCAACCCCCCCTAATTGCTTTTATCCTCACCAACAGCCACAAGATCTGACATGGAAGAGTGGGGGAGGGGGTTACAAAGGAACCACCATCTTTTCATCAACGCCTCCACTGCCTTTCTACCCCCACCCCATCACTGCAAGGCCTGGACCCCTGGCCAGGCACAGCCCAATGCCCACCAGAAGCTTTGAGACCAAGGTGGCCAGAGCATTTGGTCCAGCACAGCAGGATTTCACCCCTGTGCCATCTCTCCAGCTGCAGGTGCTGAAGCAGAGGGTGCTCCAGGAACTCAGCACAGAGCAGACAGGGCTTTGCCCACCCATGTTAACACAGCACTTCTGGCCCATGGTCAGCGACAGCCCAGAAACCAGCAGCACCCTCTTCTCAGCCAGCTCCAGCACCCCTGAGTTAGCACCACGCTCCTCTCAAACCCAAACCAAAGCCAGCTGGGACACAGGGCCAGGCCCCTGACACTCAACTCCAGTGCATCAGCAGCATCAAGCCATGGAGACATGCTCTTTTTCAGCAGATGACGCCTGGGAGCTCAGTGAAGCATCTCAGCTGTACTGACCACACCAAGGATTTAGCCTTCAGGCACCAAAGCCAGCCAAAATCAGATACGCCTGTGCCTGATTGGCTCCACACCTCCCCCAAAGGTCCATCAGGCTCAAGCCCAGCAGCCTGCTCCATCAGAGCCTCACTGCAGGCACCAAACACCACAGAGAGGAAGGGACCACATGAGGCTGACGCAGCCAGACTTGCCCTGAAGCACACTCCACACCCCATGGGCACGCTGGGGCTCTGGCTATGGGCCACATGCCACTGTCAGCAGTCTTCTGCTGTGTTACACACTGTAAGGACTGTGTGTGTGCACACTCTGTGATCCCTTTGCAGCCATGCCCCTGTCACGAGGAGCCTGGCTTCACACTGCTACAGGAAACAGCCTCCAGTATGGGCTGCCTGGGCAGCAGACCGGGTGCTGGGAGTGTGTCAGGCAAAGCTTGATGGGACTCAATGGCCCCCAAAAGTGTCAGGGGGACCCCAGGCCCAAGGCTCCACAGGCATCTGCCACCTCCAAATGATGTAGGAAGTTTATTACTCCTCCAGTGACAAGATTGGTCAGACAAAGAGGGGGCAGAGGACCATTGCTGCTGCTCCTTAGAGGCCACCCTGGCTCACTGGCTTGCATTAGCAAGCTCCAGGAGACTCCCTGCTGTAAGGCCTTTGGCAGCAGGGCCAGAGGCAGCAAGGTGAGTGGCCAAGGCTCTCAGCACCCCCAGCCCACAGTTGGAACAAGGTGCCACATCCTCGTAGGGGAATTTGAGCAAGCTGCTTTGTACTCACAGGTCAGGCCAACCAGGGCCATCCTGAGGAGCAGGTTGACCAGCCAGCCCCAGCGCTCCGACACCCGGGCCACGAGGGGAGGGATGATGATCTCAGCGGGCACATAGAACTGCAAGGCATAGGTGATGAAAATGCCAAAGGAGAAGAGCAGCTTGACAGCTTGGTACAGCCTGCAAAGGAGGAGGAGACCCAGTGAGACACGCTCTCCCTCCAGTCCCCACGGCATCAGCGGCAGCAAGCAGGAGGGGAATGCTCTGCCAAGGAGGACTTCTGTGTGCCGGTAGAACTCTCCTGGAAAATGAGGGGTTGTGCACTCAATCCACAGGGAGCTGTGCTGAGGTGTCTGAGATGCCGAGGGACATGGGTTAGTGATGGGTTTGGCAGTGTGAGATGAGTGGTTGGACTCAATGATCTTCAAGGTCTTTTCCAACCAAAATGATTCTATGACCTTTCCTGGGCAAGAGACAGCAAGGAGACATTGCAGCCTCTAAGGCATGCTAACACATGCCTTCATACCTCATCAGAGGCTTTAGACCTGGCTGTATGTAAGCAGTGCTCAGGCCAGGAGCTGGGCCAGCAGCCTCTCAGGTGCTGCTTCCCTTTGGGGAAACTCCTGGGCACATATATGAAGAGCTACTTGAAAAAAAAAACCAAACCACACCAAACAAATCCCTGTTCTGCCCCTAACTCATTGAAAGGCACAGGGAAAGCTGAGGTGTCCTTAGCCAGGAGACCAGGAGCCTTCCTCAACAAGTTAAGGCACCTACCAACCCTTGTAGATGCTCACTGCCCTTAGCTGCACAAAGTAACAAGTCCTCCAGGTACCTCACCATCCCTATGGAGGGATGGAGGCTCCATATCACCCTCTCCCCTTGACCAGGCTGGACTCTGCAAGTCTGCAGTGATACAGGGTGGCCCTCTTCATGATTGCCCCTCGCAAACAACATCCAAATACTCACTAGCACTGGTACTGCCAAGAGCCTGCAATCCTAACTATTGGCCAGTGACCCAGAATGAAGTTACATCCATCACCCACACACAGAGGTTCCTCACCTTGACCTTCGCTAACATCCACCCTCTGAGCTGAATGAACTAAAATTCCTCCTTTTCTCCTATTTGTAACCAGTTGGATTTTATTCTCCATCTTAAAACAAGAGATGATTTTCACTGTGAGGGTGAGAGAGCCCTGGCACAGGCTGCCCAGAGGGGTTGTGGAGTCTCCTTCCTTGGAGGTCTTCAAGACCCACCTGGACATGTTCCTATGTGACCTGATCTAGGTGAACCTGCTTCTGTAGGGGGGTTGGACTAGATGACCTCTAAAGGTCCCTTCCAACCCCTACCATTCTGTGATTCTATGATAAAGAGATGAAGAACATACTCGAAGGGTCTGATGAGCTGCAACCACGAATATTTCACAGACTTTTATCAGTGCTTGGCTTCTGAGGACGGGGAAGAGGACAGCACTGCCAGGATAAGTCTAGGCTCACCAACCAAAGGCAGTGCAAATGTCACCTGCAACTCAACCTCCTCCATCAAACAAAAAAGAGCAGCTATTTTTGCAAAGCTGCATAATACATGTTGGGGGCGGGGGGGGGAGAAGACAATTAAAAGAGCAATTTGGGCTGAGGAGAAGAAAGGCAGAGTGCAGACAGGCTGCAAACAGCATCTTAGGCTCACTCTGGGTCAGATCTCACCACATCTCAGATCCTACAGCGATGCAGTGCACGACCAGTGTGGCTACAGGAGAGAGTCTGTGGCCACCTCCCAGCCCCATCTCTGCCCTCAGCAGCAGAAAAAGGATATCTAGTTATACCACATATGGTTCTGCCCACTCCCCAAGGCATATTGACCAACCAGGAAACGAACCCTGGCCATACCACTTGGGCAAATACAAAGTGGATCCAAGATGAGGAGGGATCTGGCTCCTCATGCCTCCTCATAACCCCTTACCTTCTTTGGGCCCAAGCCAGTGCCCCTCTCTCTGTTGGCTCTCTGCATCCAGCTACTAGAACAACAATCTCAAATCAGAGAAGTCCAAGTGGCCACATACAAGACAACTTTGAACAGCAGTGGCAGAGTCTGGTGGAGTCAAACATTTGCCACAATGACGAGAGATGGAGTTAGGGATCATGGAAGTGAATGGGAAGAAGAATCCTGCCCACCTTCAAGAAGGAGGAGGGAAACTACAGGCTAATCATCCTCACCTTGATCCCCAGCAAAGCATGGGCTAAGTCATCCTGGCATCCCTTCCAGGCTCAGGGTGAAGTGCCAGCTGGGATTTGCCAAGGGGCAATCATGGAAATATCCTCCCTGGTGAGCTGTATGAGCTCTCAGTGTCCCAGAGCATGCTCTCAGCAAGTTCCCAACAAGACTGAATTGGAAGGAATGGCTGACACTCCTTGGAGCAGCAGCTAAACAATCTGGAAGTGTTTGTGGGCAGCAATCTAACCGTGGGCCAGCAGCAGGGTGTTACAGTAATTAAGGTCAATTATGTAACACGCTGTGATAGCAAAAGCACAGCCAGCAGGTTAAGGGTAAAGATTACTCTCTTGTTTGGAGCTTGTGAGCTGCATCTTGAGTATTGTGTCCAGTCTCGAGACTCCAGGACAGGCACTGACCCACCAGAGCAAGCTGAGTGGAGGATACTAAGATAGTTGGGACTGGAGCACATGGTATGTAAAGAGAGGCTGCAATATGGGCTCCATCAGCCCAAAGGGAGGTTAAGGGGGATGTTATGACTGTCTTCAGCTACCAAAGATGAGGGCATAGAGAATCACATAATCTTAAGGGTTGGGAGAGACCTCAAAGGTCATCTAGTCCAACACCCCTGCCAGAGCAGGGTCACACAGGAACTCATCTACGTGGGTTTTGAATGTCTCCAAAGAAGGAGACTCCACAACCCATCTGGGCAGCCTGTTACAGGGAAGAAGTTTTTCCTTGTGTTTCTTTGGAACCTCTTCTGTTCCAGCTTGTGCCCATTGCCCCTTGTCCTATCATTGGACATCACTGAGAACAGCCTGGCTCCATCCCCCTGAAACCTACCTGCCCTTTATGTATTTGTAAACATTACCAAGGTCACCCCTCAGTCTCCTCCAAGCTGAAGAGCCCCAGCTCCCTCAGCCTTTCTTCATAAGGGAGACGCTCCGCTCCATCATCTTTGTGGCCCTGTGCTGAACTCTCTCCTGCAGCTCCCTGTGCTTCTTGAACTGAGGGGCCCAGAACTGGACACAATATTCCAGATGTGGTCTCACAGGGCAGAGTAGAGGGGGAGGAGAACCTCTCTCAACCTACTGCCCACAGCCCTTCTAATACACCCCAGGATGCCATTGGCTGCCTTGGCCACGAGGGCACATTGCTGGCTCATGCTCACCCTGCTGTTCACCAAGACCCCTAGGTCCCTTTCCCCTCTAACAGTTCATTCCCCAGCCTGTACTGGTACATGGGGTTATCCTTTCCCAGGTGCAAGACTCTGCACTTGCCCTTCTTGAATTTCATTAGATTTCTCCCAGCCTGTCCAGATCCCGTTGAATGGCAGCACAGCCTTCTGGTGTGTCAGCCACTCCCCACAGTTTAGTATCATCAGCAAACTTGCTGACAGTGCCCTCTATTCCCTCATCAACGTTGTTAATGAATATATTGACAGTACTGGTCCCAGCACTGACCCCTGAGGGTCTCTGCTAGACACAGGCCTCCAACTAGACCCTGTCCCATTGATCACCACTCTAACAAGTTGTGAGAAGCCAGAAGGCTCTTCTCAGAGTGGCATGGCAGAAGAACCAGGGGCAATTACACAGAGAGCTGGATCCCAAAAGGGCAGTTAAGCACCAGAACAAGGACCTGGAGAGGTGGGGAACCTCTCTCCTTACTGATATTCTTAATTCCATCTGGCCCTGCTTTGAGCATGTGAGCAGACTCGATGACTTCACAATGCCCTCCCCAACTTAAGTTATCTTGTCATCCCATAGAGAGCCTAAAGACAGAGCTATGGCAGTCTTGAGTGCACAGTAGCCTTGAGCCACCTGCCCCACCACCTCCATATCTTATCAGGTCTTCTGTTAAGGTATGCTGTAAAGCCATAAAGTGCCCCAGGGCAATCCATAATTAAGATGAAATAGCTACAGAATAAGGTTGGATCTCAAGCTTCTACAGGTCAGGGACCAGGATAAGCTCAAAGGGTATTTTTAATACCAAGAGAAAGAACTGTTCAAGCAGTAACCCTGATCCCTAGGAAACACGGGGCGCCACCGGGCCCTGGAGAGCCATTGCTCTGTCAACCACAGCAACCGCCCTGCTTAACCCAGGGAGTCAGGCCAGGCCACCCCAGGCCAGCTGCAAGAGATGGCACACCTTCCTGTCACCATAGGCTCTGCCACAGCCTACCTCTCCCCGGGCCACATGCAACCAAACATCTTGCCCCACACTACAGCATTTCTTCACTCTTCAGATGGTGGGGTGAAGCAACCCTTCCGAGGCTGCGAGGAGGGATTTCTGCACAGCAGCGAGGGATTTCAGAGCCTGCGGTTAGACCTGGGCACTGGGAACCAACACACTCCTCATTTGAGGAAGCTGTGGTTATAGAGAAATAAGGCTGGAAAAGTCCTTACTCATCCCATAGCTCAACGATTCCCGACACCTTCATCAAATCTGCTCTAGAGAGCTGCGGGTGATGGCTACGGCCAAGTGCAGCACCTCGGCCACCACAACCCTCGCCTGTTCTCCCAGTGCTGCAGGCAAATCCCACCACTTCTCACTCACAGCCTTTCCAACCAGCTTCTGCAGCCCAACACCTTTTACTGCCGGGAAGAAAACCCGCAGGCAAGGCAGGATGAGCAGAACACCCATTTCGAGAGCAAGTCCTCACCCATCACCTACAGTTTAACGCATGGGAATGCAGCGGTCAAGGCTTTTGCCCAAGTATCCCAGCCCTGGCGTTACATAACTCATTTCCAAGTCCAGTATTTACAGCCTCCCACAAATGTTGTTCCAGGAAGAAAATGTGCACAAACACAGGGGTGTTTTACGTTGAGTCACAGCAACAGCAGCACACCTTCCGCAGAGCCAGCCCACGGGAGCCCTGCCACACACCCAGGCTGCCAGGGCTCTGCTTCCAAAGGGCTATTCCCTTCTCCCCACCTGAAAAGCCCTACAGTGATTTTCAGAGAACTACTGGGACAGAAAGAGTGGATACTGCTAGAAACATGCATTTGAAGTAGGGTCTTTCTGTGGCCTGGCAAGCCATGGAGATCTCATTACTCTCTTCTAAGGGGATGGCATCCTTTAGAGCAAATAGAGTTGAGATTTCCCACAGAAGCCCCTGAGCAGCACTACAGTTTCTACAAACCGTGGTGTTACCTGACGTCCTGCAGAGCCCAGGACCTAGATCTGACCTGCTTTTCATCTCCAGGAGAAGCAGCAGCATCTCATCCCCTTCATACCTCACTTTAGCAGGAGGGATTCACACCTACTGTGCTTGGCACGGTGGGATTCAGATCTGCCTACAACACAGGCACCTTTTCCCACCAGCCCCATCCCTCCACACTGGGAGCAGGGCACTGGCAGACCACCCAGGCCCTGCAGGATTTCTGCACATCAACACCCAGTTCAGTCACCACATGGATCCAGCATGAATGCAAGTCTATGCACTCAAATTGAAAGAAACCCATGTAGCAATAGCTAAAGCAAACCTAGGTTGTTTCCTTAAATCCTTGCCTTCTCCAGAGCCCCAGCTGCACAGCCCTACAAGGTCAGCACACAGAAGCCCACCAGCGAGTCAAAACATGAGTTCTGCTCAAATGCAATTAATCAGCGGGGAAGAGGCAGCGAGTCACGCCACGTGGCGTTGGGCAGCTGCTAACAATAGGGAGGATGGGCTGGGGTGGGCATCCCACCACCAATTCTCACTCTGGTCTCTTGCAGGGTTTCAAGCCAGCAGAAACATCAAAGAGAAACTGTTGGACTTCAGAGTGCTCCTAGGAAAAGCTGGAGGAACAGTGTTGATGCAGGACAGCTTTCCAAGGAGCCTCATGGCATCCAAGCCAATGCTCAGCCCCAGCTCCACACCATGAAGCAGTCCCTCCCCAGCTCCTCCTCACCATCAGCACTGTGTCCTGCCACACAGACATCCCAAAGCAGCATAGCTTCACAAGAAGCAACAGAAATGTGGTTTTTTTCAGGACTTTCTCTAATAATCCCAAGCAGAACAAACTGGTAAAGGCATTTGTTCTCCATATTTGCATGCTCCACACTTCTTGCCCCAAAGGCAAAAGAAACCACTTGCATTTCTCCTCCAGGATGAATACAGAGCTGTGACACTGAGCAACCACCTGCCCTCAAGACAGGGCAGCACCAGACCCAGCCTGCTGCTGCAACAGGCACCGGCCTGGCACAGGGGAAAACCAGTCTCTGGGGGTACAGGAACAGGTCAGGCCACGTGTGTCTCACAAGGCTCCAGCCAGCAACCAGAGCATTGAGAGGCCTCACCAGATCCCAGGGAAGGACAGATGGGGAGCTACAGAGCTCAGCCCCCACGGGAAAGATCACAGAATCCCAGAATGGTGGGGGTTGAAAGGGACTTCTCATCTAGTCCAACCCCCTGCTAAAGCAGGCTCACCTCCATCAGGTCACATAGGAACACGTCCAGGCGGGTTTGAAAACCTCCAGAGAAGGAGACTCCACACCCTCCCTGGGCAGCCTGTGCCAGGGTTCCATCACCTCAAAAGCAAGTAAGTTTCTGCTCACATTCCAGTGGAACTTCCCGTGTTCCAGATTGTGCCCGTTACCTCTTGTCCTGTCACTGGGCACTGCAGAACAAAGACTGGCCCCATCCTCTCGACATCCACTCTTTAGGTATTTATAAGTGTTGATAAGGTCCCTTGTCAGCCTTCTCCTCTCCAGGCTGACAGCCCCAGTTCCCGCAGCCTTTCCTCATAGGAAAGACGTTCCAGTCCCCTGATCATCTCGGCAGCCCTCCACTGGACTCTATCCAGAAGTTCTCTATCACTCTTGAGCTTGGGGAGCCTAGAACTGGATGCAGTACTCCAGATGTGGCCTCACCAGGGCAGAGTAGAAAGGGAGGAGAACCTCCCTCGACCTGCTCAACACACTCTTCTTGGTGTACCCCAAGGAGGGGGTATCCTCACAGCACTAGTGCCCACAAGCAAAGCACTGTCTCAAGACAAGCTGCATCCAGGCACCATGCAGAGCCCAGGAGTGGAAGTCTGAGCTCCGGGGCTGCAAACAAGGAACACATCCTACACATGGAGATGTCACATCTCACCCCCTCTGGGAGCTCCTAGCCACGGGTTAGTTTTCCATGTGCTTCATTTGGGGAAGAAAACCCATTTTTGCACAGTTTAACAACCTTCTGATACAGCTGCATGGGGTTTGTGTTAGATACTTGTCAGCCAGAGCACAGCTTAGACCTCAAAAAGACACCAAAGGCTCCAAGAAAAAGGCAGGAGCTGCACCTAACCAGGCAGGGGACACCAAGGAAGCATCCTGAGCAGCAGAGCCAAAAGTCAGCTCAGACACCACAGCAATTAGACTCGGCACCCCGTGTATCTAACAACCCTTGTCAAGCTCGTTTGGCTACAGCACAGTTGACCCTTCCCCAAGCCCACCCAGATTAGCTCTCCTCAGGAGCAACCTCCCCCACTGTCCCCTCTGCAGCCTCCCTGGCCGGGAGCCCCTCCCTCAGGCCAGGACTCACCAGCAGTTGGGCAAGTTGAGCGTTATGCTGGCCTGGATGCTGGCCCCAAAGCGCAGGTAGCCCAGGAGACCCATGCTGATGTACAGCAAGGTGACAATGGTCATCCCCACATAGAGGATGACTGGGAACTGCCGTGGGTTCTTCATCTTGTTTTCCAGAGGCAGCACCTGGGAGAGGAAGAGGAAAATGACAGAGGAGCAGATTGACCCTGTTCCTCTGTACCCCCTCAACTCCTGAAAGCATGAAGGGCAGCCCCATGGCCACACACAGACTCCCATGCCAAGGGATGGGAAGGTCACACCCGGAACCCAGAGAACCCAGATGAAAAAACAACTGGTCTGCGGTTCCCATCTCAGACCTTCACGCTGGGCACAGCAAGCCTCCAGCAAGGCCACTCCTGTCCTCGCCTTAACAAAGGCATCCGTCCCCTCCTCTCAGCAGGAGCTGTACCCATTGGTTCCTACTGTGTTGGGGCAATGCCAGCCACCCCATACCTTGGTGGCATTACACCCTGAACCCCAAAACAAACATCACAGCCATGTCCATTGCAACAGGTCCATGCTGTTACGTCATCTTCTTTTCCTCAGCAGATCCTGGGAAGACCAAGGTACTTTCTGCTATCACGTTTGTCTGGACATATTTCAACCAGGCAGGACCATAAAAAAAGGGAAGTACAGAGGCAAACCCTTCACCTCTATACTACTAACACTTGTTTCCAAATATAGAGCTTCAGCAAACATTTTTATAGGTGTCCTTTGATTTCAAGAAGAGATACAGTATCAGAGCTGATAAAGAGGCAGGACCAGAAAAGCTTTTGCTTCTCCACCTCCAAGGCACGTGAGGAAGAAAGCATTTGCTTCTCACTGCCAGGAAAAGCCCACTGCTCTGGGCACAGCACCCGGTAAACACTTCTACTGGAATGGATTTGGCCCTCTCCAGCTCTGTGTTTACACAGACAGCTTATATTAAGAGATGAAAACATTTTTTCCTCCTTTGAAGGGAGCTCCCGGAAACATCCCACAACATCTTAGGGAGCCATTAAGTTCTCCACCCACCCATCCATCTTTCTTCACAGACACAGACAGTCTATTTACAGCATCTTGCATGAGAGGCACATGCAAATCCAGTCTCACAGCAGGCTGGGGCCACACAGCTGCCCAAGGCAGATCTCGGGGCCTCTGCAGCAGGGTGGGAAGGAATAGATCACATTTTTGTGTCATGCTTTTTGGGCTCCCACTTAGGGCAACTTGAGGATCCAGCCTGGTAACAGGACTCAGGACAATTCCTCGTCTGTGGGTGAGGAAGCAGAGCCAAAGGCAGCCACCAGTGTGATTCCCAGCAGAGCAATCTACTGCCAGACACAGCTACCTTCAAAGCAGCAACCAGCCTCTTGAGTTTTGGAGCACGTGCTCCTCCAGTCTCAGATGGAAACAACAGGGTTTGACCCAGGAGATAGCCTAGAGACTAAAGCTAACAGCATCACCCAGAACTCGGGCTGCTATCAGAGGAGTTCATCTGCAAATACAGCTGCAACAGCAGAGAAGGTCCTGGAGCAGGCCCGAGCAGGGGATGAGCCTCCTGTGCAGGCAGCCCCGCTGCCACACGCCCAGACTTACCACCCCGATGCCTTCAAAAGCAAAGACCGCCGTGCCAAAAAACAGAGGGTAGGTGTTCCAGGCTGCTGCTAGAGGCAGGTCACTGGGATCAGGAATATCCTGGAAAAAAAGCCCACGCAGAGCTCAGGTGCAGGAAGGATGGGGAGGATCTGGCCTACTCCCTGTCATAGGCCCATGCTGCAGGGAAAGCCCTGTAGAGCACAGGGTAACCACCAAGGGAGCATGCAGCACCCCATGGCACCCAAACACCCCCCGCCAAGCCCCCTCCACCTGCCAAAATACAGCACAGAACTGGCAGAGAGGAGCTGCACACACTTACCCTGACAACGTACTGGTAGATGACAATAATGCTGACAAGCATGGCCATGTTGGCCAGCATGGAGAAGATAGACAGGACCTTCAGATTCTGGATGAATGTGAGCAGCACCACGAAAGGCAGGATAGAAACTATATACAGGCGAGAGTCCATGGTGGGGGTTGTGGTCACTGTCCTGTTCAAGCTGCAGTCATTGGTGGTTCCATTTGCTGTAGACACGACCTGGGGAAGCACAGGAAGATCTGATGAACCTTGTCGAGCAGCTCTGAGAGCCATGGATCTGGGCAGCCCATCCCAAGTGAGTCAGAATACCACCCCATCAGCTCACTTTCAAACAGAGCTGGTCGAGTCAAACCAAAAGCAACACAGGTCTTTGGAAAGTTTCAAAGTAAACCCTCATTACCTTGCTAGGAGCAGAGGTGCAACAAGCTACAGCACCTGAGCTGAGACAGCAAAACCTGCCTGAGCCCAGGTTCACCGAGCACGTGAACCCAGCAGCCTAGTGTACCAGGGACAGAGGGTGGTTTGTGCAGCCCATGTGGGCAGCTGAGAAGAGATGAAAGGGGCATTAAGTGCTATTAAGTGCAAAGGTCCTTCTCCTCTCGCTGCACCACTTGACACTTCACACCACACACCCTTTCAGTCACCGAGTGCCCTGTTCCCCACGCAAGAGCACCTGGAAGCAACTCCTGACCTCCAGCTCCGCTTTCTTCATGGGAAATCATCCTTTTCTTGGGCAGTCCAGGCCACATGCAGCTCTAGAGATAGTTCTACCCCAGGAACTAGGGCTGAGCCATCCTTCCTAAAAACATGGGCACGCTGTGGGTCACCAACACAACCACGACCAAGCTGGTTTGGGCACCAGGTGCTGTCAGGTAACTGCACCAAAGGGCTGCCTGCAAACTAATTTAACCTGCTCCAGAGCAAGTCCTGCCCCAGAGGGGAGGCTAAAGAGCTTCTGCACAAATCAGCATCATCCAGGGGAGAGCGCAGTGCTGCTCGAGCCCTGGCCTGCCCTGCCTCTCTGCAGCTTGTTCCAAAGCCATTTTCCAAACCACAGCTCTGCCCAGCACAAAAACACCTCACCCAAGGTACCACCTGCTCCCCCTTTAACAATGCTATTCAAAAAAAGGTCCAATCCCCTCTTCCCACCCAAACAAAATCCAGAACTGAAGCTGAGGTGTTCCCCAGCTGTGGCCTAAAAGGGGTTGGATTTGCAGGTTTTTGCAGACTTCCACAACTGCTTGAGAGTCTCCCTGCCTGTGAGGCACAAGCTGGTGGAGGCTGGGAACAAGGACTTGTTATTCCCAGTTTCTTCCGGCACAGGAGCCAGCCAGGAGGTTCAGAGTCTCTGTGTATTTCCTCCCGACACCTGGCAGAAGGAAACTCTTTCCTGAAAGATGTTATCAAGCTCCAGAGCCATGGAATGAGGAAAGAAACTGGGATGCAAACAAGTCCAGGAAAGGAGGAAGAGAGGTTCACAGCAGGTCCTGGTGTCCACACATTCCCACCTACACAGACTATCAATAAGCAAATTAACTGAGGCAGGCAGGACTTCAAAAGCACAGTCCCTCTGTTGTCAACTCTACCCTGCCTTCCCTCACTTCTCCTGGGTGAGAAATGTGGTTCCAGCACCTCTACACATGTTGGAGAAAAGTGTCAAGGACTCTCAGAAAAATCTGCCCTGTTTGAACCAACCCCCTAAAACACCTGGGCAGAGGAGCAGTACCTTCCTGAGCAGCATCAGCCATGGAAACCAGACCTTTGGTGGAGAACAGGGCTGTGACATGGGAGCTAAGAAAACCCAAATGCCTCCAACACCCCTCTGGTCTTTCCCTTGCTCACAAAGGAGGCAGTAAGTCTAACCTGTCTCAGATTGTCAGCCAGAAAGACAAAGTACACGCAGCAGAAGCCCAGCTGAGTGATGATCAGGAAAAGCCCCACTATACGCCTAGAAAACAAAAAAGACCCTTTGTTAGTCAGGTCACACAGAAATAGGAACCTACTTAGGTTCCTTGGAGCTGCACTCAAACACTGCAGTGATGCTGCTCACCCCAGGGGTTGAGATGTGCAGGTCAGAACACGCCCAACTCACTTCTCAGCGATACAGAGAAGACCACATTTCACTCGTAGACCTCTCCCCCTCCCATCCCCTCCACAGGATCAAGACCAGCCTCAGAAGGAAAGCCTTCTCCTTGGATTTTGCATCTCCAGTCTGCTGCTGAACTATCACAGCCAGAGACGAGGCTCTCCAGACATAGAACAGGTGGATGATCCCAGTATCTGATGTACAAAAATCTGTGTCCCATGATGAGGGACATCCACAAGGCTGGCAGCATCCTTGTCAGCAGCCATTAGACACACTCAGTGCCTGAGCCAGCACTGCAGTACACGTTACTCATCCCTTTGTTATGCTGCAGAGACTTATTTCTCACTTATTTCTCTCACTCCTTTAGTACAAATCACATCTAGTTGGAGACAGGACTGGGTCAAAGACCTCAGCTTTACCCCCAGGGGACACTGAGCATTCAGAGTATGTATTTTATGTCATTCATGCTCATCTGCAGATGCAGCTCAGAGGCCAGGCAGCTCTTCTGTCCCGGCTGCAGCACAGGCTGGGGAGCTGAGGAGCAGGTACCTTCCCCAGATGGCATGAGTCCGCAGCCAGGCGCAGGGTGTTGACTCCAGCCCATACATCACCGTACCCCCGTAGTCCAGAAACTGCTTCTGGAACCTGGCCAGAGAAGAAAGAGAGAAGGGACATCACACCATCCCCCTCTGCTGGTTCCCAACGAGGACATCTATGGGAAAACGGTTCCTGTGAAAAGGCTCAGAAGCAGTTCATGACTGGGGATTCAACACAGGCAACTTAGTGCTGGGAGGCTTCAGAAAAACCTCAGGGCTTCTTGGGAGGGAAGGAAGGGAGAGCCATAGGAACAGCAGTGCTGGGAAGGGGAGTTTCTCCTTACCTGGAGCAGAAGTGATGGGCACATTTCACCAGGATGCCCATACAGTGCACAGCCACGATTCCCATCACCAGCAGGCTCAGAGGGCCCAGCTGCAGGGAAAGAGAGGGGGAAGGCTGCACTCTGACGGCCAAAGGCAGAGCTGCACTGTGGGATTTACTTCCTGACACAACTCCACGGGCTTGGCAAGCACAAACACCGCTGGAGGCTGAACCTGAGCTCAGGTGCCGCTCCCGGGAATCAGCTCCCCCGGGACCAAGTAACCCCAGAAAGCCACGAGCTTGGCAGGAATGATGCAAAAGAAGCAAGTTGAGGCAGTGTGGGCATACCAAAGAGCTTCCAGGATTGGTTTTCAAACTGTCTTGCACACCCCTATTGTACCAGGTGACAAAGAGGTCACACTCTAGACAAAGGAAGGAAGTTTTCTTTTTTAATTATTTCCAGATTTCAATCTGAGCAACTCGATCTGCATTGCTGGAGGAGGAAACCCAGAGCAGAGCAGTGAGGAGCCCCCACCTCTCACACAGATGGCAGCTGCTGGGGCATGATGCAGACACACAGGAGCTGAGAGTTGGGACAGGAGCTGGGGGCTGCTATCTGACCTCCAAGCATGACCTCAGCTGTCAGGCAGCAAAGCTGCATCACATCCAGATCTGACAGGGCCAGAGCTGCGAGGCTGAGCCAGCCCCTGTGAGATTCCACACAAGGAAGCCCACTGCCATCTCTCATCACCAGCCTCAGCCCCCAGCTGAAGGGGCTTGTTAGGTGTATGTTGCACTGGTAGGACCCTCAGGAAGCACATGGCATGCTCGGCACAGACCCCCCAGCACAAACCAAAGGTCCTGCCATGGCCAGGGCAAGGAGGTGCCACCCGAGCATAACATGGAGCATTTTGGTGGAAAGGGGCTGATGTGGCAGAGGCCGGGGAGTAAAACCCAGGTTGGGGGCAGGGGCGAAAAGAAACCCAGCACCCTGCCTGACCCCAGCAGAGGAAACAACAGCCCCAACTCACATGCTGAACTCGAATTTAGCAGGAGTGACTCCTGGAGTGGAAAGAAGAGCCTCAGCAGCAAAGAAAGCCACAAGTCCAGGGTGCAAAAGCTCACAAGCCATAGCACTTGACAGGCATCTCAGCAAGGAGTCAAGCCCTAATGCCTGCAGGCTGCCCAGCACCCCGAGGTCACTCTGCCCAGCAGAGCAGGGCTGAGAGCTGCCTTACCAGGATACCGGCATTCTTCACAGCCAGAGGCAGTCCCAGCAGCCCCGTGCCGATGTTCCCCTTCAGCAGATGGATCAGGGTCTGGTACCACCTGAAGGAGAGAAAACACAGAGGTGACGGCCAGCAGACACCCACACCCAGACCACAAACAGCCTCAGCTCCCAGTTCATCCTGCTCAGGATCCAGGCACTGCTCTGAGCTGCTGTGGGAAATGCACACAGAGGTCAGGATCCTGTCCCCTGCACCTGGCTGGGGCCAAGGAAAGGCTGGAGGCAAAGACTCAACAAACAGATTTTGGGTGGACGTTTGCAGAACCGGCTTGGAGGTAAAAACCAGCATCAGCACAGCTCAGCACTGAGAGGAGCCACTGTCACCCCTACGCCATCCCTGGCTGCTGGGAGGGGAGGGAAGGAGGCACCACTCACGTCGTCCCGTTGGTCTCCCCAAAGCGCTGGTAGGACTCGGGGTGGGCAAAGCCATTCATGCCCCCAGGAGGGCTCCCCTCCGGCGTGACGTCCGTGGAGCTGTAGTCGTTGTAGTCCTCGCTGCGGAGGCGCCGAGTGGACATGGTCCCTGTGGAGGGAGCTGCGTTAGGGGTGCCCAGCTCAACACCCCCATTCTCAGGCTCCTTGGGGTTAGCCATCACACAGACAGGCCAGCAAGTACTGCCAGAGCAAGGTCTTCTCCAGGGCTTTTATACAGCAACATGGTCCCGCCCCAGCAATCACAGAGCTGGCATGTCCTAAGGTCAAATGTGCATGGCACGTTTCCACTGGCTCCTGTTGCAGGTTGGTGCCCCCGTTTTGGGCACACCCACGCACAACGGGCTCGGGATCCCAGGGCAGAGCCTGGGTGCCACACGCCTCACATCAGCAAGGGGCCTGGTAGCCCTGCTTTAAGGATGGTGAGCATGGCAGCCCAGACACGGGCATTGGCAGGGAGGGAACACTGGCAGTGCCTCCCACCCCTGGTACTGAAGCCTGCATCCACCAACAGGAACCCAGGAAAGAGCAACTGCTTTTAACCCACATAGAGTTTGCTGCAAGGGAAGCATACAGCACATACAGCTTGCTCTTGCCAGGGAAGGGAAAGTTTCCTAACTTCTCCTTTTCTGCTTTTTTCCTTTCTACTTGAAGGCTTTTTATTAAAAATAATTTTTAAGAGACAAATTATTATGCTCCATCAGGCACAGCCCACGTGCTGACAGCAAAGCACCCACTCCAAAGGTTGCACAGCCACAGAGGTGCCTACAGGACTAAAGGGGCTTCCCAGGATGAGGTACTTGCCCCAGTCAGAGATCTTGCTCCAGTGAAAAACCCAGCAGGCACACCAAGGACACAGACCTCCTGCCTTCAGTCGGAAAGCAGTCAGCTGGTTTGATTCCCACACGTGCTCTGAAGAGCTCCTGCTGCTCTGCACAGCCTGCCCTCCTCTCCCAAAAAAAGCCTTTGCTTCCTCCAGCCCCCTGGCAGCCCCCAACACCCCGAGTGCCCACTAGGCAGAGGCACTGGAGCAGGGGAATGATCTGCCAGGCTCCTGGCACACAGCTTGGTGACACAGTCCCTGCCCCAAGGCTCCTCTGGGGTGTCACACCACAGGCACCACCCCCACCCCGGCAGTCCCAGTCCTCTCCGGCGCTGGTGGGGAGCCAGGATGGAGCCAAACGGAAGCAGTAGAGAAATATCCCTCCCGCAAACGGGCCTGTTTCCTGCCAGCGCTCCTCAGGCAGCCACTGGCTCACGCAAGTGCCCACAGGACACAGCCCCAGCACAGTCCTAAACACATGGTTGTCTCAGCCCAGGCTGCTGAGGTCCTGCTGCATCCCCAGGGCCCCCAGGCATCCCCCCTGCTCGAGCAAACCCGGCTCTCTGCAGCACTCTGCTCTGCAAACCTGGCTGCTATGTGCCCAAAGAGTCAAGAGGCTGGGGAGAGTCCAGCCTTGCAACCAGAAGGGAAGCAGGGAGCTAAGGACTTTGCTCAGCTCTGGATGCTTGCTTGCTCCAGACCCCAGCTGCTCAGGAGCAGTTACCCAGGCCACAACACTGCTTTATCTCCTGCAGCACCAGGCAACACTGGCAGCAAAAGGCAGGTGTCAAGAACCTGCGTAGGTTGAAATAAGAAGAGTTTAATAGAACAAAACAAGTTAAGGAGGAACAATTATAACTACAAATGGGGGAACATACAAGAAGGACTGGTGCATGACGCAGTTGCTCACCACCCAGGACCTGACCCGACCGACCGCTCCGGATTAGCAGCCAAAAACCACGACCCAGGCAGAGAGCTCCTCCTGGCTAGTTCCTCACCTATATTCTGGGCATGATGTCAGGATGGTATCGAATACCTGCTGGACAGTCTGGGTCAGCTGTCCAGCCTGTACCCCTTCCTGGTTCCTCGTAGCAGTTAACTCTATCCTAGCCCAAACCAGGCCATTCCACCCCTTATTCTATACCATCTGCATCACGTCTGGTTTCACACTTTACAGTTGTCTACCACCACACTTCCTCTCCCTGAAAATACGGACACACACAGAGCTATATCGTTCCCTCAATTTACAGGTCGTCCCTCTAAAGTGTCCATTGAGTTAATTTAGTCCCTAACTTCAGGTCTTCATTCATTGTAAATCTTTCACAGCAGGAGAGATGGGGTGTGTGTGAGGAAGGTCACTGCATGCCTTGGAGCTGGGGAGAGTTTCCAGCAGCTTCTTACAGGAGCCACCTTTACAGCCCCTTCCCCATTACCAGAAATAGCTCCACACAAATCCATGACATTCTGCCCCTCGCCTTCAAAAATCGCTTCGTAAAGAGTTATAAAATCCACTCCTCATCCCTCACCACAACTAGAACCACAGAAATGCCCATCAGTCAACAGCACAGCTCATAGTGGTGTTCTCATCCCTGAAGGTGTTTAAAAGATGCACAGATGAGGTGCTGAGTGACATGGGTTAGTGGTGGGTTTGGCAATTTAAGGTGAGTGGTTGGACTTGATGATCTTAGACGTCTTTTCCAACCAAAATGATTCTATGATGTTTTGCCCGTTACCTCTCCCAGTTAGTGTCCTTAACTTGAATTTCATCTCCAATGCCTCAAGCCCCACAGCCTCAGGCCCCACATTGGGAAAAGAACCTGCATGAGTTGAAATAAGAACAGTTTAATAGAACAAAACAAGTTAAGGAGATAGTTACAACAACAAATGAGGGACTATACAAGGAGTGGTGTGTGACACAGTTGCTCACAACCCAGGACCTGACTGACCACTCCAGACCAGCAGCCAAAAATCGCAGCCTGGGCAGAGAGCTCCTCCAGACTAGCTCCTCACCTATATATTGGGCACAATGTCAGGATGGTATGGAATACCTGCTGGACAGTCTTGGTCAGCTGCCCAGCTTGCATCCCTTCCTGGTTCCTCGTAGCAGTTAACTCTATCCTAGTCCAAATCAGGACAGCAGGGCTGGTTTGTCCAACGCAACAGTAGCCTCCAGAGCAGCGGCAAGCCCAGCTCGCAGACAGGTACTCCAGAGGAATCACTCCTGCCCAGCCTCTTCCCTCACAGCCAGGCCACGTAATCCTGCCCTGAACCAGCTCTGCCACGGGCAGGCACCAGGAAGAACAGCAGCGTTAGTTTACACAAGAGAAGCGGTAGAAGCTATTTGTCATCCATGATGCGCCCGAGGGGCAGGGGAGAGACTTGGGAGGTTTTGCCAAGCACCAAGTGCTGGTACTGGGTAAGAGAGCAGTCAGAGGAGGTGCCAGGTTTGGTTCAGGCACAGATATCCCTCCCCAAAGATGGCCTGCACATTATCTGAAGTACCCAACAGCAACATCCTCCAGATAAAACACAGCACAGTTACATCAGCCTGCCTGATAGCACCCTGTGATTTATTCTTCTTTGCCCTCAAGCAGGCCCAGCTGCTTTTTGCTTTGAAGAGCCACAGAAAAGTGTTCATCGTGACTTGCCTCCTTTGTATCTGGATTAAAGGTTGCGTGGCAGCAGAGGGCAAGCACTCAGCTCGCCCACAATCAGTGAGAAGCTGCAAAACTTGTCTGATCCATGCAATGAATATTTCAAATTGAAGCAAAACCCCACTACATCATTTCCTCGTCACTACAAAGTGCAAAGACAGGAAGGGCCACATTCGGTTTCCACTTTAAACCTGACTCCTCAACCACTTTCATGTGCATTTTTTTGCCCCTACACACATGGGCAATTTCATTGTGGTGAACTAAGTACTTAGGAAAACTTCAGGTGGAGGGATGGACGCTGACATCAATTTGTCCCTTAAAGCGACAACCCCAACCAGAAGTCAAAAGCAAGATGCAACTTGCTGCTGACTCCAGCAGCTCTCCCCAGCTGAGTAAGGGCTGCACGCAGAACAGGCAACAGGAAACCTTCCAGAAAACTGAGCTACACAGCAAAACTCACTGTCACTTCCCATCATGTGTGTTGAATCCTTTCTTTCCAAAGCGCTGCTTGTAATCCATCTCAGCGTGACACAAGGGAGAGCCAGCACTGCCAGATCCCCTTCCCCCCTCACTCAACTCCTCTGCCACACCAGCTGCCTCCCTACAGCACCAGTCTTCTCGTCCCTGTGCCACTCAGTACTCCCCACTCATCCCCAGACCCACCCTTCCAGCATTCAGCAGTACAGCCTGGTCTCCCCAGTCTGACTTTTCCTCACAGGGAGGCTGCTCGGCAGAAACATCCCCTAGTCCCTGCAGTTCTCTCTCCATCCCTCCTCCACCCTGTGCCCCACACAGCAACACAGCCATGCCCTGCAGTGTACAGCACGCCCTGCATCCTCCAGTTCACCCTCCCCACAGTGCCACACAGCACCCCACACCCTCACCACCCCTCACACCCTGAGGCACGTTGCAGGGGCTGTGCCTTCCCCACTGCACAGCACCCTCAGTTACTCATGCAGGATCTAAACAGACCCATACACTCGTGCAGACTCAGGGCACCCTGAGCAGGACCCCCGGAGCCCCCTGGGTACCCCCGCAACCTGCCAGCACCCCCCTGCGCCCGCTCGGGCTCCGAGTATCCCACAAACATATGGCCACACACGGGGGCTACCGACACTCCTGAGCTCCCCTGAGCACCCATGCGGGCTGCCGGCTCGCTCCTGCACCCTGAGCACCCGTGCCCGATGCCAGCACCCCCGGGGACCTGCGGGCACCCCTGACAGCTGCCGGCAGTCCCCACGCTCTTATGCACCCACGTACAAGGGCTGACAGCGACTCTCCGCCCCCCGAGTCCTGTCAACGTGCCCAAACTCCCCCGAGCAACCGCACCAGCTGCCAGCCCGCTGCCGCCCGGACGCGGCTGTCCCCGGCCAGCCCCGCTCGCTGCCGCCCGGGCGCGGCTGTCCCCGGGCAGCCCCGCTCGCTGCCGCAGCCCCGCTCGCTGCCGCCGCCCCGCACCTCGCCGCCGCCCCGCACCTCGCCGCCGCCCCGCGCTGCGCCGCGCGGCCCCGCCGGGCCCGCTCCCTCGGCCGCGCCGTCACGTGACCGCCGGCTCAGCTGACTGCGGCGCGCGCCTGCGCGCACGGAGCCCCGAGGGCGCTATGGCGCCCCCTGGCGGGCGCCACGGGGGCTGGCGGCGGGATGGCCCCGTCCCCGCGGGTGTATTCCGTGGGCAAGGCCTGCAGAGCACGTCACCGGGAAGAGAGACAGCCCCAGAGCACCTCAGCGCGGGCTGTGCTGTGCCTCCCGAGCGTGGGGGACCGTGTCTCTGTGTCCTAAAGCAAGGCCTGCGAGTCCCTTCTGTGCCCCTCACACAGAAGCCAGCTCATACTCAACTCTTCTGGCCCACAGCATCCTCCACTGCTGCCCCAGCCCCATCATTCTTTTCACTTCCCCCAGCTCAAAACCACGTCCCCGCTATTTCAAGGCCAAGAAATGCCACCCCTGGGTCAACCCCAGCACCAAAAGGCATCAACTCTGCTTCCTGGTAAAAACATCTCTTTATTAACAATCTGCAGCATGGAGCTGCACACCGGCAGCGAGCAGGGGACACAGTTAGTGCTTCTCTAGGTAAAGCCAGCCCCAGTCTGTCCCCATGGCAAGAGGGAACTGAGCAAGAAGAGTGCACAAAGGTGGAGGGACCACGTGTGTGTGGCACAGTGCTTCCCACATGGGCAGCCCGGCAGAAGTTAAGGCGTATACAGTGCTTGGAGGCAGATCAGCCTGACAGAGGGGCTAAACAATGCGAGCAGGTAAGGGATGTGGGCAGCTGGTGCGTCACCTGCACCTCTGCCTTGCAGGGGCCTGGCACACGCTGGCCCTGCTGCAGGATGCTGCCTGCCCATGCCACAGCCCCCAGCCACAAGCAGGGGCTGCAGAGCCCCCAAATCGGACCTGGCCTGCTGGTCTTTAAGACAGTCTCCCAGTCCATCCCATGCCTAGGATGCTGCTCTGTGCTGAGGCATGGGAAGGATCATCCCAGTGTAACGTCCTGCCTCAGCTCAGTCCTAGTGACAAAATGAGATGAGGACTCAGGCAGGCTGTGCCCCAGCTGCCCACCACAGCTGTGACTCCCCATGAAGAGCCAGCGCAGCCAGGCTTTGGTCACCTCTCCTGCTCCTGAGTGCAGCACCAGCCACTTGGTCCCTCATGAATTAAAAGGCCTGTCTGGAGCACAGGTGGTTTCAGTCCTCTTGTGCTTGTGATGTTTATTGCAGGAGGGGAACAGAAGATGCCCTCACGGGTGCCTTGTGTCACGAAGTTGGTCCCGTGTGCAGGACAGGGATGCACCAAAGGCAGAGCCAGAGCTGCCATGGGGGAACCAGGCTCCTGTCTGGGGACACTTCTGCAAAACAGCCCTGTGGTCTGGCCAGAGGTGGTGGGGGCAAGTGAGGACACCCTCCACAGCTAATTCTGCCTGAGCCAGCACTCCCAAACACTCCCTCCTCCCTACGGACTGCTCCAAAAGATACTGCTTTTCCCTGGAATGTTTTTGTCTAAAATTGCCAGAAAGAATCCCAGAAACCAGATAAAAAATTACCACCTCCAAGTCACACTGACAGGCTGGGGTTAGGCTCCAAAGCCACCCTGTCCAGGACAGGAGACACCTTGGCAATGGAGTTGGAGACAGCAGGACAGCCAGAGGGGCCTTCTGTGTGCAGCAGGGGAGAGATGCCCCTCGCAGGGAGGGGTTGGGGTGGGATAGGGTACAACTGGATGGGATGGGACAGGGGACCAAGGTGGTGGGGAGAGGAGGGACAGTCTCCTGTCCCTCAGTGAGACTGCAGGGAGAAGGCCAGCTTGACACAGCTGAGCTCCTCTCCGCCACTACTGACAGCCACCCGGACGCGGTAGTTGCCATTGGTCATCCAGGAAGGCAGCTCCACGTCAGGCAGGTCAAAGTCACTGGCTGGCAAGGAGTAGGAGCCCTGCAGAGAGAGGGGACACGTAGGGAAGACATTAGCCCAGACTCCCCCAGCCCCACAGCAAGGGGCACGGCAGTACCCGGTGTTGCACCAGCCGGGGGTCTCAGGCATACCGCTTTGAAGGGGCAGTGGCAGGGGATGCCATAGGTGAGCAGGGGCTCTGGGCAGGGTGTGCCAGGCGGGATGAGGTCATCAAGAATGGTGCACACGTCATTGTAGGTGCAGCTGCCCAGCTGGTCGATGCAGGGCAACTGGATCCAGAGGTCGCCCAGCGCCTTCTCCACCACCAGCACCGCCTGGAGGGAAGGTGTTCAGCACATGTTCAGTTGGCACGGGTACCCACGGCTCCTCCCGCCTGTCCCACACTCCCTCTCCCCAGTCATCTCCCTCGGCTCCTGCTCGTGCAATAATTTGGGGTGTCCATGAGGCCACGACACACTCTTCCACCTCCCCTTCTTGCTTTCAGTTCCTTTCTAACTGTGGGTTTCTCTTCCTCCAACCTCAGTTTGACTCCTTGAATAAATACCTCCTGGCACCCCACACACTTGCTTCTTCCCCTCTCCTTGGTTCCCTGTCCCAAAACCACCTGGCAGCTCCCATCCCACAGCTTTGCTCCTCCGGCACGTGCCTCAGCATGCAGCCCCGAGCAGGCACCGCAGCATTGCTCAAGACAGCCCTTGGACAGAAGAAACGTGTTCCATCTCATTCCAAAATGTCCCCAAAAAGTGGTGCAGGGCAGCCAAGCTGGTCTGAGGTTTCCCAGGCATGTTCCCGGGTGGAGCAGCCACGTCAGGCCACTGAAAAACAAGTGCTGCAGTGACTGCTGCGAGCACTCAGGGCACTTGGGGTTTCATTTCCCTTCGTGACTCATTCCATCCCCAGGACACGACACAGTCCAGCTGTTTTCTCCCACTGGGACAAGGCTGGGAGCTTCTCACCGTGCTGTCTGCCCCCACGGCAGGTCTCCCCACACCCACTGCCCCATTCTGGCCTCTTCTGGCCCCCTCCTTTCCCCAAGGGATGCCTGTGCCTGTACCCACTGCTGGGCATCTCCCAGCCAGGGGTGGTTTTGGGAAGCTCTGCCCTCCCTCACCCCACAGAGGCATCTCCGACACGTACCTTCAGAGGGGAGGCCATGGCCTTGCTGCTGCTGACGGCCGCGCTGACACGCAGGCTGCCCGGGATGCTGATGGGGTCGGGTGCCACAGACAGGCTCTGCAGCACCACGGGGTCACTCTTGTCACCACAGTTCTCCCAGGCAAAGCCACCAACCTGTGGCACCGAGGGACAGCAGGAGTTAGAGCCAGGGTGAGCCTAGCCCTGGGTTTGCAGGTTTACCCAGTGCTGGACCTCTAACCCCCACCAAACATCTGCTTGCAAACACAACCAGAAAATGACCTTCAGCTCTGCTTCAAAGCCCAAATAAACATTTCCCTCTGCTTTTCTTGCACTCCCAGCTCTCTGAGCCTGGGGGTACTGCAGAAACTCTCTAGCCAGCCTCTCTGCATGTACTTTATACCTGAAGAGGGTTCTCAAGACTTCAATTTCCAAACGTGCCTCAGCTCACCCTCCAAACACATTGCTTGGGAATCAGGTGAGAAGCATCTTTCATGCCAGCGGCACTGAGCACGGCGTGTGAGAGCAAAGGCGAGAGGGCAAGCAGGGACAAGGGCAGGGTGGCACTGGCTGCACTGGCCCGGGGGAAGCTGTGCCCTAGGTGGCTGTGGGGCTGGCACAGCCTCCCAACTCAGCCAGGAACCAGCCTGGCTGTTGTGAGCTCTCATCCACTGGCTCCAGCCACCTGGTCTCATGCAGGAGCAGGAATCACACTCGCCTGCTGCATTCTAAACACGGCTTAATATTTCCAACTCTGTTCATGCTCAGGGAGGCTGATGAGCTGGGCCTTTTATACCCCAGGGGCCTGACCCTGAGCTGTCCTGTGGGATAATGGAAAAACACACACAGGGAATATCACCCAGATGGAGGAACATCACTCGTGTGTCCTGGCTGGGCTGGAAGCCATGCTGGGACATCTCCCTTGCATCCCTGGAGTCCCACTAGCCTCCCTGGCCACTGCCAGCAAAGCCACAGGTTGGCAACAGCACCGGAGCCTGTCAGTCCCACAATCCAAGTTCAAAGGCAAGGGGATGGCGGCACTCGCCTACAACAGCCATCCCTGAACCTGCCAGAGGTGAAAGCCTAGCCCCAGCTGCCTCTCCGAGCAGGCTCTAGCCTAATTTCAAGACTTTTCCTGGCAGGAGGATGTCTGGGCCGTGCACCCCGAGCAGGTTTGGCCAGGGAGCCCGTGCCTCTCTGCCAGGGGCGCAGGGCTCTCCCCGCCTGCTCCGCAGCCGCAGAACCGGTGGGAGCTGTATTACCTGGTGCCAGGCAGCAGCCCCGGCGCTGCCCACGCAGGCGAGCAGCCCAGCCCGCCACGCTGGCCCGCTCGGCAGCCTGGGGCACAGGGCAGGCTGTGGGGCTCAGGGCAAGCTGAGGCAAGGGGCAGGCTGTGCCCCGACGTTTGGCAAGAGCTGGGAGCCCCTCGCCCATGGATCTGCAGGCAAAGAGGCTCCATGGGAGCTAAACAACAGCATGTGGATGTGTATCTGCGGTGCCACAGATCCTCTGCTGCCCCACAAAGCCCACTCCAGCCTTCCCAACCGGTTCCCCCTTCCCTGGGGTAACATTAGCTTTCCTGGAAAATAAAAAAGAGATATTCCCCTCTGCACCACGTGAGAGTCACACATCTTAATCAGCGCCTGTTGATGAGCCCGGCCCGGCGCTGCGTGGGAACCTGCCAGAGCTGGGAAATGCTCAGAAGCAGGAGGAGTGACAGCCGTGGTGCTGGGAAGCTGCGGGGAAAGCCTAGCCAAGGATAGGTTTGCCAGAGCCGAAATCCTCTCCTGCTCCAGGGCTGGAACCTGCCACTGTGTTCCCCCAAGGCGGTCGAGTCTATGGGATCCCCCCTACACCCGCCTCAGCCCAGCCACACACACATGCACACAGAATCACACCTTGCACTCGTCCTTCTGCGACCGAAAATAATACGGATCTCTTGCGAAACCCCGCAGGAGGGGAAAAGCTCGGAAGGGCAAAGCTTTCCTACCCACCTGAGCCTCTCGGGCTGCTCCCCCCACCAGCCTCCTCCCCCCCGCCCCGGAACCCGCGCTCCGTTCCCCCCGGCAGCCCCCTGCCCTGGCCGCCGGGGAGCGGGGAAGGTCCGCAGCCTCTCACCGTGCTGAGCCTGCGGGAGCCGCTGCGCTGCACCAGCAGCTGCGGGCGGGCCGCGCCGAGCGCGGACGGGCAGAGCTGCAGCGCGCACAGCGCCAGCGCCAGCCCCGCGCCCACCATCCTCCGGCCGGGAGCTGCGGGAAAGGCACCGGGAGACGAGCGAGGAGACGCCGCGGCGCACCGAGCTGTCCACTGACTGGCGCTGGGCCGACCTGCGTGCTGGGGCTGCACCCTGCGAGCTGCGCGCCCAGCCCACTTCCCCAATCTCCTCCCTCTCCCTGTGCTACGCTCCGAGATTTTCCCTTCCTCTTTCCTCCCACCCGCCCCCCCCTCCGCTGGTTTCGCTGTCAATCGCAGGACTGGAGTCGCAGGGATGTAGGGACGGGAAGCTGCGCTTGCCCAGGCGCCCAGGGTCTCCCGAGCGGTGGGAGCGGGGTGGGATGCCGAGGGGCACCGCCACGCCAGGGACCCACACCCCTATGAGACCCCCATCTCCCCCCCGCTTAGGCTGAGTCCTCTGCCACCCCACATGGGCTGGCCGAGGTGTGTGCGGGTGTGCAAAGGGTGGGCACAAACCCCGGGATCCCCGCAACGTCCCCAAGGGCAGACAGCAGCTGAAGCGCAGAGATATTTGAGACCTTAAACCTGCTGCCGTGTGCATTGGGGATGGGGGGAGCCTGGTTTGGGGTAGCCCAGGCCTGGGCAGGCTGGGCAGTTTGCTGCACCACCCATCTATCCAAAATTTTGGATTTTATACCCTTCTCTCCCACCCTTCCCCCTTCAGGTGCTCATTGTCCCGCCAGAGCTGCCCTGCGTGGCCTCATCGTCATGCTGGAGTGGCCTCACAGGTACCCCACCATCATGAGCAGCACAGAAGCATGGGTTGTCCCATATATTTTGGTGAAGAGATGCTTTTTCCCTGTGGAAAGCTGGAAGGAGCTGAGCCAACTGAGCACACAGGACACGAATGTGGCAGGTCTGAGACCTTCCCCAACCACAGCACAGTTGGGACCCACTTGTAAGACCCTTCCCCATAGGCAGTTCAGCTCTCCCTCATACACTGACACTGGCTGCTCCCCCCATATTGCTCCCAGCCCTGGGAAAAGTTGCTCAGCTTGTCCAAACCCCTGCCTCGGTCCTATTTTTAGCCTTTCGTCCTTATTTAGCAGCGAGGCCGGCTGGGAGCGGGCAGGCAGGGCGCAGGAGTGGGCAGGGGCCCTGACGGATGCTGCTGCCCACCCCGTGCCGGCAGCAGCAACTGCATTGCTGACCCGCTGCAGAGGCTTAAGGGTGAGGAATAAATAGCCCCATTCCCCCCGCTCAGGAGCACGGCAGAAAGTTATCCTTTGGGATTGGTTTTCACTTCGAGGTCCCAGAGCAGCCAGAGAGGCACGGGCATGGCTAGAGCACCGTCTTTGCAGCTAGGAGGGGAACAGAACCCCTCACCTCGAGCCCCTGGCACCACATGCTTCTCACAGCCAGTCTGGGTGAAGGTTTTGCTCTCCCATTCTTCTCCTATCCATTTAGCTGTGAGGGAAAAAAAGAGAATAAAGGACTCTTAGGACAGGTTAACCCACATTTTCTTGCTTGGAGAAACACAGGTATGGGCAGGAATGACTTGAAATCACTGCTCTGCCTCAAGGGCTGTGGAGTCTGACTTTTGGGGAGGACTTTAACACATGCAAGATGCTCTGCAGTTCAAACAGTTTTCTGAGCTATCTCACCCATGCAAAGCCCAGTCACGAGGTCTCAGCAGATCTATCTAAACATCCTTGATTTGCATTGAAGCAAAGCAGCCAGCCCAGATGGGTGACAGAGTTAATGGCTTTGTTAGGTCTTGCTTATAAAAGCAAATAGTTTGCAAGTGATATGTGTGGGGCAAAGGGTGCATCTTGAGACCACTGTCTCTCCAGTGCCTGGGCCCCCAGCTCTGCCAGGACCCACCAGCCATCACCACAGACCAGCTCATCACCCAAAAACCAGCAGAATTCCCCACTTTTTTTTTTTTCCCCCGAATGTGTTTCTGAAAATAAAAGAAACAAACAAAAAAAGAATGACCCCCATCTGTCCTCACAGGACCCTGCTGCACACAGACTATGCAGGGCCAGGTCCCAGTTGGAAATCTCCCTGCTGGCACGGCAACCACTTTGTACCCACCCCATCCTTCCCAGTCCTTGTCAGCTGGGACTGGAGAGAGCACCCAGACACTTTAACAGCTTACATAAATACTTCTCTTATCCATAAGCTTTGGCAAACACTTTAAATGGCTATTGGTACAAATTAACTCAACGCTTGGCCAGCTGTTATCTCATTTGCAGCAATTCAGCTGAGCAGGAGATAAACCTTCCTAGGCTCAGATTTCCAGGGAAAACCCTTGAGATGTCTCCAGCCACTGTTGTTTCTGGGGAGAGATTGCTGTAACACTGAAAAAAAGACTTTGGGGCAAACTTTAAAACAAGCTGAAGCTGCCCCAGGTGGGTCTGCCATACACTATCTCCACTTTCCTGTCTTTGCAGAGGCAGATATCACCTCTCTGACACGGTCTTGTCACCTTCAGCCCTCCGTGTGTAGCCTCCGGCAGCCCCAGCCTTGCATGTTGTCCAGATCTCCAGGATCCCTTGGTTAGGGAGAGAGGTTGAGTTGTTGCAGCCATGAATCCCACCCCTACAGTGCCATGGAAAGCCCTTGCTTTGCTAAGAAGTGACTGTACAGAAATGTCTTTAGCTGTTTAAGTGCCGCCTTGGAAACAGAGTGAGTTATCTGTGTGTTCGGGCAGAGGAAGATGAAGCAGGGCTGAGACAAAAGATCTGTCAGGGACACGTCCCGTGCAGCCCACACAGGAAAGACTTAAGGAACTGAGAAATTGTTCAAATCAAGCTAAAATCAGAGGCAGCACAGGCAGGGCCTCCAGCAGTCAGCCTTGCAGATACGCCTGTGGGCTGAGGGAAGGATGTAACGTGATCTGATGCAGCCCTTCTCCAAAAGTTAGTGATTTGTAGAAGCCCAGAGTTATAGCTGCCACTGTGAGCACAGCACAGCAGGGGTGTGCAGCATAGGGTGCAGGGCTGGGGAGCAGACTGCTGGAGCTAGCCTCACCCATCCCCATCCCCAAACCCCATCTCTGCCTTGCTGGCTTGATGTCTCAGCCTGATGTGACCAAACCCTCTGTTTTTCTCCGCCACTAGCAAGAGAACCCCTACCCAGATCCCCTCTTCATGGCATAGGGGCATCCCAGAGCAGCCCTTCCACGCCTCACAGTTAAAACTAGCAATTAGCACAAGCACACGTGCAAACTGCCAGACCTTGGTGCACCAGCAAGACGTGATAGCAGCTGGACAGGCTCATCAGCTGTTCACACAGTTGCTTCTGTTCACAGCCACGGCACCAGCAATGCAAATTCAGGCTGGAAATACGCATGTGCTTTCGTGCTCGCCCCCGTACGCCTTCAGCCTCTAAAGTCTGGACCAGGATTTTTAATTAACCGTGGAGAGGTGGAGACAAGCACCTCGCACTGACAGAGCTTTTTATCCCACAAACCATCTACTCAGCCCAAATAAGTACTCTCGGGCAGGGAAAGAGGCTTGCCTCATATTTGAAGTGCTGGGAGAGATAAGAACAGAGACGCCCTCTGAGCGGTCTCTGAGCGGTGAGGGCTGATGCCAGGAAGCCTCCGTGACTCACAAAACTTCACCTACCCAAAAAGATGAAGACAACCAGTCCCACCAGTACCAGGGAGGCTCAGGGTGCCCCTCACCCCCCCCCCCCCCGCCCTCCTATCCAAGCGATGTGTCACAATTTCCGTGGTTCCAGGGTTACCAGGGCAGAAAAAACACCTCTGAGCTGCACGTGCTGAGGTGACTGCACACCTCCACTGCCTCCCTGGCCAGGCAGGCAGCGCCTGAGCGGTGGCAAACCACCAGCGTGCTGGCAGGCCCTGAGCCACCGGCTGCTTGGCCTTCTCCCAGGGGATATTTGGAAAATGTCAGAATAGAAACTTGTTGACAAAAACTGGCAGTGTTTCCATACAGGCACAGCCTCATGACCAGGTTGAAACGCTCCTATTTCAGTAGCGCTGGGTGTCGGTGGGTTTTTCTTCGGGTCAGAATGTGTTCTTTTAGAAATGTTTGTTATTTTATGGTGTTAAAAAAAAATCATTAAAACCCAAACATCGGGAGGAACCTGCCTTCTCTCCCATTAATTTGTAGGCAGGACACTTACCCATGTGTTTTCCTGTCTCTTCAGGATCCATTTCCAAGGTGCAGGATTTCCTCTGGGAAAAGGGCACTCTGGCTCCAGGCCCAACATTTGGGGTATTTGGGATGCTCATGAGCAGAGTTGCCAGGATGCAGTCCCCCAGGCAGTACAGCTCACACTGAAGGTCCCTTCCAGCCAGCACAGCCACCCCCAGAGCAAAGCTCCTGACAGAAAAAAAACCCCAACAAAACACCCCCAACCCACCACCTTTACACAACTACCCCAGTACAAACTTCATGGGATAATGGCAAAAGCCAGGATGGATCCTGCCTTCGTTTGTCACATCCCGTCTCCCAGGGGGCTGGGGTTAGTTCACCCGAGCCAGCCCTACTCTTGTCGGACCCTCCCAGTCTCGGTGCAAAGGTCTTGCTCCCCCAACTCAATCTGAGTGCAGGGATCCTGCTCTCCTTTTCCGTCACCCTGCAGCATCTCCGGTGCAGGGGACCCCGGGGAGACAGAGCACTCCCGGAGGCGGAGGGTCCCCCACTACCCGGGAAGGGCCACTCGGGGGTGGAGGGGCCGAGGGCCAGCCCCGGGGGCGGGCAAGCTGCGGCCGGGGGCCCTGCCCGCGGCTGGGGGGTGCAGAGCACCCTCTCCTGGCACTGCCGGCGAGCAGCTGCTACGGGACTTGATGCTTGTTACTTTCTTTTTTTTGTTGGGTTTTTTTCCTTGCCTCTGCCTGCCAGCCCCAGCTGGGGCGGCTCATCCCGTCCCGTCCCGTGCCTCCCGGTCCCCCGCCGCCGCCCGCCGGGGGATGCAGCGCTCCGCGCCCCGCGGCTGAGCGGCTCCGCGCCGGGGGCTCCATGGGCTGCACCGGCAGCGCCCTGCGCTGCTGCCCCGACGGAGGGAAGGTACCGGCGGCGGGGGCTGCTCGGGATCGGGGCTCGCGTGGGGTCGGCGTTTGCATGGGGTCGGGGTTGTTGTTGGGGTTTGCCTGGAGCTGCGGTTCGCGTGGGGCACTGCTTGCGCTGCTGGCGGGGGGGTGCACCCCGCGTGGGACCCCTTCTGCCCCAGGGAGCTCAGAACTGGCTTGTCCCTGGCTGTATGTGACCGCACCGGCAGTGAGGTGGAGGGAGGAGACAGTACCATGTACAGCAAGCAGGAGCTTACAGCCACCTGCCCTCCTGCACCCTGCTGCACCTCTGAAGTCTCTGCCCTCACATCACAGGGAAGCCCATACTAAAAGGGGTGCAGCATCTGGGGTCACAATGCCTGTTGGAAATGCTGATCCCATATAGGACAGGGATGGTTTCCCCCAGCTAGACCTCTGCTCCCCTCCCACAGCATCTTCCTTTGCCCCATAAGTTGCATCCTTACCCACTTGTGCCGGGTCCCCCGTTGTGCTGAAGGCAACATTTCTGCTTTGTAGTGAAAAGCTCTCTGCAAGCTCTCTGCAAGGGCAAGAAATTACTGCTGCTAATTATTACTACTTTTTGACATGCTCGTGCTGCCTTAGCACCCCGCCATCGGCCTCAGCCGTTGTTTGTGAAGTCGGCCGTGCTGCACGCGCTGGTGTCGGCGGGCTGTGGTCGCTGGAGGGTGGCAGGGGCAGGAGGAAAGGCCCCGCAGTGCTGGCGTGCCCCCCTGCACAGGCAGCTGCGAGGGCTCAGCCGCCCCAGACCACGCGGCCAATGCACAACCCGCTGCTGGGACGTGTGGGGGGAGCTCACACAGCCCCGAGCCAGCAAGTGCCTTTATTTACAGCACTTGCAGGGTTTGGCTGCTTCTCCGTATCATGGGGGAAAAAAAAGCCACCCAACACTTTTCTCCATGTCATAAGATCCAACACTTCTGAGCTGGGTTGTGACCCTGATTGTTCACAAGAAGAGGCATGGGCTGGGGAGACAGAGCAGCTCCGAGGCCCCAGGTGTTGGGAGCCGCTCACGCATTTACAGAAATGCGGAAACCTAAGTCAGAGACATTTGCCCACAGACACCTCCCTTCCTGCACTTGCCCACTCTCGAGCTCCTCTGCTCAGCCTCGTGCTGCTCGCCGCGATTTGTGCCCTGTGAAACAGCCCAGCAGTTGTGAGCAAGCTGCGAATTCATCCCGAAAGCAGCACCGAAAATCCCCTGTATGGCAAAAAGGGCTAATGGAGGGCATAGAGCTGCTCCTGCCTACAGTCCCATGTCCAGGGTACCAAAAGGCGGGGTAGGAGACCTTCACCCTCCTGTTACTCATGGATGGACTGGCAGAGTTGAACTTTTGGAGTTGTGTGAGGATGGGATAGCCTTGAAACCCCGGGGGTGAGCCCAGATAGACCTTGAGTGCATGTCATGAGGCTAGGGGCTGTCATGGAGCTGGGGGCTATCACGGAGCTGGGGGCTGCAGAGGCTTTTGAGGACAGTCCCAGGTTGGAGGTGACCTTGGGGAGCTGTGCCAGGCTGGGTGCGGTGGGCAGGCAGCATACCAGGAGCTGCTGCATGCCCCGGGGGAGGAGGCTTGGCAGCCTCGTCCACCCCGTCACCGGTCTGCAGGGTGATAAGGAGGCACAGGCGCAGGTGCTAGACCATGCCCAGAGCCTGAGCACTGGCTCCAGGGCTCCCTTCCCCTCCAGCTCCATCCTCCCACACTTGTCTCCTCATGGTCACCTCTCACCCTCTGATCGTGCTCCCAGCGTGAGAGAGGCCAGGACGCCTTCCCAAAAGATCAGGGCTGAGGTTTGGCCGCCTTCCAGGGCTGGGGTGAATTTATTTTGGAGATATAAGAACTATATGTAGCAGCAGGAGCCAGGGAAAGGCCATGATGCAAAACTCAGGGCTGTCAACAGCATGAAGGGTTTGTGTATGGTCTGTGACTCGGATCTGACTGTACAGGAGGCGATAGCCATCTTGTAACACAACTGCTGCCAGAGGAAAAACAGCAGCAGTCAAAGGCAGGTCCCACAGACCTGTGCCAGCATCTGCTGCAGGTCTCAGGAAAGTTGAAGGGTCGTGGGCTAAATCGTGGCCCCCTGCTCCATAGCCACAAAGCAAAACCTCATCCCCAGGAGCAGAGTCAGGATTAAACGCTCGTTTCCTGCCTCTGTGTGATTTCCTTCGTTGGAGGTAACACTGCATGGTTTCATTGCCTAACGCACTTGTAAAACAGGAAAAGAGGAAGAAAAATACCTTACAAAAACCCCACCTCACACTAAAAGCTGAAGCAGAGGGCTGCGGCCAACCCAGCCCACAGGTGCCTCTGTATTTCAGTTCATTTTCAGACACGTTTTGCTTTTCACCCTGGTTTTGATGGCGAAGCTCTCATCCTGAAAGACAACTGAGCACTTAGGAGTAAAATTAGCTACAGACATTGTTTTAGTTCCTGCTAGAGGTAGGAAGGGTGCCTCGCTGGTAGCCTGGGGGCAGGAATTCACATTTGTCTGCTGATGCTGGCATAACTCTTGCTCCCTTCAGCCACTTCCAGAGTTCAGCAGGCTTGTCTCAAGTCATCCTCCTTGAGTGGCTGAGGGGCTCTGAGGCCCCATCCCACTGGGTCTGGAGAGAGGTGAAAGTGCTCTGGATCCACTTTGGGGACATTGGCCATGCTGGGGGAGTGATTGGGAGTGACAAACCCTGGGCTCTCTGTCCTTGGGCATCATCTCCACCAGGGAGGGACACGTGCAGTAGAGGCAGTTTGCTTTGGACAGGTGGGGTTTGGGAGCTGCTCGTGGAGGAGGTACCAGCATCCAGCTCCTGAAGGAGCCCTTGGGGGCTGTGTGACTTTTGCATGGCCTTTTGTGTTAAAAAAAAAAGTGGAGGTGGGGGGAGTTTCTGAGGTTCCCATGATGCCCACAGGCTCGCAGAGCCCCAGCTGTCTCATCCACCCTCCTGCCAATAGACTCAACAACCCATCACAGGACACGGGGTACATTAAATAACGGGGATGCACATCAGCATGAGATGGGCAGCCTGGAGCTCAAGGGCATCCCAGGGCACCCAGTGTTTGCACTGTGTCAGTAACGAGAACAAACCCCCCACATGCTGACCACCGGCTCCCTCCCGGCCCCGCAGCCTGGGCCGCCTGCAACGCCACCGCCACTCATGCCATAGAAGGGAAGATAAAGCCGGGGCTTCCCAGAGGCACAGAGTCCTCCTGCTCTCGCTGGCAACTGCTCATCCCTCCAGCTTCAGAAGGGGGGCTGCAGGGGAGGCGGAGGCAGGGCCGCCTGTTTGCTTTGCCTCGCATTTTTCCCAAGCCAGGCTCCCTAATGTGGGCTGGTTTTGGCCAGGCCGCTGCGCTGCGGGGCTGAGCCGGGGTGCAGCCGGTGTCTCTGCAGGCTGCAGGGGTGGATTCCTCAGGGATCAGTATTTTTAGGGATGGCTTTGCCAGGGCTGGAGAGCAGCAATGTGTCTGCAGGTGGATTCCCTCACTGACAGTGCCCAGAAGCACGATGGGCATCAGACACAAGATTTGCCCCCCATCAGAGAGGCTGAGCTGCGAGAGCAGGCGTGTGTCGCTTCCATCTTTCAGCAACAGATAAAAATATACCCATCTCTTTGGTTTGTTACCTTGTCCCCTCCAAGTGACTAAATTAAACCTGTGCAGAGCCGGGAGGGACCCCATGGAGCTGTGTTGCTGAAGGCAGCTCCCATCTCTGGGTTCTATCAGCCCTGCAGTGGCAGCAGGAGTGTTGGGAGCTCGCAGGGCCGAGCAGCACATTCCTGCACTCCTGAGGTCATGGCTTGGCCCTCACTGCCAGCCCTCGCTGCCAGCCCTGCTCAGGGTTGGAATCACCGCTGATTTAGAGTGATTTTACATTTCTCACTCCTGCTCCAGCAACATCAGAGGGGTGTGTTCAGGGTGCTGTGAGTGCCAGGGACCAGCCTGACCCTGAGTATCCTGAGGCAGCAGGGACAGGGCAGGAGGAGGGTGGCGAGGGAATGCCATAGCCACAGCCTTGCCAGGTGCTGCCTGCTCTCCTGCACCAATTGTTTTGCTGCTGGGGCCCATTTTGCATTAGCACCATGCCAGTGGCTGGCAATGGCATGTGACAAAGCATCTGGGGCACAGGGAAATGGCATGACCTCAAGGCTGCCTGCCAGGCAGTGTGTAAGCACCCATGGGTGCTTGGGACTGGCAGAGGGCAAGAGGTCAGACAGAGACCACTGATGCCCAAGCACCCATGTTTTAGCAGGGCTGAGGCATGCTCATCACAGGGTGCCCAGCTGCTGGGTATCCTCTGCCTGCAGCCATCAGCCCTCCTTTGTTCCTCTGCTCCAGTCCCTTCTTTCTCTACCAGAGACAGCTAAAAGCCCAGCAGCAAAGGGGATCAGCTTCCCAGGAGCTCACAGCCTTGAAGACAGAGAATGGTGAGATGAAAATGTGTGTTGCCCCCCCCCATGTGATATTAAGAACACGATAGAGCAGACCCCAGGGCAGCCAGCCTGGGGCTGAGGCTGAAGATGGGGATGATGGCTGCAGCCTCCACGCTGCACTGGTGCAGGCAGGTAGATGTGATGGCATCCCAGAGAGGATGGCATCCCAGAGAGGATGGCTTCCCAGAGAGGATGGCATCCTATCCTCTCAGGCAGATAGGTTGTCCCCAGGGTGGGAGGCCTAACGAGCTCTGTCCTCTCTGAGCTGGCCGGCACCATCCCAATTAGTGCTAATTTGCACCAGTGAGATAGGGGGAGGCATTTGTCCAGTGGGAACAGGACAAGGAGCTGAACCCAGGCTACTGGTCGGCTGGTGAGCAGAGGTAGCCAGCAGTGTTCCAGTCACGTTTGCCTTGCAGCCAGTGCTGCCCCATTGCCTGAGGATGGGAAGGAGAAGGCTGGGCTGCAAGAGGAGCAGACAGGGAGCACGAGACTCCACCAAGGCCATGAGGAGGAGCTGCAGGATGCCAGCCAGGCAGGCAGCACGGGCATCACCCAGGACTTCACCATCCAGGTAGGTTGAAAAGGCGGGTTCTGCTGGGGACAGCGGGTGGGCAGGGAGCATGTGGCTGGGCAACCACCACAGACCTGGCTCACACTGAGCTGGGCTCAAGAGAAGGAGCTCTCAGGAGAAGGAAGGAGTTAGGAAGCTCAGAACAGTATGCCAGTGTGCCATGGAGGGTGAGAAGGGCCAGAGCATCCCTCCTCATGCTGATCAGACATGCAGGACTTTTCATCTCCTTGCTTCCCAGGTGGAAAAGGGAAAAGAATTGGAGCTGGAAGAGCAGTTTGATGCCCTGAGGAGAGAGCACACGGAGACTCTGCAAGGTGTGTGCTAGGACAGCAAGGCTCTCGACAGCCCCCCTGCCCCATCACCCCCCACTGCTGTGGAGACACAGCTCCCTGCTCCATGGCACCGTGGGGCTCAGGTAGAGCTCACTGCCCCAGTGTCCCCATGCTGGTGATGCTCAGGCCGTGTCCCCTCTTCAGAGCTCCAGAGAGCACACGAGCAGGAGAAGCTGCTGCTGACAGAATCACACCACAGGTCCCAGGCAGCCTTACAGGTACCTGCAGAGAAATCCCCAGGGAGAGTGTGCTTATAGAGGGCTCGGGGCCCATCCACTGGCTCTGCCATGGTGCCCCAAGCTACTTGGTGGCCACTTCGGTCCCTGGCGTGCCTGGGGACCATGCAGGCTCCTTCATCTCTGGGATTATCAGGGTGCTGTAGCCCAGCAGTGCCCCTGCTCACAAAGAAATCCCATCCTGCTTCTTCCCTGGCTGTCCCAGGAGATGATCCAGGCACTGAATTCACAACTGAAGTGCTTCCAGGAGAGGATGAAGCGGGTGGAGGAGTCACTTTTGAGCACAGACTACAAGAAGCACATCCAGGTGCAGGGAGCGGTGTCGGGGACGGGACCTGCTGCCAGGTTGCTGGCGCAAAGCCGGGTGCTGCTCTGATGGACCCTGAGTGCGGGGCAGGGGGCAGATGGAGGGGCACAAGACAGCTGAGGGGGGGAGCAAAACGCACTCACTGGGAGGTGCACAGGCTGTTGGGGTTCCTTGAACACAAATGATGGTGTCTTGTGGCTACAAACCGATCCTGGGCCATGCCAGGCCCCATCTGAGAGCATGACCCACTGGGGTCATGTGTGGTGGACTGAACCATGGCAAATGCCCCGAGTGTCCACCCCAGTGCAGCTGCTGCATGCCCTGTGCCCCACAGGAACATGGCAGCCCCAGCCCCTTCTGGGAGCAAGAGCTGGAGAGCCTGCACTTTGTCATTGAGATGAAGAACGAGCACATTCACAGCCTGGACAAGAAGCTGCTGAACCTGGAGAGCGTGGTGGGTTGCAAGGAGGAGGGTCACAGATGGGCTTTTCTCTTTCCATCCCTTCTCCCCACTGGAATCCTGTCCAGAAACTGCAGCTGAAGCAGAGGTGGATGGAATCCAGTTCCTCTCTTGGTGTGGGGAGGGGATGTGGGTGCAACGCCACTGTGCTCCCACCAAAACCAGCGGTGCCCCCAGCACGGTGTGTCAGGGGAGGCACTTTCCAGCTCCCTCCTCATCCTCGTGTCCCCCTTCCAGGCGGAAAGAAACCTTCTGCTGGAGGAGAAGGTGAAGACTCTGCAGCAGGAGAACGAGGACCTACAAGTTCGCACCCAGAACCACTTGGTGATGGCGAGGTACATGCTGGCCCCGGTGCCCATGTGTGATGGGGGGAGGACAGCCGTGGCAGCGGCTGCACGGCGGGGAGGGCAGGGGAGGGGATGGCTCTGACAGCCCATGCCCATGTGCCTGCAGGCAGCTGTCGGAGGAGCTGCTGGCCGCCCGCGGGGCCCTGGAGAAGGAGGCCCAGCTGCGGGAGCAGGCTCACCGCGAGAAGGAGGAGCTGCTGTACCGCGTGCTCAATGGCGGGGACGGCTCGCCCTTCGCCGTGGCTGCCGGAGAGGTGCCGCTCGTCGCCACGTAGCACTGCGCCGACTGCACTCGTGGAGGAGCCCGGGCCGGGAGCCTGGGGCTGCTCTCAGCAGGGCCCCCGCTGCCGGGACAGGCCTCAGGGCTGGCCGAGCCCCACCGACCAGCAGGGCGATGGAGCGTTGCACAGGACACTCGTGCCTGCCTTTCACCAGCCCGTGTGGGGCTGCAGGGAGATCTCCGCCACCCCCCCGTGCCATGCCTGCACCCCTTCTCTGGTGGGAGGCAGTGAGGGGCTTTTGGGGAGTAAAAGGGGTCAGCCAGGACACACAGACATGCATTGGTATGGATCCAACCCAGTGCTTGACTCTGAGCATCACCAGTGCCGGTGCTGCCTGAGGCTGTGAGGCGAGGAAGGCAGGCAGTCACTGGGACCGGATGGGGATGAGCACTGGGAGGGTGAGGAGGGTGTTGGGAACATGGTGGTGTTAAGCTATCTCTCTGGGGAGTATCCCTGGGATGTGGGTGGCCAAGCTCAGGACTGAGCCATGGAGGCTTTCACGGGCAGAAAGGATGAGTGCAGCTGGATATATCTGCCACCTCCTTGCTATAGACTGTGTAAATCTGTCCCATTTTGGGGCTTGACTCAGGCTGATGCCACCCACTCCTGCCATTTCCAGTGAAAGCAGAGCTTCTCCTGCCCGGGGCCTACCTCACTTCTTGGGGAGCATCTTCAGCCAATGGCTCCCAAGGATTGCTCCTGCAGCCCAGGCATCTCACTGCCACACAGATACCAAGCCTTCCTTGTCCCCCCATCAGTCTCACTGGCTCCATCTTCTCCCCAAAAGCCGGGCAGAGGCTAGGTGCCCCAAGGTGCATGCTCAGGGAGCAGAGCATCCTCTCGAGGGCTGTGGGCTGCAGCGGGTCACAGCCCTCCCTGCTCCAAGCCAGCACATCCCTGTGGGGCAAGGGGCTGGATGCACACAAGCACTTTCCACTGGGCACACAAGTGTGGTGGGACAGTCACTGCTGCGGGGCCTGGTGCTGGCCTGTCCCTTCCCTGGGGCTGTGTAGCTTTGGGCTGCATGTGTGTACGTGTGTGTATGCGTGTGCACCAGGCCAACGTGCTCCTGGCTGTAACAATTACAAGTCTGTTAGAAGCAGCAGCCTCAAGAATCCTGTGTCAGTGGTTTTGGGGACTGGTGTGGGAGTATCTCACGGCGTTGCTTTGCAGCCCAGGGCAGGAGGAAGGCAGAAGGAGTGAGAGCAGGCACCACAAACCCACTCCAAGGGAGCCCCAGAGAAGGCCACTATTGCCAGTCCCCGCTTTTCCTTCCCTTGTTTCATTCCCTTCAGTGGGCTCGCAGCACAGGGCAGACTGACCCTCCCAGCCCTGCCAGGCCAGCGCCACAGCCACTCCCGGCCTTTGTGCCGATCCTCACCAGGAACATACAGGCAGACAGAGAGGCAACACAGGTGTGGCATCCAGCTCTCGCCCCGGGCCAGGGTGGGAAATGGGACTGCCTGATGATTACACCAATGTGTCCCCCCCGCCAGGCAACCACTGCTCCCTGCATCCCCACAGCTCTGGGAAGGGTCCAGGGGCATCCTCCA
Organism: Colius striatus; assembly: GCF_028858725.1. Lineage (NCBI taxonomy): Eukaryota > Metazoa > Chordata > Aves > Coliiformes > Coliidae > Colius > Colius striatus. The sequence goes on from NC_084767.1 coordinate 13,857,710, forward strand.
GCTTTGCAAAGTGACCTCAGGGATGTGGGGGAACATGCCAGGAGCTGTGGCACTAAAGCAGGGGCTATGGGGCAGGTTGCAAACCCTGCCTGTCTGTCATTGAAGGGGACATGATGGCTGGACAAAGGGAAGTGAGGCTGGCTGTGTGGGGCATCCTGATACTGCATCCCGCTCCTCCCAAGGGTGCATCCTGTGTGGGACACAGAGGAATGTGCCCAGCTCTGGGAAAGGGAAGTGCTGGGAACCGAGGAGTGGGAATAAACGAAAAAGGCTTGTCCACAGTAAGGAGGAAAAAGCCCAGCACAGACAGAGTCTCGGTGGTCACAGGGGGACAGACAGGCCAGCCCTGCCTGCATTGGGGTGCTGAGGCAGCGTGGAGGGTCAGGGTCATGGTAGGTTTAGCTTTTCTCCGCAGGATGTGGAGCAGAGGGAGCAGGAGGTTTCCTGAGGTGAGGGCAGCCAGCCATGTGGCAGTCAGGAGATGGCAGGAGGGAGCCAGGCAGGGATGCCCTGCCTGCATCCTGCTGCAGGGTGGCTTTCAGCGAGCAGGAACCTGCCAGCTCGTGTTCCCCTAAAGCCCTTCCATGGCTCCCAGGCACACCTATAGCTATCAGAACCCAGGCCACCACAGCAGAGGAAAACAGGGTGTCACACAGGGGAGGCTGCATAAGATGGTCCGACCAGAGCTGCCCAGTCGGGGAGAGCAGAGCCCCTGATACCCAGCCTCATGGGCAGCTGCCCGTGGCAGGTCATCCTCCCCAAGCTTCCAGTTGCTCAGCTCACCTTTGTTGAAGCTGATCCCTGTGACAAAGAGCAGGACAAGCACATTGAGAGCTGTAAAGGCTTTGTTGACAGTGCTGGACTACTTCACTCCAAAGGAAGGAATCCCAGGGGCTGAAAAGAGCAAAACTTGTCAAGAGTCCTGGATGACACCAGGCCCAGGGTAGACATTGCTGAGGAGAGTGACAAAGGGGGGACAGTGGTAGAATGAGGAAGATCTGCAGATTTCCCTAGATTCCCCTTGTATTCTCCACAGGGAAATCGCAAAGCCTGAGAGGTCACCACCATCACCATGGTGGGGTGAGGAGCTCATGCTACACAACAGAGGGTGGCACTGAGGCAGGCATCCTACCTGCCAGCAGGACTACCAGGCCAGCAACAAAGGCATCTGCATGCTCCACCAGTCCTACAGAGCTCATGGCTGCATGGGCACCAAAAAAAACCCAGCAGCCCATTTTGGAGTAAGATGTGGCTAAAAGGGCTGCATTTCTCTCTCCTCCCTGGTGAGAAGTGGAGTAACATGTGACTGGGGTTTGCTGAGCTCTGTCCAGTTCATGCTATAATGAGAAGGGACAAGAATACCTGCCTGTCTCCTCGTCAGCTCCAAAAGTCCTATTGCTCCTTCAGCATCCCCAGCAGGGACATGCAGCCAGCGCTGTCCCAGCTTTAACACTGATACCATCCTAAATGCAGAAACCAGGCTAGAGAAGGAGGGATGAGAGATGTTCCTGGAGCAGCCCTTGGCCTCAAAGTGCACCAGGAAGGACTATCTACTCAGCTGAAGATGGTCCCACAGCACCCATAATTGTGAGTCAATGGCATAGCTCAGAGACTGTGTCCCCTGGGCCACCAGCCTGTATGGTAATGCTGTGGCTTGCTCAGGTCACCCGTGGGGATGTCAGCCCAGCAGAGACCCCCAGTTGTGTGACATTTGTGCTTGGGACAAGTGAGGTGCTTGATATGGCATGGCTGGGATTTGTGTGCCTTCCCCAATTCTTTCCCAGGAGCTCCCAAGAATGGAGAAGGGGGCTGCATGCCCCCACATCTGCACAGTGCTGCCAGAATCTCCAGGTTGCCTTGCAGAAAAGGAAAATCCACACTTGCATGCTTCAGATCCCCCTGCCTGCTACTTACAAGGCTGGAAACCTCATCCACCAGTATGTGCCAGCAGCATCGAGGATCAGAAGGTCACACGGCCCTGGCTGCAGCGTGGAGCCCAGAGAGGACAGGGACCACCTTGGGGTCCTTTAAGCCCACGTGACACAGGGAACCCCAACCTTCAACACGACTGCTGTGTCTCCTGGGGGATGTGCCAGCTAGGGCTGCCTTCCCACTCCCCTAGCAACTCCCATCTGCTCCACAACACCAGTCCCACCAAGGCATCTCACCCTGATGATCACAGAATCAGAGAATCACTCTGATTGGAAAAGACCTTTAAGATCATCGAGTTCAACCCCTCCTCTCACACTGACAAGCCCAACAATAACCTATGTCCCTCAGCACGGGGAGTCCATCGGCTCCCTGGGCAGCCTGGAACAGTGTCCAACAACCTTCCCAGTGACAAAGTTCTTCTCAGTCTCTGACCTAAACCTCCCCTGGTGCAACTTGAGGCCATTTCCTCTTGTTATATCTCTCGTTACCTGGGAGAAGAGACCAACCCCCACCTCACTACACCCTCCAGTCAGGTAGCTGTAGAGAGTGATCCTGTCTCCTCTCAGCCTCCTCACTAGACTAAACATCCTCAGTTCCCTCAGTTGCTCCCCATCAGACTTGCGCTCCAGACCCTCCACCAGCTTCGTTGCCCATCTCTGGACATGCTCCAGCACCTCAGTGTCCTTCTTGGAGTGAGGAGCCCAAAACGAAGCGTAGTATTTTCCCTTCTTCTGCAAGCAGTGTACTTACTCCATCCATCCTTTGGGCAAACTGCTCTGGCTACGAGCTGATGGGTAGGGCGAGCACCCGGCAGTCCCTATTACACTCCCCCTTTAAATCTCTTTTGGGAGAGCCCTGGCCCTCCCCGCACTGACCATCCCTTTGGGCTGCATAATGGGAAATCTATGCAGAAATATTTTTCCCACAACGCTTTCCAAATCATACACACAAGCCTGCAATGCCAAGAGGCTCAGAAGCACTACTGAGGGGGCTTCATTAACAGTTCAAAGTTGCCTGTGCAGGTGGAAGGGTGAACTCCTTCCCTCTGTCCTCTCTCCCTCACATCAGGACCCTCATCTCAAGCCGGAGTGCAGGGCTGAATGTAGCTATAGCTGTGGTCATACTCAGGCTGAGCTGTCCCTGGGAAGCAGAGAGGTGAGCAAGCCCAAGGATTGTCTGTGGCAGGGAGGCAGAGCACAGATCCAGCTCCATGGGATGTTTCCAGATGTAGCTCCCAGAAGCAAAGTTCAGAGGCTGCCTGGCCTTCCTCAGTACTTGGACATCAAGGCACCAGTTGCTGCCCATGTCTTGTCGCAGCCCCATTACACAAAGGCAACAGTCTTAGATGACAAAAAAAACGTCTCAGTCAGCCCAAGCGCAGCTCATAGCAGAGCCTCAGCAGCAACATCCATCACTGACCTGGGAGGAGGACTGAAGCTGCAGCTCTCTGCCCAAGCAACACCTGCCCCATCCCAGCACCCCCAGCTCCTGCCCTGGGTGAGAGGTTGCAGGGCTGCAACAAGACCTGGATGTTCCTCCAGAGGGGATGAAATAGGTGCCAGGAATGATCCTGACACTGCATCCCTCTTGTGGTGCAGTCCAGAGGGGCTGAGCAGCAGAGTGCAAGGGCTGGGCTGAGGCCAGGGCTGGGTCTAAACAGCGACTCAGGGCTCAGAAGGGGCAGCTCAGAGCTCATAAGGCATGTAAGTGTCATACAAGTTCTTGGGCTCCTCCTAGAAGGGAGAGAATAGGGGAAAGCTATGGTAGGATCTTGCTGGTCTTCAGCGCCTTGGGAGAAGAGGACTAAGCTTAGGATCTGAGGAGAGACTAGGAGCTGGTATTTTGGGGTAAGAAACTAGAACTTTATTGTAGATGATGGTCAGAGTCCATGTGCTTACAGTACTTGGGGGCAAAAACCTTTTGGGCTATGATGTCATTCAGCACATCCTTCAGCTTGCAGGGAGAAGAGGAAGGGGGCATCAACCATGCAGGATCTAGAGCACCTGAAGCATAGGGACATGCTCTGACCATAAGGCTGCCCTGCCCTGGCTGTATGGGGCAGCCCCACGTCCCCACTGCATCCTGTGAGCTGCTGGGCTGGCACCTGTGGGGCTCAGCACGCCAGGCCACGGGTGCTGAGGGGCACCAGGAGGGGAGCAGGGCTGTTGTCCTGTTGTGCAGCACAAGCTGAACAAAGCCGTGCTTGTCACCCACGCTGTCTCATGTGAGTGAGGTCCCCAGACACCAACAGGAACATTGCCTTCAGGGAACAACAAGGCACGAAGGAGCAGTCGGTGCTTGCTGGCTGCAAGGGCCTCCCCCTCCCAGCAAGCCTCCAGTCCCCCCCGCAAGGGGAACAGCCCTGGGGCCATATGCCAGCTATATGGCATGTCACACACAGCCTGGGGGCCCTGCTGCCTGGGACCACCATCTCCCAGGACAGGTAGGGCTGAGCAGTCCAGCTGCCTTGCAGCCCCAGAGAGATGCTCTAGCCAGCAGATAACAACAGGGCTTGGGGCTCTGAAAGGTCACACACCAGCAGCCTTCAAAAGCTCAAGAGGGCCCTTGGTTTTACTCCTGCTGGCAGTGGTCAGGGCACAGATACCACTGTCAATGGACCCTGGGGAGCCCTGCCAGCTCCTCCAGCCCTTCTGCAGCTCCAGGCAGGGAAGAGACAGCCTTGGGCACTGCAGAGCCTGACAGGAGCATCCAGGAGAGACCTAGCCTGCATTCCCACCCATGGCTGTGCTGCAAGGTCTCATCCCTATGCCTGCAGCGTGGGAGGGAAGGTTGGGAGGGGGACAGCAAGCTGCGTCTCCCCACATCCCTCTGCCACCTTGGCTCCTGCCCCATGGATGCTCCTTGCAGAGCTGGTCAGCACCTTCCCCCTTATAAACAGGTCCTGGGGGGCCAACCCTCTCCTTGGCTGTTGCAGGGAGAGTGAGGGATGGCCATTGCCCAGCCGTGACCAGGGAAGCGGGTGATTTGGTGCAGGCAGAAGCAGCCAGCAGCAGGGCCAGCCCAGGGAGCAGCAGGGCACCCAGCACGCCAGGAAACTGTGGCTGGGGAGGGCAGAAGGGGGTGACATTTCCGCGGTGGCAGCACAATCGCCGTTATCGCTTGGCACCGCTCCTGGCACGCAGCCCCTGCACAAACCAGTGGGGCTTTGCTGCCGGGAGACCCCCGTTCCCCGCAGCCTGGAGCTGATAGTGGTGAGGTGGGAGCGTGGCCCTGGCCCCAGCAGTGTGGCAGGCGGGGACTGGAGGGCCGGCGAGCCAGCGTGACGTCTGGCAGGGAGGAAACAGCTGCACACCAAGGACGAGCGCACGGCCACCGCAGCGCAGGGAGTGCCGCAGCTCGGACAGGCCTCGGCGCAGCTCGTGAGTGTGCGCCGGGCTCGGGGGCGGCCGAGGGGACCGTGCCACTGTGCCAAGCCACCGTCTCGGTGGGAGAAGGGGGGGAAAGTCCTGGCCGGGCGCTGAGCTGTGCAAGGGGAGGCTCCAGCCAAGGGTGCGGGGGGGATCCATGTTTTTTTTCTGTTTGTGAAGTCCTTGTTGCTGTTTTCTTCTTTCTTTTCCTTCATCTTGAACTGCAGCTGGGGGGCTGCGCTGCTGGTGGGTGCTGCCTCGGGCAGGTGCCCCCCTGGTGCTGCTGCGGGGCCACGGCTGTGTCGGGCCGGGATGTGCCTTTGTCCGGCATGGCTGCGGCCCCAGGACCGCCCAGCCCACTGTGCCGTTTCGGGAGGAGGGGATGCCCCCGGTTCGGTGCCCACCGAGCTGTGCACCCGCAAACGCACTGCATGGCACCGCGGAGGCAGCGAGCTCTAGAAGGGCAGGGGGATTTTTTGGCGCTGAGCGGTGGCAGGGGGGCTCTGGGGACACCCCTTGCCTCATGGGGAGGATGGATGGCACTTTTTGTAACCCAGCAAAGCTCCTTTCCGCCCCACGGGCAGGATGATGGGTGATGGGGCACAGGGTGTGTCACGGCTGTGCCGGGGAGCACTGCCAGGCAGCGGGCTGCAAAAATACCTGCTGGGCTCCTGGGGTGAAAGCCCTGAGGCGAAAGCCGTGGTGGGGATCTGGAGAGGCTGAGGGGTGCATGCTGATGGGAGGCAGAGGCTTTTTGGCAAGAGTGGTTTGTTCTGCAAAGGTGATGAGTTACACACATCCGTTGGTGTTTCTCATGGCATTTTCTGTCCAGAGACGCCCATAACCCAAACCTCCTCATTGTATGGGGGTGGGGAAGGCAGGTATCCCTCCATGCCGGGGCTGTGCAGCTTCCAGGCTTTGCTGCCTGCCCGGGGGGTGTGTTTGCCCAGGCATCCTCCCGGCTGGTTGCTCCCCAGCCCCTGCGGCCTGAGGGAAATCACTGGGCGCTGCAGGGACAGGGTGCGGCCAGCCGCTCATCAGCACTGCTGACATGAGTTGGGCATCCTCAGCCCAGCTGTCTCATGCCCAGAGAGAGGTTAAAAGGCTGTGTGAGCCAGGGACTGGGATTCCCTGATCCCTGACACCCACCCAGCACACAGCCACACTACTCTGGGGGGTTCTCCTCCAGCCAGGAGCCCCGGGGAAGGGCAGCCAAGGCTTGCAGCTGAAAAGGGAAGGCAAGGCAAAAGCAGCTCTGCTTCTCTGCAAAACTTCCTCCCTTTAGCAAGGATGCCTGTGGGTGTCAGAAAGCTTCCTGCACCCGAGCAGGGATGACCCAGCCATGCTAACGGCTGCGGGGCTCTGGGTCTCCTCCTCCTCAGAGCTCTCACAGTGATGTAGGGCCAAGCTAGGGGTGTTCATATGATTTCCCCTGCTCACTGGCATGATATAGAGCTCGGCTGGAGGCAGAAATCCCCCCAGGGCGGCCCCACTCTGCCTTGAGCTTTCCTGCAACGTGTCTGGGAGGGAGGGTGAGCCTTGGCGAGGAGGGGGCCGTGCCTCAGGCTGGAGCTCAGCTGACACTCAGTGGTTTGTTCATGGCCAGGCTCCATTTTCCAGCTGTTTCTCTCTCTCCATCAGCTTTCTCCAAGCAAATGGAGCTGTCTGGGGACTTTCTCCCGGGGGAAGGTGGGGAGGGCCCATGGCGCAGTGGTTTACAGCTATAAATGGTGCTAGTGTTCAAAAACAACCTGTGGGTTACCATGGAAACCCCGCTGTGTTTCCTGGGCTCTGCTGCCTGCGTGAGCCTGACTGATGGCAGCCTTGACTCAGATAAAGCTTGTGAGACTCTGTAGGGGCTGCCCAGCCCTGGCATCATGCAGCAATGGGGCGTCCCCAGCAGCTGCCGAGGCTGGGGAGGTGTCAGGGCTTGGGGGGCTGCAGAGAGCAGGGCAGCATTGCAGGCTCAGCTCTGCAGAGGATGTTCGGCTCATTTCCATGTATTCAGCGCTTTGTTCCCCTCACGGTTTCTCTCAGTGCTGGCAGGAAGCTATGTAGTAGCACATCTCTGCTGCCCCTGACCGATGGGTGCCCAGCTCGGTGATAGATACCAAAGGACTTCGCTGTGGTTGCTGCAGGGTGGCTGGCAAAGGCCATCTCCCTGAGCCATCCCAACAACACTCAGCCGTTGCCCTCCCACGGGTACTGCACCAAAGGAGGAGCAAAACCTCCCCCAACCATCGCAGCCTGCAGAGAGGCTTTGGCTCACCTCAGCTTTTCTGTCCCTCCCGCAGCTTCTCCTCACCCTCGCTGCAGTGATTTCCAGCTGGGGAAGCCATGGCACCCAAAGGAAAGGTAAGGGTGGGCACAGGGGCCGGGAGTGCCGCACGGCAGAGCCCAGGGCTGGGGCAGTGTCTCCATCAGGCTGGTGGTGATGTGCAGGGAGTGCAGTGCTGCCCACAGCCTGGTTGTGTTCCTGCCTCTCCAGCCACAGCCAGCCCTGCCTGTAGTGGTGCAGCTGGGGAGGGAGCTGGGAAAACAGGGACAAGGAGAAGCAAAAATCCTTTTGGGACCATTGTGGAATGGAGGAGAGGAGCAGGGCTGTGGGAAAGGGAGGAGAAGAGATGTTGCACAGGGGATTTGGGCTTTCTCTGGAGAGATATCCGGGCTGAGCCTGCTGCAAGGCATGCAGCCCTGCTCCAGCCTCTCCCTGCCCAGCCTGGATCTGTCCCTTCTCCGAGCCCGGGCTGGGTGAGCTGGTATTCCCTTGCAGCCAGGAAGATATCTCTGCGTGGGTGGAAAGCCGTGCCTCAGTGGGCAGCTGCAGCTGTCGGGTGCAGGGGAGGAGTCCCAGCCCAGAGCCTCTCTCCTCAACCGCTCAGGGCCAGGCTCTGCTTTCCATTGCCTTGGAAAATGGAGTAATCATTGCCTCCATCCTGATTACCCACGGCTTCCTGCCCAGCCTGGGGAGTGGTTGCCTCCGGGTGGGGAAACTGAGGCACGGCGTGGGTGAGGGTTACCCCTGCAGTGGTCCAGGACTCCAGGCAGCCAAGCAGTGGGAGAGAGCAAAGCCATCCTAGGAATTTTGCTTCCACTCTCCCGGCCCCAGCCTGGCTTATTTTTAGCTGGGAGGTCCCAGGCAGGCCGGGATGACTCAGAGGCTGGAGGAGGGGAGATGGGAGGCCCCAGCAGCCAAAGTGGGGGATGGAAAGGGGGATAGGGATGTGAGGAGGGCACTGCAGGCAGTATGCTGTTTCCTTCCTGAGTGATGTTTCTGCACCTCCCTGGGCTCATTCCCATGAGCGTACAGGGAGCACAGGGTGATGCACAGTGCTGAGCTCATGCCTTAGTTTCCCTTGCTTCCACATGGCAGCACTGCAGCAAGGCAGGCAGCAAGGAACACGGCCCTCTCTGCCTCCTCCCCATCTAACCAGGGCTAACATCTCTTCTCCCCTTCCCCACCCATGCAACCCCAGCACCCTCCAGACATCCTTGTCCCCTCCTGCTGCCTCCAGACACTTTTGCCTTGGAACTTCTTATTTACATCTCTGCAAGGCATGTGTGTGAGCAGTATCTTGGTCTGAGCCAGGAGGGTCTGGGAGCTGCCGGGAAGCCGGGCTAAATGCAGCTCTCCCAATGAATCACCTGCAATATGATCTGTCCCGTGCCTGCCCGGCTCTCCCGAAGGGCAGCATCTCCCCTTGCCGTGCCTGGTCCCAGCTGCGTGGGACACCAGCACCAGCAGCTCCTCTTCAGAGGGCCTGTGGGCTATGCACAGCCTGGACTGGCTTCTCTCTGGAAAATGGGAGCAGAGAGGCTGGTTTCTTCCTGAAGCTGCAGGGTGAGATGTGCAGTGCTGTGCTATGGGGTTGAAACCTGGGGAGCTGTGAGGCTGCCTCATATCCATCCCCTTGGGTTTACTCCTGGAGGTACTCGCTGGGCCAGGGATGCTGGTGCTGCTGCAGGTCTGGTGCTGCCTGCCTGATGCTCATCTGCTCTGGGAACATGTTGGCTTTAGATGGCCACGCTGGCAGCAGCCCTGGGCCTTGGTACAGCTCCTGGGGATCTTAAGCCCTGTAGCAGATCTGAATGAGCGAGCCCAGGAAGATGTGTGCACCCAGCTGGCACATGGTACAACCAGAGCCAAAGGAGGATGCTCAGAGTTTCCCAGGGTGCTGACACAGCTGCAAGCCCCAGCTCAGCCTGGCTCCCAGCCCTCCCAAAAGGAAATGCTGCCATTCAGCGCTTCCCATCCTGTGCCTTGGGGAAACATCTCAGTTCCTTATGTGAGGTCTGGATGGTTTCACATCTGCTTCCACCCAGGGCTTGTGCTGATCTCCTTCAGAGTCTGGCCCCAGGCTTCCCCGGGTGAATTCCTCTGGACAAACCTGACCTGGGGAGGGGAAGCCTGGTCCCTGCTTTTTGCTGAGGTCTCTGCAGAGGAGCAGACCAAGGGGATCATGCCAATCCCCAGGATTCTGTATCCAGGATCTCTTCTCTGATCCCTTGCAGCAGCCTGGGTCCTAGAGTAGCACGCTGGAGCAGGACAAGCTGTCGGCAGCTCTGGTGTTTCTTAGTGCATTCTGCTTAGCAGACCACAATGATTTTGTGACTGTAAATTCAACTCAGCCTGGAGGCCATGTAAGGCTGGGGCATTGTCAGCATTTGAAAGTTTCCCTGCAATGACTAACTCCATTGCTCTCAGTCCAGTCCTGATAACTGTCTTCTGTCCAGCTGCATTGCAGGAGGATCACCCTGGTCTTTGTGTGCCCTCCCCTGCATTCAAGGTGTCTGGTCCTCTTGGGGAGGTCCTTCCCTTTTCCTGAAGATGGGGCTGGGAACTGAAAGAGCAGAAGGAACCTGCCTGCAACCCCCTAAGCTCTTGCTGGCAGGGAGGATTGTATGCAGCTTAAACACAGGGCACAAGCAGCAGTGATACCAGTGAAGTATTAGAGAGAAGGCTGTGTACTCCAACAGCGCAGTACACAAACAATTTACACAGCAGGGACAGCAAACAGGGAAGGAAATAATGGAGAAGAACAAGTGTTTGTGTTTGAGGCTGAGCTTTGCCTTCTGGCAGCCTGAGCGGGGACAGATCTCACCTCAATCCCTCTCAGCTTCAACTTCTGCCTCCCACCTCCCTCCTGCTCCTTCCCTTTTCACCTTCTCACCTCCTTTGCTCTAGGTCTACAGGGGGTCGGTGAAGGATTTCCCAGACTTTGATGCCAACCAAGATGCAGAGGCCTTGTACAATGCCATGAAGGGATTTGGTATGGACACTCCTTTGGACTGTCACCCCAGGGCCACCCTGATGTTCCCTGTCCCTTCAGTTGACCCTTGCTTGGCAGGGCATCCTGCATTGCATCCCCTCTCACCTGCCTGTCTGCTGTAGCAGCATGCCATGATCTCTCCTGGCTCCTCTTTCCTCACTGGAGCCAGTTCATCTCTGCTTGTCCTCCTGGCCCTGAGTTGGAAGCAGCTTTGGGCACAGCAGGGTGGCAGCAATGAGCCCAGTCATGGTGAGCGAGACCCCGCTGTGGAGCTAAACCTGACTCTGAGCTCTCTCTGCAGGCAGTGACAAGGAGGCCATCCTCGACCTCATCACATCCAGAAGCAACAAGCAGCGTGTGGAGATCTGCCAAGCTTACAAGTCCCTCTATGGGAAGGTAACAGCAGAAACACTCCCTGCTCCATGGCCCCACTGCAGACCCAGGTGGCCGTGGCTGCCAGCAACCAGCCCACGTGGGCACCCACCACTGCCTGGACCCGCTCAGAGATGCTGTGGAGCAAAGAGTCCCCCAGCCTCTGTCTCCCCCTTCCCCAGGATCTCATTGCAGACCTCAAGTACGAGCTGACGGGGAAGTTTGAGCGGCTGATCGTGAGCCTGATGCGGCCCCCGGCTTACGGAGATGCCAAGGAGATCAAAGATGCCATCGCGGTAAGGGGCAGGGAGCCCCCCCGGGGCCCCCCCAAGGACACCCTGGCCAGGCCCACTGCTTAGGGGCTGCCTCTCTGCCTGCAGGGCATCGGCACGGATGAGAAGTGCCTCATCGAGATCCTGGCCTCCCGCACCAACCAGGAGATCCATGACCTGGTGGCTGCCTACAAAGATGGTGAGAGCTGAGAAAGGGCAGGGGCTGCCCTGTGTCCCTCGGGTCAGGACAAGTGGAAGAGGTGAGGGGACACAGCTCTCCAGGCCCTGACCTTTCCTTCTTCCAGCCTACGAGAGAGACCTAGAGACTGATATTGTTGGAGACACATCAGGCCACTTCAAGAAGATGCTCGTTGTTCTGCTTCAGGTATGTCCATCTGTCTGGTGTCTGTAGGTGGTGGGTGCCTGTGCCCTGTGGGGCTGAGTCCAACTCTGTTCCACAGGGCAGCAGGGAAGAGGACGACGTGGTGAGTGAGGACCTGGTGGAGCAGGATGCCAAGGTGAGGCTGGGACAGGTGGCATCTGTACTTAGGCCCATGAAAGGCGAGTGGGAACCAAGGGGGCCTGTGCTTGCGCAGAGCCCCATGTGAGCAGACCCCTGACTGGGCTTCCCCATCCCACCAGGACCTGCTGGAAGCCGGCGAGCTGAAATGGGGCACAGATGAGGCCCAGTTCATCTACATCCTTGGCCGGCGGAGCAAGCAGCACCTCCGCCTGGGTGAGTGTCTCCTGCAAGCTCAGCCTGGGGACAGAAGGTATCTCGGCAGCTCTTCCAGGCAGCATCTCACTCTCATCCCACAGTGTTCGATGAGTACCTGAAGATTTCTGGGAAGCCCATCGAGAGGAGCATCCGGGGAGAGCTCTCTGGAGACTTTGAGAAGCTGATGCTGGCCGTGGGTACGTCAGCCCCTGCGTGTGGGGATGGCTTGGGAACTCGTGGCTGGTCATGCTGGGCTGGCAGGGCTCAGGGCCAGCTGGGTCGGGGTTGCAGCTGCACTCGGTTTCAGGGAGCTGAGAGAGGCTTCTTTGGGGCGGGTGGGGATGCTGGATATGTGCCCAAGGGGCATGAGTGCTCAGAGGATGGGGGCACTGGTGAGGCTGGGTGCTGGCATCCCTCAACGCCCCTCCCTCTGTTTCCCTACAGTGAAGTGTGTCAGAAGCACGGCGGAGTATTTTGCTGAGAGGCTGTACAAGGCCATGAAGGTGAGTGGATCCCCCCTTCTCCAGGGGGTCCCCCGCAGGGAGCCAGCCGGAGGAGGGGTCCCCTTGCCACAGGGCACTGTGGGAGGGAGAGGGATGCAGGTCCATGAAGGCCCAGGACCTCTGTGACTCAGGGTCTCTGCTCTTCCCTCCAAAGGAGTTATTCCTCTTGACCTGAGGCTGGATAGAAATCTGATAGAGGGTCACAAATGTGATGGGCTGAGCAGGGCTGCTTGGCCATCCCAGGTTTGACACAGGGGGTGTCGTTGCAGGGGCTGGGCACAAGGGACAACACGCTGATCCGCATCATGGTGTCCCGCAGCGAGATCGACATGCTGGACATCCGGGAAGTGTTCAGGACCAAGTATGAGAAATCTCTCTACAACATGATAAAGGTCAGTGCTGGGGTCCCTGGGCACTCTCCGAGCAGCTGCTGGTGCTGCTTCCCTTGTGATACTAGTGCCCCTGAGAGCTGAGCCCTCTCACCAGCCAACCTGTGTCAGGCATCTGTCTCGACAAGGCTCGGGGGAGAACTATCCCATGGGTACTTGCCAGTGTTCTCCATCTCTGTTTGTCTTTCCAGGAGGACACCTCTGGGGAGTACAAGAAGGCTCTGCTGAAGCTGTGCGGAGGGGATGATGAGTAAGATCACGTGTCACTCCCTCTCTGTCCCTCTTCATCCCTTTGGTGCTGGGTACAAACCTCTGGGTCAGAGCCTGGACCAGCAGCACCCAGAGTAATGGCAGCTCAGCACGGGGGACTCTGCAGACCCTCTGCACAGCCAACCACGATGCCATGGTCCCTTCTTGGCACGTGGCAGCCCTGCAGGGCAAAAAAACACCTGAAGGGAGGATGCTCGGGTTGGGGCAGTTGGGATTTGCCACCCGTTTCCCCCCGTTCCCACCCAGCCCCCTGGCAAGTCCCCGGCTCCTGCCCCCATGCCCGGCACCCGGTGGGTACAGAACACCCCTCGTGTTGGGGCAGGGGGCGGCTGCTGGCGGGGCCCCGCGCTCACTGTCCGCTGTCCTTGCCCTCCCGTTGCAGTGCCGCAGGTGAGTTCTTCCCCGAGGCGGCGCAGGTGGCTTATCGGATGTGGGAGCTTAGCGCGGTGGCCAAAGTAGAGGTCAGCACCCCCAGCCCCCTGTCCCCCCTGCGCTCTGCTTGGGACCCCCGGCTGCTGTTCTGTGCCCTGGGGCACGGCCAGCCCCACGCCTCAGCCCTGCACCTCCGCTCTGCCTCTCGCTCTGCGCCTTCTCTTGACGCCTTTCTCTGGTTTGAGGGCACGAGGTTGGTGGGACGTAACCCTGGCAGGGCTGGCCATCCCCGTGGGCTCCACTAACACCCTCACCCCCTCCTCTCTCCCAGGCCTCCTTCTCTCGGGATGGCAGGCCCTGCATGCCTGTGTGATGCGTCACGAGCAGCCCTGGCTCTGGTGGCACCAGAGACCTGCTGCTCCCTGGGGCAGCCCTCCCCGGTGCCAGGGCTGGCCGGGACATGGACGTGCCATGGGGAGCCGGCACATGCATGCAGCTGGAGGCACCCCCAAAAGGGTGTGCAGAAGAGACACCCAAGACCTATGTGCAGGGGGAGGATGGAGGTGTGCTAGGAGCTGTAAGGACACAGGAGGGCAGAATTTTAAGGGCAGGAGAGGGCATCCAGTCAGCAGCTCCTCTTCTGGCACTCAGCTGATGCAGCCAGACCCAGCCAAGGTGTCCCAGCACTAAGGGAGGCAGCTATAACATGAGCAGGACACAGGCTCCAGGGACTGTCTGCTGTCTTCTCCTCACTCTCTGCTGGCCTGGCTATGGTCTGTCCCACGATGGAAGGGGTGACAGTGACATCCTCACTGAGCTCCAGGTGCTTGCACTAACACATAACCTGCTTTGGCCTCAGCTTTTCGAGTGGCACCTGTCCTCCTTCTCTCCATCCCTCTCTCTCTCCATCCCTCCCTCCCACCCTGCCCAGAGATGAACCCAAACCTTTCTGTGCACCCACAGCTGCGAGGAACTGTGCAGCCCGCGGGGAGCTTCAATGATGATGGGGATGCTCAGGTGCTGAGGAAGGCAATGAAGGGCCTGGGTAAGTGAGGGCCACATGCTCAGCCCCTTCCTGCTGTTCCTCAATAACTCTTGGGGCAGAAAAACCACCCTGGCCCATGCACAGGTGCATGAAACCCCTGGGGAGAATGAAAAGATGGGAGCTCTCCCCTCCCCACCTTTTGGGTTTGTGGGGGTGCCGATGCACCCACAGGTAGGGGTGCCATGGTGTGGCTCTGCTGGCCCCCTCGGCTCTGCCAGCTTTGCTGCTGTCCCTGCAGGCACAGATGAAGCGGCCATCATCGATGTGGTGACACAGAGGAGCAACGCCCAGAGGCAGCAGATCCTAAAGGCTTACAAGGCTCACTACGGCAGGGTACTGTCAGTCCCTCCTCCCACCCTGCTCCTGCCTTCTGTCTGCATCCTGCCCCCTGCCACCTGATGATCTGCCCCTTGCTGAAAGGAATCCTGCCCAGGGAGTGGGGGCAGACAGAGCATCTCGATTTGCCCTGGCATGACTCCCCTGAGGAACATGGAGTTGTCAAAGTAGCCTTTTGCTCTGGGTGCACCAGCAGGCTGGGTGGAGGGTGCCCTTTGCCCTGAGATCCACAGTCAGGATCTCCCCAGACCCATCCGCCCCAAAAGGTCCTTAACCTTAAACCGCCCCAAGGGTCTTCCCAGATGTCTCCCACCTCCACAACCTTCTCCCCGATTTCTCCCCAGTGTTCCCTCAGCTGGTCGATCCCAGCAGAAGGAGCCAGGGGCTGAACAGTCACACGCTTTTGCAGGACCTGATGGCAGACCTGAAATCCGAGCTGTCGGGCAGCTTGGCCAAGCTGATCCTGGGCCTCATGATGACGCCGGCGCAGTACGATGCCAAGCAGCTGAGGAAGGCTGTGGAGGTAACTGCCACGCTGCTGGCAGCAGCTTCTACGTGTGAGGAGGGGGCAGTTTTGGCTGTGGTTGCACTGCTGGTGCACCCCAGCTTCACATACCACTAGGCTCTCGTCTCCTGTACAGAAGGAAAACAGAGCAGAAAGCACCAGGATAAAGACCTGGTTTGCACTCAAGACCTACTGGGATCCCAGTTTGGCCTCTTGGCAGCTCAGCACGCTCTAGCCAGCCCAAACATAAAGTGTCTCAGGGCAGCATCCCACTGCTTTACAGAGCATCCCCACTTGGCAGCAGGAGCAGTGCCCTGCCAGGCACAGTCAGCCACAGGAGAGCCAGGGTAGGGGCAAGTGCAACTATCCACCAGTCACACCAGTTGGGACCCCACTAGCAGCACACTTGGATGCTTCAGTGGTGGTTCCTCGCAGTCCTTGGGGCTGGATGTGGACTTTGGGCAGGTGGTAGCCGTGGGGTCAGCGCAGACCCCCATTTCTTGGCGCTGGCACCAGCAGCACCCCGCCATGCCACTCTCTTTCAGGGGGCCGGCACAGACGAGAGCGTCCTCATCGAAATCATGGCCACGCGGAACAACCAGGAGATCCGGGCGATCAACGAGGCCTACCAGGAAGGTACAGCACCGGGGGACACTGGGTCTTGGGCACAGACCACATTTAATGCTGGGCAAGGCCCTTTCCAGAGCTGAGGGTACAATTTTTGTCTCTGGGTTGGGTCAGTGGCTTGGTGCTGTGGAGGTCTATTAGCCCCTCCAGGCAAGAGCAGCTCTTCCCCAGGTTCAACACCTTACTAAACATGGCATGAAGCTGTCAGGAGTCCCCAAATCTACCCTGCTATCTCTTACACCCCCAGACCCTGCACTTCTCTTTCCCTTCCATCCATGCCCCTTTATCCCTAGGCAACACAAGCTGCAAGCTCCTGGTTAAATCCCCAGCCTCTTCTCCCTCAGAGAGCCCGTGGTTCTAAACAGCAAAGTGCTGGTCCTGGCCTCTCTCCATGTCTCACAGTGACATTTCCCAGCCCTGCCACTAATGTCTTCTCCCCTGAGAGCTCCATCACAATGATCCCTTTCCCTCTGGAGTACCTGGAGTAAGAGGCTGTGCTGCCTACAGCATTAGAGCTGCTGGGGTGATTCCCTTCTCCCCAAGACTGAAAAAAGCAGATGGAGGCATCTGCTTCAGCCCTGCAAAGGCTGGAGGATGGTCACCAGCATCTGTGGGCCCTGTGGGAGTCAGAGCCACAATAGGCACTGGTGGGTGGGAAGCAGAGCTGCAGGCAGGCTGCAGGGCTCAGCCATCCCCCTTCTCCACAGCCTACCACAAGAGCCTGGAAGACGACCTGAGCTCTGACACCTCGGGGCATTTCAAGAGGATCCTTGTCTCCCTGGCTCTGGTAAGGGCAGCTCTCTGGCTGGGCATTGTCCTCTCCCTGCCATGGGCAGCAGCTCTGCTACGGAGAGGATGGAGCATCTGTGCCTGTCTGGGCAGTGCTGCTGGGCCCTGTCTGTCTGCCAGTCTCTCGCTTGGGGCTCTCCTGGGAGATGTTTCCTCCTCCCCAGCTCCATGAGTTTTGTATTGAACCACAGGGCAACCGCGATGAAGGGCCAGAGAACCTCACCCAGGCACATGAGGATGCCAAGGTAAGAACAGTACTAGCAGTGCTGTTACAGGCTCTGCCTTTTTAAAAAAAGAGGCTGTTGCATCCCCTGGTCTGGAAATTACATCCTCTGGGAAGCAAATACTGCTGGGGCAGGGTCTCTGTAAACTACAGGTCAAGATGCCGGGTGAAGTGACACCCTTGGAGGTAAAGCCCCCAGGCCTGACTCCTGATGCTCTGAGCTCGGCTGCTCCATGCATGGGGAAGCTGCAAACTGTGAGAGAAATCCTGGGGCCCAGCCCCAGTGAGCTCCCAACCAGGGATCCTGCTGTTTCTTGTGCAGAGCTGCCACTTTGAGTCACACACACTGATGCTGAAATCTGGCACTTGAGCTTCAAAAACAGCTTTGAGCTGATCTGCAGGAGCCACCCACCTCTTTGTATTGTGCATGGGGCAGCCCTGAAGCCTAAGCTGCTTTCTACCCTGCAAGCATGCCAGGATGCCAGCCCCAGCCCCTAAACCATTGCCTCATCATCACTGGGCTGTAGTGAATTCTGGATTGGGAAGGCTAAGCAGCCAGAAACAGCGCAGGGTCGTGTTGGGGCCCCATTGCCTGTCTCAGCTTGCAGGCCCAGGAGACCTGTGACGCTTGGGCAGTGCACCTCGGCCTCCTGCTCCTTCAGGCCAAGCCTTTTCTGGAACGGGCTGGGAAGCTGGATGCAGGGCTAGACCCAAGCTTAGCCCCACTTACTCCAAGGCATGCTGGCAGCATGCAGATGTGCAGCACGCCGATGTGCAGCACACAGATGTGCAGCATGCCGATGTGCAGCACGCCGATGTGCAGCACACAGATGTGCAGCATGCCGATGTGCAGCATGCCGATGTGCAGCACACAGATGTGCAGCATGCCGATGTGCAGCATGCCGATGTGCAGCACACAGATGTGCAGCACACAGATGTGCAGCATACCGATGTGCAGCTCTCCCAGCCGCTGCCGGCAGAGGGGGCAAATGCTGCACTGCCTACACCCTCCCGCATGCGCTGCCCTCACCTCAACCTGCTGCAGAGAAAGAGAGAGCCAGGCACGACAAACACAGCGACCGCCCAGCTTGGTACCAGGCTGGTTTTGTGTCAGGAAAGCTGTCTTTTCCCTCCTGCCTTGCCTGGCTGAGTCAGGCATGCTGCTATGAGCCAGGCTGGGGACAGGCAAAGATGCTCCCTGAGGAGCAATGGGCTGGTACCCAACCCCAGGGGTGGGGGGCTCATTTTGCTTGGCCAAAGACCACCTCTCTGTGGTGTAGAAGCCAAACTGGAGGCAGATACGGGCCCTAGGATCAAGCCCTCTTACAGGGGAGTTAGGAACAGGTCATTTTAGAAGATTTTGCTAGACTTCTCTGACATTGCCAGAGAAGGATAAAAGCTGAGTAGCACCTTCTGACCCTGTTGTCTTCCTGTCTCTCTCTTTCTCTCTACCAGGTTGTTGCCGAGACCCTGGTGAGTGCCTGCCCTTTCACTCATCCCTCTGCATGTTTGAGAGAATGTGTGGTCCCCGGGTGCAGGGCTGGGGCTGGGAATAGCAGCTGCACATGCCAGAGTCCTCTGACCACATGGGCTGTACTCGCTTGCTTGGGGCTCCAGGGTCCTTGCGTCAGGATGGGTGGCAAGGGGACAGGGAGGACCTGCATGAGAGAACTTCCCTGCAGCGCTGAGCAGGAGAGAGAAAACTACCTTCCTGCCCTTGAGAGGGCTGGGGACTGATCCTGCCTGCTGCCTGCATGCATGACCTGTGCTCCCAAGCAGCAAGGGACGCAGGGCTGGTTTCCCTGTCTCACCAAAAGTGGGAACTGGGGAAGGGGTGACTTTCTATTGTAGTAGCCCCAACGAGTGCAGCCTCCTCGCTGAGCCCCACAACAGGAGTGGCAGCTGTTCACCCCTGGGCAGCACTGCTGTGGCCCAGGGCAAAGGGTGGCTCCTGTGTCTGGCAGCTCTGAATTCCCCGTTCTACATCAGTCACGTGCAAAACATCCTCCCCAAAGGACAAAAAAAAAATCTAACCATGAAGCATTGCAGGGTTTTTTTCAGACAAGCTGAAAAATACCTTTTCTCAGAGGTAACGTGGGAGTGTGCAGCTGTGCACCTTCACATCCATGCCCAGAAAATGCTTTCTTGACAAAAAAAAAGCTGTTTTCCCACTCATAAGAGGCCATCCTCTTTGCAAGAGGGTGTTGGGGATTAACTGTTGCAGGAAGAGCTTAGTCCTTCTCTTTGCCTATCCCCCTGCCTCCCTCTTCACTCTTGGTTGCTCTCCCAGAAACTTGCTGATGTCTCCAGCAACGACTCTGGCGACTCCCTGGAGACGCGCTTCCTCAGCATCCTCTGCACCCGCAGCTACCCCCATCTCCGCAGAGGTAGGAGCACGTTTCTGTGTCACTGCTGGACCCTCAGCTACAACACAAGTGCTCTGATTGGATGGAATCAGTGGGCAGCAGATCGGGGTCTCCCCAAGGTGGAGGTTGAGCCCTGTTTCCCAGCAGTGGTGGGGATGAGGCAGTGAGAGGAGATGGCACTGCTTTTTTTCTGGGGTGGCTAGTTGAGGTCCCCATCTGGTCCATAAGTCTCTATGACTGAGGCTCACATCACCTGGGTGCCCAGGGCTGGGCTGGAGTGGCTCTGTGGTGACTCTTTTCTCTCCTCCATCCATCCCCAGTGTTTCAGGAGTTCATCAAAATGACCAACCACGACGTGGAGCACGCCATCAAGAAGCGCATGTCGGGAGATGTGAGGGACGCCTTCGTGGCCATCGGTGAGTGCCCGGCGGGTGCTCCCTCGAGCAGGGGAAGGGCAGGGGCCAGGCTCCCTGGAGGGCAGCAGTGCCTTCCCTTGCCTCTGCCAAGGCAACATGATGGCAGACTCCTGCCAGATTCCTTGGAGCCATGGAGACCACCAGCTTGAGGTCAGGGCATCTATAGGGCATCCTGTGGGGCAAACCTGCGCCCTTGTACCAAGAAGGGTTTGCAGGTGACCCAGCAGGTGGCACAGCTCCTTGCTGCCATGTGTCCCCGGGTGCTGCGAGCCAGGAGCCCACTTTCTCTCCCTTTTGTGTGTTGCAGTCCGGAGTGTGAAGAACAAGCCAGCCTTCTTCGCTGACAAGCTCTACAAGTCCATGAAGGTGCAGACGGGCTCTCCCAGGGCTGAACTGTGGGAGGGGGCTCTACTGGACAGAGACCCTTTGGGATTTTATGATTCAAGCCCAGGGCAGTGATGAGATTTATCCCCCAGCCAACCCTGAGGGAGCAGGGCTGAGCTCAAACCAGTTCCGCATCAGCTTTCTGGGGTTAGCAGGAGACATGGCAGGCTTGTGTCTTGTCGGCAGCAAGCCCTGCACATGTCAAAGAGAGATCATAGAATAGTTTAGGGTGGAAAAGACCTTTAAAGGTCATCTAGTCCACCCTCCCTGCAATAAGCAGGGTCATCTTCAACTAGTTCAAGTTGCTCAGAGCCCCATCCAACCTGACCTTAAATGTTTCCAGGGATGGGGCATCTACCACCTCTCTGGGCAGCGTGTTCCACTGCCTCACCCTCCTCAGTGTAAAAAGATCTTCCTGATATTTAGCCTGAATCTACCCCCTTTCAGTTTAAAACTTGTCTTATTGGTACAGGCCCTACTAAAAAGTCTATCCCCATCTTTCTTAAAAGCCTCCTTTAAGCATTGAAAGACTGCAATATAGTCTCCCCAGAGCCTTCTCTTCTCCTGGCTGAACCCTAGCTCTCCCAGCCTTTCCTCACAGGAGAGGTGTTCCATCCCTCTGATCATTTTTGTGGCCCTCTTCTGAACCCACTCCCTAGCTTGGACTGTGCTGGAGATGCCAGGAGGGTCTTTGAGCCCCAGTCCCTCTGGGATTATTTGTTCATGCTCCCCTTTGCAGGGTGCTGGCACAGATGAGAGGACCCTCACCCGAATCATGATTTCCCGGAGCGAGATCGATCTCCTCAACATCCGGGGAGAATTCATAGACCTGTTTGACAAGTCGCTGCACCACATGATTGAGGTGAGGGGGACAAAGGGCATCCCTCCCTGGCTCGGTACCTTGTCTGGCTGAGCCCTGCAGGGACCAGAGCTGGGAGGGGGGGTCATGAGCAGCACAGGGGCTGAGCATCACTCAGGGAGAGGAAACCTCTCCTGCGCAGCTCTGGCTGCAGAGGGGATGTGCTGACATCTGCCACTGCTGTGGGGTGGCCGGGACACGGAGCTACACCTTCCCCATGCCCAGTGCTTGGGGCTTCCCCAGGGCGGTTCTCTGATACCAGGCTCTGTCTTGCAGAAGGACACCTCTGGCGACTACCGCAAGGCGCTGCTGGCCCTGTGCGGCGGGGAGGACTAGGGGGCACGGGAGCCCTTGGCCGCGTGTGAGCCAGCACACGCACACCCACCGCCAGACGGCACCGCAGCTTCGGGGGCTTCGGGGACGCGCTGCCCCGCACGGCATGGTTCACTTTGCGCTGCAAAGAGGCACCACGTGGCAAGCGGGGGAGTCTCGGGGAGGGGAGCAGAGGGGTCTGGGTAGGGAGATCATCTGTCTCAGTGCAAAATAATTCATATCCAAACACGCCACTAACCCAGGAATTTACCCCCATGGGAAAGACAATTTCGAGTCTCCTGAATAAAACTTTACTGTTGCTGACCCTGGAGCCAGGGCAGTTGATTTCTTGGGGCAGGCTGGGGTGGGACTGAACCCATGCTGAGGAGATTCAGTATCTCCTTGATCCTGCAGGCAAATGAGAGCAGGAGCCCTGCCCCAGCCCCAAGGGAGGGCCCTGGAGACCCCCCTCTCAGAACAACATTCAGAAAGGGGCTGGAAATGCACGTGGGGCTGGCAGCAGTGCAGGGGTTTCACAGAGATCTTCACTTCATGCCTCTGAAAACCCCCGTCGGGGTTCATGCGGCTGTGTGGATGTATAAACCCGAGATACAAATCGGACTCGGTGGTATCCATCCGTCCTCACACGCCGCTTCCTGTGCTTTCAAGCTGCTGAAGAAGCAGTCAAAAGGTACATGCCATAGAGGCTACACCCCCAAACAGTTTATGTTTGCATTTCCCCCAGTGCCCAGGAGAAAAGAACTGGAATTTCCAAAAGTGGGAAATTCCAACACTTTCAATTGTTTCCAAGTCAGAACAATAAAAGTCTTGAATACCCAAGTCTTCCTCAGAACAGCTGGGTGAGGAAAACTTCACCTTCAAAGTATCAAAGCAGCGTTAGGGAATAATAACACAATATTATTACAGCACTTCAAAACCAGCTGAGGTCACGAAGCAGCAACATGTAGAGGCAAACCAGGGAAGCTGAAACAACTTAACTGGTTGTTATTCCACTGAAAATTCCCTTGACGCCTTCCTATAAAACATCCCTATGTAATAAAATCACCGTTCTTGGGGGGAAACAGCCTGGCTGAAGCTTTTTCACCCTCTTCCACAGAGACTGAGGCTCTGCTCCAATGCCCCTGTGGGTAAGTAGAAATTAGGCATCACTGTGCAGGCAGCATCTGGGGGACTGAATCCACCCCATGCCTGCAGCAGCCTACAAGTCACTTGCTTGGCCAGGAGCCTGCTGCAAAGACTTTCAGCAGATTCAGAAGATGTTTTGAAGGGAGGATGTAACCCCGATCTTCATCTGTCTGTCTCTTCCTGCGGCTCAGTGCTGCAGCTGAGAGTCTCAGCTCTGCAGCAGAGGCTGCCACAGCGTGGGGCATGGCCCAGCAACCACAGCTGGGAATGGTACTCTCAGGGACCTGGCTGCAATGTCCAAGGAAGCTCAGGGACTCAGGAGATAGCCCACTCTCTAGGAGAGACAGATTTGGGCCACTGGAGCTCTGCTTCTCCAGAGCCAGCAGGGAGATGTGCTCAACGTTAGCACAGGGCTGCAGCACATGAACCATCATCCTGCCTCCTTGTTGCCAAAGCAGATGCTCCTGTGGAAAGTGCAGAGCGCGTGAACTCCCTGGGCACAGGGGAGAACACTCCAGTGAACTTCTGGCTGTACCATTATTGCCTTAAGCCTGTCACTGGTGGCTCCATCATGCACAGCCCAGCTGCCTTGCAGGGCATCAGAGCATATCTGAGAGCAGGCAGCTTCTCAGGATGGTGCCCAGCCCTGCTCAGGATGATGCCATTGCCAGGCAGCCCAGCTGACCCCAGCACACTAGCCTCAAGACCAGGAATTTCCCTGGCACCCACTGCCAGCTCTTCTCACAACAAGGATGAGAGACCAGAGTCACACAGTGTTTGGGGACAGAGAGGAGAATGAGAAAGGATTTCCTCCTCAGAGCAACTCCTTCTCCTTGCAAGTCCTGCTGCTGAAAAGCCTTCATCCTACCCCAGCTCTGCAGTAATCCACCTCCAGCTGCAGCTGCTCAACTGGAGCAGAAGACAGCATCATTTTAATCACTGCAAACACTTAAGCAAACAGTGTTTCAGCATCCTGCCCCATAGCACTGGGGCTGGCACCACACCTGGGGCTGCTCCCAGTGGGACGCCCTGTGAGGGAGAACCACAAACTCCATGCCAGGCCCGGGGAAACAAGACAAAGAAGACACTACGGTTAAAAGCAGCCAGGAGGAAGGAGATGGTGCTGGCAGGAGTGTTGCTTTACAAGAACCCCAAGTGAACCAAGAGGAGCCTGGTACCAGCAGCACCAGGACAGCCTGTGGACCCTGGGACTGTGAGAAGCACTATACAAGTGGGAGAAACCCAGTAGGAAGCACAGAAAAGCAGCAGCCAGGTTACACGTGACCTGTCACCTTGCCAGGGGATTTGTAACAGAGTGTAACCTGCAAGAGCAACCGAGCCTAGGAAAGAGAAAGAATATGTTTGGTCTAAGCCAAGCCCTGGGAAGGAAGAACACTTGTTTTGTTTAGTGCCCAAATCACTCACTAGCAATTTGTGTTAATTAACAGTAAATTAAGTAAAAATTCCCCGAGTGATTCCCCGAGTGAGGACTGTTCTGCCCGTGAAACCCTCTACACCTAGGCAGGTCACAGACCCCTCATCCCAGTCTCTAGAGAAAATACACTTCATAGCACTGCTCTCCAGGAACATCTCTGCCCCATTCGCTAGCTCCAGCCAGCGCAGTCCGAGGGCAGTCGGTGGCAGGTCTCCTGCCCAATCTCTGTGATCAACAGGAACGAAAGCAGTTCAAAGAAGGCAAGAAAAGGGGAGTATAAAACAATGGGCAGAGGAAAGGAGAAGAATTAGAAAGGCTGTGAGTAGGGCAAGGGCTTGAGGCAGGTCTACTCTGGCCACCCAAGCTTCAGCCTTTAGGGATGTTGCAGATAAGCTCTTGCCAGGCTCTGGGATTTACACACCAGCACCCATTACCCAGCTGTTCTGCACATTGACCAGCAACGCTGGGGGCAAGGACTCGCTTCCAGGCAGAGCCAAGGCCAGATTTCACTGGTTGCGACATCCAAGAAACCCCACAAGCCTGTGTTTGGTGTGCAGAGGGTTGGACCTCTCCCTCTGAGTCAGCTTTGGGGGGTCACTGCAGATCCTCTTTACTACCAGACCTGGGAGGAGCCACATCTGGTGCAGAGACACAGGACGTTGGTCTCGGTCCTTGGCCCAACACTGCGACATCAGTGAGCCACTTCCATCCCACCCACTGTCCCCCCATTCCCCTGGAGGGGAGAAACCCAACCTTGAGTCTTGGGAGCCAGCAGCAGTTTCCTCTTCAGCTCTTCCTCTTCCCATGTCAAAGGAGGAAGAAGCAGCCTTTCCCCTAACATCCATGTGCAGCACACTGGGCAGCTTGCTGCCTGGCCTGAGCTGAGGCTGAGCTCGTCAGGACCGCTCTCCCCACACCATCATCCCTGAAGCTGGCTTCCCAGGATATGAGGAACTCTTTCCTCAGGAATTGCAACTGGATGAGACATGGCCTAGCGACAGAGGAAGAGGGGAAAATCCCCTCTGTGCCTGTTGTTGATCTTGCAAATTTAGACTCTGAGTAAATCAAAGCTTAAGGCACACAAGGAAATCCTTTGAGCATTCCCAGTCCCATTTCCCACAGCTCTTGGTATATCTGGGCTAGGGCTGCACCAGGTCCCACCATAACCTATCCCCTGATGGCTAGGGAAGATGGCAAGGCTGTGGAGAAAGGCAGGAGGTGATCTCCTGTGAAGCATTCCTCACATGCCAGAGGCAGAGAGAAGGGAGCTCTCATTCAGTAAGAGCATAAACCCACCAAAGCAAAAGCAGCCCAGTATCCCTGGAAAGCCAGACCCCCTGTGAAGCCAGGGTGCTGTGGGAACAAGATCTCTCCCTAGCATCTTTCCTCTCCATCCCTCGGCTGACTACCTGCCTACCCCCATCCCTTCCATCTCCCCCCTTCCCTCTCCCAACAGTCCACTCTGCCAGCCTCCCTCCCCTGCCTCTCCCTTGCCCTCCATCCCAGAGCCCTCCCATCCTGCCAGGTTAACTTGAGTTCCTGATTTGCATAGGCAGCAGATCACAATGTTCTGGAAATCCCCTCCTGTGGCCAGAGCTTCCTCCCCGCTCTCACAGCGTCACTATCAGCCTTCTGCTTTCCCTCACTGCTGGCGCACTAGCCCGGTCCCACCGGCCACACTCAGCGAAACCCACTGCTGATGCCAGGAGGCACCTGCTGGTACCAGCCCCTTGCTCAGCCGAGCCCAGGAGCAGTCCAGAGTGCTGTGCCAAATTGGCTGCTCCCACTCATGCCAGCCAAGCCCTGTCCCCCTCGTTGTGAGAGGGGTGAACAGGCTGTGCTTGCCCAGCAGTACAGATGGAGATTTACTGGGTGCCTGGGTCACTTCCACTCTGGATTTGAACCTCCAGACATGCATGAGGCCCACCCTGCTCACCTCTGAGTGAGGGCAACCCAAAGGCAGCTAGACAAGCAGGAGCAGAGGGCAGGAGAGTTCTGCCACCCTCACCTGTGCTCCTTCTCACCCTATTTGTCATGGCACGCTGCACACAGAAGGAATCAGAGTGCATTCACTTGAACGAGCCTCTGATCACAGAATCACAGAATCTCAAGGGCTGGAAGGGGGCTCAAAAGATCACCCAGTCAAACCCCCCTGCCGGAGCAGGGCCACCTAGAGTAGGTCACACAGGAACTCGTCCAGGTGGGTTTTGAATGTCCTCAGAGAAGGTGCTGAACACAACCCTCCGTGCCTAATTTGTAAAAGTGTTAGCTAAGAACACAG
The DNA here is from genome assembly GCF_028858725.1 of Colius striatus. Classification (NCBI taxonomy): domain Eukaryota; kingdom Metazoa; phylum Chordata; class Aves; order Coliiformes; family Coliidae; genus Colius; species Colius striatus. Next base: position 13,883,900 of record NC_084767.1, read on the forward strand.
CTCCATAGCCATGCAGGCATACTCACATATCACAGCTGGCGTTAGGTGAGTTTTCTCTCCTGGGGCCACAGTGGGCCTAAAGGAATGAGGTTGGACCAACGGGACCAAAAGCCTTTGGTTTCCATAGTGAAATTCATGCTGGTGTTTGGGCCAGCCTGAGCTGCAGACCTCAGGCAGAGACACAAAGAGCAGCTGGCTAGAGAGGCGGAGAGGTGCTGGAGCACACCAGCAACTGACCACCTCCATGGGTACCTAGGCTATAGGCAGGCCCCAGCCTCCCTGGCACCTCACTTGTCCTGCCAAGCACCATGCTCCTACCACCCAAACCAGCTGTGCTAAAGCAAAGTACTTTTCAGGCCTTGCAGTTCATGCCTGGCGAGTGTAGACGAGCCAGTCTGCCAGGTACAACTTTGTGACTGGTGGTGAGGAGCTGGGGAGTTAGAATTAGCCTCTGTAAGATAGAAACACTTCAATCATTGGTATTTACTCCAGCACAAGCTCTCTCCAGCCTTGGTTCTGACCATTATTTGCCCATTACCTGTCTCACTCCACCAGCAGAGACAGCTCTTCCCTGCTACCTTGGAAAGACACATCCTGTCCTGACTCCAGAGATGGCCAAAAACAGGATTGCAAACATGCATGGGGTAGTGACGCCTCACAAGACACAGCAGATTCCCTGGGGAGAAGCATGATGTGTTTGCAAACCTGGTCAAGTTGCTCAGAAATCAGGCAAGGAGAATGATGTAACCAGGCTCTGGTTCAAATTCTCTGTTCAGAAGCAAATCACAGCCTCCACAACAGCCCCCCACCTCCCTCCTTTCGCTGACTAATACATGACATGGCTCAGCCGCCCCTGGATGGAGCAGCACAGGAGAGCCCTTTAAGTGGTGCCTGGCTCCCTATCAAAACCACGCAGACTCTGTCTGGGACCTCCATCATGGGGAATTCCCCTTCTCCATGCCTAAAAGTAAGCTCAGCTGGGCCGGTCTTCCTGCATTTGGGGATTGCAGCCGGAGAGAGCCTGGCCCAAGGGGCTCTCGCTGACCTGAGCCCCTCCACAACCCAGCCTGGTGAGTAGCATGACATGTTTTTTGGTGTGAGTATGCCCGAGGTGGGACAAGAGGAAGACAGGCAGCTTTTCATCTGTCAGCCTGCAGCGCTGCAAAGCAGGGCTGTGCCACCCCCCTCCTCTCCTCACAGAAATACAGCAGGGTTTAGCTGTTTTTTGCAGGCTGAAATGATGTTTTCTGGTTCTGGGGGAGCACATTTATCTTTTCAGGTTTTTCAAGGGTTCACAGAACAGCACTGGGCCTCTGGGGTAAAATAAGTCCTTCAGGGAACAAAAGGGAAGATGCTGCATGTGCATGGTGTCCTGCCGTGTCATCCCCAGTTGACACCTCAAACACAAGCACAGCCCAAGAGCATGTTGGGGGCCTGGCACCCCCTGAACCATCTCACAACCCAGACAGGCTGCCAGGGTGATGTCCCAGTTAGAGCAATGCGCAGTCAGAGTAAGGAGTTTGTTGGGGGGTTTTGTTTGTTTTTACAACCTAAAACATCAAATTGCCAAGAAGTGGATGAACTGTCTGAAGAGAGATGAGTAGAAAGGCAGGGCTGGGATGGCTGGAAACAGAATGGCTGCCAGTGAAGGACACCTCCGCAAGCCTAGCAGCAGTCACCGATTGAAAGGAGAAAATAGGAGGACAGGGAGCAAGCAGGGTGTCTGCTTACAGCAGGCTTTATTTGCTTCCCATTTGTTGTTTTATGTATTTACATATATACACAACTCTTTCCTTGTAGTAAAGCCAAGCCAAGAGAATCAGGCAGCTAGGGAGTGGGTCCCAAAGAGCTGCAGGATAGCAGACAGCATTCCCTTGGAGTTCTTGCTCCTCAGGCTGGTTTCCGTTGGTTCACAAACGCACAACAATCAAAGCAGCAGCAGCACAGAGGAAAATGCTCTAGCTAGGGCGTGAGATTTCCTTGTGTAACGTTAACTCAGACGCATAGACTCGGCTGGGAACTCTCCCCGCTTCAGCTGTCAAATGATCTGGTAAGCCTCTGCAATCCTCCTTCCCAGAGAGCTGGGGGCCGCCACAGCCGGGGGCCGCCACAGCCCGACCGCGGCAGCACAGCCTCCCGCAGCTCTTCCTCCACACCCCGCCAGCGGCCAGGGGAGCTCCTCGGCCCCCGGTGCCCAGTCGCCGCGACCAGGCCCTGCCCTCGACCCCGCCATTTTGTCTCTCGATATGCGAGGGATGCCGCGAGGGATGCCACGGCCGCTCCCCGGCCAGCAGACACCCGAGGTGGCGGCAGCGGGCCGGCTCCTGCCGCCTCTCGGCCCCGCGCAGCCCCAGGGAGCCCACGGGGACCGGCACACGGATTAACCCCTGAACCATAACAAGCCGCCCTCCGCGGCGCCTCCCGCCCGCCCTCTTTATAGCCTCCGCCCCGCGACCATGGGCTGCGTCGCCTGTCCGTCAGGCGGGGAATTTCCCGGGGGCGGACCCGCCGCCGCCTCCCCTTCTCCCCCATCCCCGTTTTCCTCTGGTGCTGTGGCGGAGCGGTACCGGGAGCGGTGCCACCAGCAGCGGCCCGGGCTCGGGAGCGTGCGGGCAGGTGAGTGTGAGGCGGTACGGGGCCCTGCCGCCCTTGGGGAGCAGAGCTCAGCCGGGGCACCGGGGGCTTGCCGAGGCACCGGCGATGGCGCCTGGCACCGGGTCGCGCCGCCGCGGCGAAGGTTCCTGGTGGAGGGTAGGGCCTGTTGAGGCCTGGGGCTGTGTGTTGGCCGTATGCGGCCGGTTGCAGGGCTCTCGGGCCGTCGGGGTGAAGCCTTGGAGGGGGCCGTGGCCGCCTCGCCCCGCCCCCCCCCCCCCCTCAATGACGGTTCCTCTGTTCCTCAGTTTCCCCTCTCCCGGGGCTGCCGGCTCCCCTCGCCGCTCCCGAAGGGGCAGGCTGGGTGTAGCTGATGGGTTCCCTGGCGGTGGCAATGCCCGGGGCAGAAAGGCTCAGAGAGGTGTTGGGCTGCGGGGGTCCCTGTGGGTCCCCCCTGCCAAGAGGCCGCAAATGGGGGCTGGCTGCACCGCTGCCCTGCCCCGGGCCGAGCCTCCGGCCCGCATCTTGCCTCGTTCAGCCTCGCATGACCCCGGCCTCTCCCCGGGCCCCAGCATCTCCCTTCTGGCTGCTTCTGGGCTTGCAGACTCCTCGGGCAGGGATCCCAGCCCAGAGGGGCTGCAGGTGGCCACGGCTCCAAGAAGGTGTTTTCATCCCTCTTTGGAGTTTTTCCTCCCAGTCCTGCTGCAGCTCCAGCGGTGCACATCCACAGTGGATGGATGGCTGGAGGTGGAGATGGCAGCATCCTTGGGGGATGTGGTGCACAGCTTGCCTCTCCATCTCCCCTCCATCAGCTTCACACTAAGGACCCCCACTGGAGGCAGAGGAACAAAAGATGCTGCCTGTCAGCCTTGCTTTTGAGTGAGAATAGCTCCAGGGGGAACTTGGTGGGGACCTGCAGTCTCTTGGAGACTCCCTGCCCCTGGGCATGAGTTGCTCCCTGTATCAGGGAGACAAATGCAACCTTTCTCCTTTATCTTGTTACTTCCATCTGTTTGGGTGACTTAAGAGCTGTTCTGCTGCCACCAGCTCCTTTGGAGTGCAAATTTCATTGAGCACAGTGGCAAAGGCAGCCAAAGCATGCTGTAGCGGGGAGACCAGACTTTGGGCGCTGAGGCAAGTTCTGGAGGCAGGAAGGTTCCAGCCAGGCCTTTCCTTAAGAGCCATCTCTGTAGCAGAGCAAAGTAATAAAGAGGAAAGTAGGAAAGGCTTTTTACAGCCTTTGGCATCGTTCCTGGCTCTGCAAGAAATCCTGTGATGCCCTTTCAGCCTGACCTATGCCAAACAGAGCTATTTAGCACAGGGCCATGGGTCATTGCTTGCCAGCAGCTGGTCAAAACGCTCATGCGTGGAGGAAACTGAATTATCTACTCTTGTGGCATTGCAGGTTTCTTCTTGAAGCAACAATTCCTATGGTTTAGGTGACAGAAGTAGCTTTGCTGGTATGGCTTTGAGATGCCACTGACTTCCACAGCTTGGTTATTGCCTGGCTGAAGCACACCAGCTTGGGCAGGGGTAGCTTGGGTGGGCTGGAGCTGCGAGGTGACTGTGCCTTGCTCTGCTGTTTAGTGCTATGATGAGCAGCCATGATGCCACTGAGCTCTGCAGGGGGAAGAAACAGAACAGGCAGCATGAAAGGAAATGTCTTTGCGACAGAGGACTAGGTCTCACATAAAACATCACCATGCTGCCCGGGGAGCACCACCACCAAGTCTGACTGGCTGTCCTGCTGGCACTGAAGCTTGGACCTGTGTTGTGGAGCTCTTCTGCTGTGTGTGGTTACCCATGTTTGTAAACCTGGCTACAAATGGGGAAATGCCATGTTTTCCTTGTGAGCACCCTCATCGGAAGCAGGTGGTTCTGTGAAGCCTCTGTGGGAGATGGGTTTCTCAGGTGAGAGTGGATTTCTGTCTGGAGGACATCTGTAACATCTGGTTCAGATGTTGGATGAGGCTCTTTCCCACTCTCTGCAGCTAGCCAGGCTGGGAAGAAAAATACTTCAAGTGGAGATTCAGACCTTTCCCTTTGAGACCTGAGCCTTACAATGCCTTTTGTCCTCTTCTTGTGTTACTCCCAGCCCAGTGGACTGTAGTGCCCAGCAAGTCTGCTTATTATTGCTTCCTCTTAAAGCTGGTGCTGCTTTTGCTTCTCTGCAAATGAGACCAGTCCAGCAGCCCAGGAATGGTTGTCCCTGGTCTGAAGAGCTGCTGAAACCGGAGAGGAAAAGAAACCAGGCTGAGAGCTGTGGCATTGTGCTAATTTGCAGGAAAATGATCAAACAAAATTCCTCTATGGTGTCTATCCTAAGTAGCTTTTGCTCTTCCTCTGAGGAGGAGGAGAGATGCCCGAGGCTTGATAGCCCCAGTCATAGGAAAATGATGCTGGCAGCCTGCGAGGGTTTGCTTTTGCTATCCTGGCGAGGAGACTTCCTGGGAACATTGCATGCCAGAGTAAGGAAAACCCCATTCTCCTGAGGGCTGGGCCGAGCCCCCAGCTTGGATCACAGGATGGGAATTGGCTGCCAAGCCCAGGAGGCTGATCCCCACCCTGGGGCTCACTGCCCAAAGCAACAACCTCCAGTGGTGCCAGCCCGCTCGCCATGCAGCCTTCACGTCCCACACCTTCCTCTCTTCAGCTCTTTGGTGATTTTTAAGCAGGGATCATTTACTTCTCCTGCTTCTGTGTGGCAATGGCTGTGGCACCGGTGGATGTGGTGGTGATGCATGGTGGGCAACAGCTTGGCCCGTAGCTATGCAACACCAGTTCACTCCCAAGCCACAACCCAGCTGTTTAAATACCACCCTGCTTTTGTCTTCACCTGGGAGTCTCCCCCACCCACTCGATGTCATTCTCTCTTTTTGCTGAGTTGTCATAAAAATGTACTACCTAAAGGTCTCAGTGCCCCGCTTGCAACCAGAAATGCCCACAGGCAACCTGGGCAGCTGTGGTCTGGGGCTGGCCCTCAACCCGCAGGGCTGTGAAGTGCCATCAGAGTAGCTTAGAAACTGTTGATTGGCAACAAGAGAAGTGTTTTCTGGTGCTTTGGTGGTTTCTTCTGGAGTCTGAGGTAGTGGTGTTTTCTTTGTGTTGCTAACCATTGTTAGCTGGTCTGTAGTCCTCTCCTCCCTTGGTGTTTTTTGAAATACTAGTATTTTCACTGCAAATTTCACCTGTCAGGGCTCTTAAGAGGAAAAAAAAACAATTAAACAAAAAAACACGAACAACAAACGAGGGCTGGGAACAGTGTCATGGTCCAGGGTCCTGTCCCCAGGGTGACAGCTTGGTCCTAGCAGCTCCTTACCTTAATGGGGCTGTTCTTCCAGCCCAGGTAAACCCACCCCGACACTGGTGTTGGGCTCAGATGCTGCAGAAACCCTCCCCTCTTGCTGAGCCCCGTTTGCTGGTGAATTCATGGCTGGTCTGTGTTTCTTTCACCTGGAGATAGTTCAGTTCCTCTCCTCAGCTACTGTTTGAAAACAACTCCTTTGGCCCCTCTGCTGCCATATGCCTAGTGGGGTGCAGACCTTGCGTGGAAAAATCATTGATAAAACTTTGAGAATGGAGAACAGCAGAGGGTTTTGGTGACTCCATCCAGCTGGAAGAATATAGGGTCACTGTGAGTGAGTTCTGCCAGTGCAGCTGGCTCGGATTTGTTTCATGCAGGGGTACACAGGGGCAAGGGACCTTCCGTGGGAGAGGGCAGGGCAGCTTGTCCCCACCTTCTCCAAGGCACACCTGGGTTTGTCCTGGTGGAGGACACTGATGCCACACAAGATGACGACTACAAGATTGCTTTGCTAACCAGTTCCTCCCAGAGCCCCAGGTTTGGGATCTGGAGCAGCACATGGTGACCAGACACCAGTGAGAAACAGGCTCGAGTGCCCAGCCTGCCCGTGGCTCTGTCTCCATCCCCTGCCAGGCTGCCCAGGCAGGTAGCATGGCCACAAGTGACAGCATTTCCCTGCGGTGGAGGTGTCATCGGGTCCCGGGCCACGTGCCTGCCATCGCTCTGGGCTTGGCCCTGGCCATCAGCAGGTCTGCTCTGGGAGCTTTCCCATCCCATGACAGGGGGTTGGGGGTGAATTTCCTACGAGCTATGTGACGATGCCTCACAGCACCGGGACCCGCAGCACAGAAACTGCCCTGGTTCTTCTGCAGCTTCCTGTCAGCTGCTGGGGGCTCCTGAAATAGCTGCTGCTCAGCCTGCCCCGTGCCACAACCCGGCAGGTCCCGGCCCTCACCAACTCCAGCTGCGTGGGATGGGGCCATCAGCTCCCCGCCTGCACAGGGGCTTGGTGGCACTCGCAGAGCAGGAGGACGGGGAGACCCGTCACCAGATGCTTCTCCCAAAAGCAGGCTGTGGCTGAGGCCGTGTGTCATTACCTGCTGCCGAGACGGGCGTTAATTGCTGCCCCAGTTGTGGGTGCTGCCAGGTGGCAGCTGTCATCAGGAAAGTCCCCGCCGCTCCCTGGCAGGCAGGTCATCTGAACCGGTGATCAGCCGGGATTGCTCATGACACAAGCATTAGTCTGAGGTTGAGATGGTTTCGGGTATGGGCTACCTCTTTTCACCCTCAGCCCTCTCCTACTCGTGAGCGCTCAGCTGCCTTGGCTGGGTGAGAGAGCACTTGAGGATGTCCATGGATGCTCCTGTGGTGCCCCCAGGCAGTACCCTGGCTCTGGCTGGCATTGCCCTGCAGGGCTGACTCAACTGCTGCCCTGCTCTGCTTTATAATGAGATGGCAATGGGGTGGATGGTCTTTGATAAGTGGTGCTGTAGTTCACAGCAACTGCTTTGTCACCCTCAGGAGATGGGTGAGACCTGGAGCCAGGGTCCTGCCCAGCTGTCCAGAGGCCAGAGCTCAGTGAGAGGGAGGCCTTAGGCCACCCACAAATGCAAGGAATGAAAAACGCAAATAGCACACTGCATGCGGGTGTTTCTTGTACTTTGCTTCCACCCAATGTGTGCCTGGCTGTTCCCTGTGCCCCAATTCAGGAGCCATGCCCTTGGCAGCTAGTTTTTCTGGCTGAGCCAGAGGGTAGCATGGGTCCCAGAGGGTTTAGCCCCCCTGGTGCTGCCCAAACTGCCCATCAGCTGCAGCTGAAGACTTTTGGAACTACAGATGTTGCCCCTCCCCAAACAGCTGCCCATAACCCTTTCTTCCCCCCACCCCCAGCTAAATATTCTGTGGTGAGCAGGATGCCACAGTGACAGTGCCCAGGTTGGTGCTTGTGGGCTGGGTCTCCATCCCCCCAGGATACAGGGACAGGCAGCTGTGACCTCCCTGGGGACTCCTGTGCCCCGCAGGGGTAAGAACTGGCCTGAGCAGGGCTGCTGGTGATGCCTCCTCGCATGACACTTCTCATGGCAGTGAGTCACCCCAGCACGTTCACCCCTGGAAGGGTGGAGGGGAAGTGCCTTCACCTGGGACACTTCTTCACTGACTGGTGAGCAGTGAGGCAGTGCTGCCTGTACCAGCACAGCACCTTGGACCCACACACCACCCCAGACCCCCGCAGGGTTGGGACCAGGGGACAGCGGTGTAGTCTGGAGCCAGAGGAAGGTGACGCTGTGCTCTGTTGCCTTGCAGGGATGCCTGGCTGTGAGGCAGGCGACTGAACGGCGGGCATGGAAGGGAGAAGACCCTACCACATCTATGACCCTGGTGGGGGCTCAGAGGAGGATGGACCCACAGCCTTCGAGAGGCTGGTGGAGGAGAACACCCGGCTGAAGGAGAAGATGCAGGGGATCAAGTCAATCGGTAACTGCTGCGTGGCTGGGGGACAGAGTTCACCTTTGGGGCAGCTCAGCCTGTGCCCACCGAGCCTGGGGGGTTTGCCCTCTTTAGGAAGGGTGCTATAACTTTTTTCACCTGAGGGTGTAGAGGAAGCAAGGCTTTTGCTGAGCTCTTGGGGTGCTTTACAGTGGGATAACTGGCTGTGAAAAAAGAAGACAAGTGATGGAGTGAGGTCAGCTCCTTGGAGTCCTGCAGCAGTGGGGCACAAATGCTGAGATCTGTTTTGCTTTTGATGAAAGCCCCCACCTCCTGCAGCCCCTGTCAGCTCAGGCGCTTTTCCCAGGTGCTATTCAAAGACCCCAGCGTTGTGTGCTCCCTGCAGCAGCAGGGATGTACTGGCTTAGAAACACTCCAGCCAAGTTGTGCCACCCCTTTTCTCCTTGTTAGCCACCCTCCCCCACCCACCCCAAGTTTTGCTTTTGGTCTCGTGACCCAGCTTCCGCTTTCGAGTCCTACTTTCTGCAGCCGAATTTCCACCCGCCTCATGATTCCCGTTGTGTCACCATGCCCCTACCTGGGACTGGGACCTGCTGGTGTGGGAGAAGCCACCTGGGCTGGAGAGAGGCCTGCATTGCCAGTGCCAGACCCCAAAGCGAGCAGGCTGGACCCCTAGGACTACCACCTAGGCTGAAATTTGTCTCTTCCGGGAAGCAGAGGAGACCTCTGAGAGATGCAGTGCTGCCTTTCTGCCTCCTGTAACCAGTCCTCCGTGTGTCAGCGTGGGGAACTCTGCAGCCAGTGAACCACCCATACAACTTTGTTGTTGGGTTTGTCCAAGAAAAGTTGTTTCTGGATGAAGAAGGACCGTATTGGGCGCTTCTCCACCCAAGCAGGGGCTTGCTGTTGGTGTATGGGGCTGCAGCAGGGCAGGCACTCACAGAAGAAGAGTGAGCATCATTCTGTTGCCCACAACAGGAGAACTGCTGGAGGAGTCCCAGGTGGAGGCATCCAAGCTGCGGCAGAAGGCAGAGGACCTCGTGAAGGACAACAAGATGCTGGTGACATCTTCCTTGGAGGACTTGCTAGAAACAGAAGGTAGGAGATGCAAAGCTCACTGAGGAGAGAGAACCTGATGGCTCAGTATCCTGAGCTCAGGGGAAGGGAGAGAATGCTAGGGAGATTCCATGAAGGTTTCCTGCAGCCCTGTCATCTCTAGAGTGTATCAAACCACTGCCACCCTCCCTTCTCTTGAAGGGAGCTTTCTGTCCTATCCTCATAGCTGAGGCAGAAACCATCTATCAGTGCCCAGCCTCATGGGGTGTCTGCTCTCTGGATCACTGTGCCAGGTGCAGAGAGGCCCTGCTCTCCAAAAAAGCTCATGGCTCCTCTGCCTTCTCCACAGCTGTCGACCCTGATCCCAGCTCCACACAGGCTGCCCCAGGCAGTGCCCAGCCGGACACGGAAGCACGGAAATCTCCTCCAAGTGTGAGTCTGGTGAATGTGAGAGCTGGTGCTAGCATGGCCCGTGGGAGACTCTCCAGCTAGTTAAAGCAACAGGAGGCAGCCTTTAGCCTCTAGAAATGGGGATAGATCTGAAAGGAGGGTTCAGCTCCTCTGTCAGTTCCCATCCTGGTGGTCTCTGCCTCTGCATGGTGGGCATCCTGGGTTGCCGTTGCCCAGGGAGAGCTCACCTGGCTGCCTCCCCTTGCAGGGATCCTCCTCAGAGTTCGAGATTGTCCCAGTGGAGGTGCAGGGGTTTCCCCAGGAGAGCAGCAGAGCGGTGAGTGGACCCAGTACCTGAGGGATTTGGTGGGCAGCTGCTGTGTATGGCAGTGGCAGTACTGGGGGCGAGGGAGGGTGTGCAGATGGGCAGCCATGTGCCCTGGTGGTATAGCTGCCAGCGGGCACAGGCAGGGCTGGGGCATGTGTGTCAAGACGTCACTGGGCAAACTGTGCCCAGGCTTTCCCAGGGCAGCAGAGCCAGCCTCATGTATGACTCCCAGGACAGTGCCTAGCCTCTGCCACAGATGAAGATGAGGGGACCTGGCCAGTCTGCAAGCAGGAGGGGAGCCACACAGCCCTATGGCTGCTCCTCCCTGTGTCACACTGTGCCCAGAGGGCTCAGGAGCAGTGGCACGTGTGTCCCAGCATGTACTGCTTCTCTTGCCTGGCGCGTCAGGGAAAGGGAACAATGTGCAGGCAGCCCTCCAAGGATAAGGGCTTCTGAGTACAATTGGCCTGGGCATGGGGCCAGCAAAGCAGCCCCAGACAGACGGGGACAGCGGTATCTCCAGGTACCATGTGACAGTGACAGGAAAGGCTGTGACAACCCAAGGCAGTGCTGTAACACTCGCACTGGCTGGGAGAAACAGATCTTCAAGCCCTATCATTGCTGACAGAGTCTGCCGCAGCTGAGGCACTTCTACATGCTGTGTTTGCTGCCACCTGAATGTTCCCCTGGCTGGCACTGCCACATCCTGTCATGCTCAGGCATTTTGTGTGTGCTGCGAGGCAAAGGAGGAGGGATGGGTTGCTTAAGAGAGACAAAGATCAGCTTGCACTGCATAGTGCCAGTAAGGGGACATGTTCTTGCTTGCATTGGCTAAAGAGGCTCCAGGTGGGGTTGAATCCTGTTGGACCCTCCTGGGGCGCAGCCATGGAGTGATACAGAATGAGGTGGCATTTGCTTGGCAATCAGCTGCTGGTGCCTGAGCCAAGTACTAGTCCCATGCTGGCACCTGGGCTATCCCAGGTCCTCAGGCCCACTGCTTCCCCTTGCCAGCTGTCACTGGTGGGAGAAGTTGGCTGTGCTATGCCCCACACACACCCTCCCCTGTCAGTTTTGGGGCTCTAAAGCTTACCCAGGCTTCTGGCCTCACAGGGTGATGCCAGAGGCATTCCCTGGGGCAGCAGGCTGAGTCAGCTGTGCTGGGAGCCAACAGACAGAGGTATGCCAGTGCAGTTCTATCTCCCAGGCAACGGAGGAGTTAACCAGACACACCAGGGGAGGAGTCTGTTGGGGACACCCTGCAGAGGCATGCATGGGTGGGGGTATGCCCTGACGCTGACTCCCGATCCAGGCTCTCAAGGACACTTTAAATCCGTGCATTACCCTCTTGGCTGCTGCCTGACAAAGAGCCCAGGAAGGTTCCTGGTGCCTGGCACGCTGCAGGTGGATGGGAGGGAAGGAAAAGATGGGGACTGGAGTAAGATCACTCATCTTACAGCAAACCTGAGCTCCTGGTGCAGAGTAGGGCATATGTGGAAAGGACAGTCTCAGGAACTGGGATTTCTGGTTTTGGTGTTAAGAAGGTGAAGGGATCAGGGGTAGAGATGCCTCCATTCCATTGCTCTATCTGGGAGCATGGTCTGCTCAGGCTGCTGAGGGGCATGGGGAATGCAAGGGCTGAGTAGCTGTTGATGTAATGTCTCACTCCACCCAGGGACTTGGTGTCCCATGTCCAGTAGCTGGGAATCAAACCTTTACAAAGCTGACACAATCTTTCAGCATTCCAAGGCCTGTGGCAGAATATCTTGGTGCTGGCCCAGCTCCCTGTCACAGCCTTGGATGGCAGATGAGGAAAACCTGCCCCAAGAGAGTGCTTTGCAACACTCCCTGAACTGTGCTTCATCTGCCCCCAGGACTTGGAGCAGCCGCTGAATGAGGATGCCAACCTGCTGCCCCAGCTGCAGCAGCTGGAGAACACACTGAGTGGCTGTGCCCAGGAGGCCAGCAAGGACCAAGTCTTCGTGCGCATGGGCTACATGGCCTCAGAGCTCAAGCGCCTGGCCTCCAAGGTGCACAAGAATGAGCAGAGAACTTCGTTCCTGCAGGTGAGCCAGGACTGACTATGCTCTTTGTGGATGTTCCTCCCACCCTTTACCTTTTTTTTTTTTTCCCCACCAAACCCCTCTTGTCCACTCTGAGGTGCAAATCCACTTCTATGCGTGGGCTTGGTGGGAGGTGAGTGGCCAGGCAGGTTCCGGGGCCTGGCTGTGGTCCTCATGCTGCCAGCATTCATCCCCCAGACGCTGTGTGAGACGCTGCACAGTGAGAACAAGGAGCTGCGAACGAAGCTGGAGCGAGACCTTGAGCAGAGAAATCAGGCACTGGAGAAGCTCAGGTGAGAGTGGGCAGTGGGCAGGGGGATGGGGCTGCCCTGGGTGCTTCTTCCCACTGACCTGTCCCTCCTCCATCACAGATGTGAGAACCAGGAGCTCCGGAGGATGGTGACGCTTAGCAGCCAGGACAGTGGGAAGAGGGAAGCTGCCGAGCAGCAGCAGGTGAGGAGGCAGCATCACCCTCGGAGAGGGCTGGCAAGGAGGCAGGGAGCCCGCTGACGCATCAGCAAAGGTGGCCTCATTTTAATCAAACCCCCAGTTTGTCCCAGTATGAGTAGCAGGACATCTCAGTGTCTCAAGGGGATGAGGGAGGCCGTGGGAGGGGAACCGGCTCAAGTTTTAGCCGGCCAAGGGCACAGCCTCCACAAAAGCCCTGAGGGTCCCCCCCGTGCGCGTCCAGCAGAGCGGGGCCACGGCGGAGAAGGCGCCGGGCAGAGGAGAGCTGGAGGCCAAGGAGAAGAAGGTGAAGATCCTGGAGCACCAGCGCAGGGAGGTGAGGACCAGACTGGGAGGGAGGCACCACCAAGGAGGGGAGGAGTGGGCAGCTGGGGTGGCACAGGGAGACGGGGGCAGGGCTACAGAGCTGCAGGGAAGCAGCTGGATCTCCATCCAGCTGGTACTCGAGGCGCTTTGGTGATGAGAGGCTGCTGGGGACTGCCACAGCTGGCTTGGAACAGGAGTTGGGCTCCTGTTGAGCCATCCCTCTCTCCCCGCAGCTGCTGGAGGTGAATAAGCAATGGGATCAGCACTTCCGAGCCATGAAGCAGAAGTATGAGCAGAAGGTAGGGCTGAGTGCCTGGGGGGCACAACTCTGCTGGGTGCTGCATGAGGACTGGGTGCAGAGGAAGGTTTAGGGGCTGCCTACACCTGCTTCCCCCCCACGGTGTGGGTCCTTCCCAGCAGGCCAACATCCCCGCTCCTTCCCAACAGGTGACAGACCTGCACCAGGAGCTGGCTGAGGCCCGCAGGGCACTGACTGAGTTGGAGTCAGAGCGAGAGCAAAAGCAGAGGGATTTTGACCGCAAGCTGCTCCTGGCCAAGTCCCGGATCGAAACAGAGGAGGTGAGTCCCTCGGGAAGGGTGGCAGGGAGCTGCTGACCCTATCCCCCTGCCCTGTCTGATGTTCCCCCGGGTCCTGCAGGCAGAGAAGGAGAGGCTGGCCATGGAGGTGAGGGACCTGCAGCAGAGGATGCGATTCCTGCAGGAGCAGCTGGCGCCGGTCACCAGACAGCGGGAATATCAGGAAAAGGAGATCCAGAGGCTGAACAAGGTGAGGGCAGGCCACAACCTGTTTTTTATGTTACTCAGTCTCTACTCCTGTCTCAAATCTGAAACTGACCCTGATCAAACCCTCCTGCCCAGCTCCTTGCCCAGGGAGGAGCTCATGCCAGATGGTCCCCACCACATTTCTCTAAGCTCCCATGAAAAGAGACTTCAGGGCAGGTCTATAGTCCCTCTTGCTCTTGTCCTGTTATACCACCATCACGTGCTGGGCATAGGCCCATGGTCGTCGGGAGCTGTCATGGGCACAGCACCTCACCCTGACCCACCCTCTCCCTGTTCCTCCCCTTCCTCTTTAGGCACTAGAGGAGGCCTTGAATGTCCAGGCCTCTCCGCCACCCATCTTTGCCAATGCCATGGATGCAGCAGGGAATAATCTGCAGCAGGAGTTGCTGACACAGAACGAGCTGCTCAAGCAGCAGGTAGGGCAGGACACAGAGCTGCTGGAGGCAGGGACGGAGCTGCATGTCCTGGACCTGCCTATCAAAGAGTCTGGTGTGGCTGGGTGCAGCCCTGGTGGGTGTCTGTGCTGCAGTACTGGGGAGTGGGCAACCGAACTCAGCAACCTCCAGGCCTTCAGCTGGAAGCATCACTGCCATGGGCCGTGGTGCCAGCCCACAGGCCTGGGACTGGGCATAGCTGGTGGGGTCAGGGATGGCAATACTGACAGGGGGTAGTCTTGGGGAAGGTGTCTGCCCTCAGCCAGGTTGTGCCCACATCCCTCCCTCCTGCCAGGTGAAAATTTTTGAGGAGGACTTCCAGCGGGAGCGAAGTGACAGGGAGAGGATGAATGAGGAGAAGGAAGAGCTGAAGCAGCATCTGGAAAAGCTGCAAAAGCAGTTGCTCCTCTCCAACAGCCAGGTGAGCAGCACCGGGTGTTACCAGCAGCATGCTGGGAGCCTTGTGTCCATCCTGGGTCTGTCAGAGGTACTTATCCACAGTGTCACAGCCCCCCTACTGTCTCAGAGCAGGGCTGAGGGGTGTCAGAAAGGCCAGAGGTGGTTTTGCTGCTACTTGTTCCTGACAAGGAACATCTCTTCCTTCTGCCCCTCTTCTTGGGATGTGACAGAGAGGACCAGTGTGGTCATTTCTGCAGGAACCCTCACCCTACAGACAGAGGGGTGGCAGGATGGGCTCTGCACTAACTCCCCTCTCTCCCAGTTGCGAGCCTCCAAGGATGACTGCCAGAGGGAGAAGGAGGAGAAGGAGAAGCTGAAGAAGCTGCTGAAACAGCACAAACAGGTGGGGATGGGGGGGAAAAACCCTTCTTGGGTGGAGGGACTTGGCCCCTGGCCCACTTCTCCTATTGGAGGGGCAGCTCTGAACCAGCTGATGAGGGGTGGGGGGTGGTGGGCTGCCCCTTGGGACTTCCCCAACTTGTGCCCTGGCTCCTTGCAGGCTTCTGGAGAGAGGCTGCACCCTGAACCGGTGCCAGGGCCGCTGGGTCCTGCCTGCCCCATGTACCAGTACCAGTACAGTCCCCCCGTGGCTCACCCCATGTACCACGGCTTTGAGGAGTGGCAGCAGATCCGGTACCCGCCAGCGATGCAGGGCGAGCACACCCCAGCACAAAACTTCCACCACTTTGCCCCGGTGAGTGCCGGCACGAGGGGGAGCAGAGGGGCCTGTGGGAGCAGGCCCAGGGCTCACTGCCAAGTGAGCAGTCACCGGGGAGCTGAGCACGTGTGTCTTGTCAGCACGTGAATGCTCAGCCCTCTTCCTCTCCTTCCTCCTGCTCCTCATGCCCCAGGAACTGAACACAGTGTAGCCTCGAGGTTCCCATCCCTGGTAACGTGCCCTTCTGTTCCCTCTCCTCCTGCAGCCCGAGTACCCGTGGCGCCCTCCCTGTGCCATGGCTCGCAGCCACAATGCCCCTGCCCTGCCGGCGGTGAAGCCAGGCCCCAAGGACCTGGGTAAGGCTCATGCTGTCAGCGGGAGGACTGTTCCCAAGCCCCTGGGCTGTTAGCTAAACACTTGTGGGAGGGATGGGGAGGGACAGCTTGCTAGGCTTCAGCCTCCACCAGGGATCAGCCCGGGGAATGATTCTGCCATGGGGCTGCTCCCCACAGCATCTGAAGGTGTGAGCCTGAGCCCCAGCAGCCCGTGGGCTTATGGCTATCCCAGCTGAGGACCAAGGGCCATCCCCAGGCTCACATCCCTCCAGTGGGGCTCACCTGGGCCCCAGAAGCTGCGCTCACCCCGCATCGCCCCTCTCTTGTGTTTCAGACCAGGCAGGTCCCGGATTGCCCTAAGGCTGAGGCCCGGCTGTGCAGCGCTGCCAGCAGAAGAGGAGCAGGGTGTGTGTGTGTGCCCGTGTGTGTGTATCTAGGAGGTGCCTCTGCTGCTTGTCCCTGTGCACGGACAGGCACTGGGCACAGCCTTCCCCGGGGCCTACAGCGGCTCAGCACAGTGTTCCTGACACCAATGAGTGAAAGAGGGACCGGAGGCACCGTGGTGGTGGTGGCCACTGCAGCGTCAGTCCCCTGCAGCCCTCCCCTGCCCCACGTGGCCTCAGGCCTGGCACTGCCGTAGACCCCTGCCAGGTCTTCAGGGAAGAGGAGGCGGTGTTTGCCAGGAGCTGCGCCGGTCCCACAGCTTCGTTTCGACGCCGGGAGGAGCGGGTGCTGGCGAGGCCCTGCCGTGGTGGGAGAGGCTGCGCTGGCAGGCGGGTGCCTGCTGCAGCTACGGCCCCAGTGCCGTGGGCAGCTGTCTTTGTATTTATTTAATGACTAAAGTGTAGCTGAGTCTCTCTGGTTTTATCCTCAGGACAGCCTTGGTCTGGGCACTGGGTGAAAGGCCAGGACTGTCGTTCCTTGTCCTGCTGTAGCCACAGAGCCCAGGGGAGTGAGTGCAAGGGCAACTCAACTCTTATGTGGGCACCCCAGGATCTATTGCCCAAAGTGCCTGCCCTGGCTCCTGCCCCCTGCCTTTCCCTGCAACAAGGGCCTTGGGTCTTTCAAACTGCACAAAGCAAATCTTGCTCCATGACAGGTCTGGTGGGGGAAAAAAACAAACCAGCTCCCCTTATTTCTGTAAGTAGGGCTGTCCTGTGTTTGGCAGCAGGCACCATCACACCGGCCATGCTACTCATTGGGGGCTGGTCCCTGCTCTCAGCCCCTTTTCTGCCCACATCCTCCCCAAGTGCTGGGCTGTGTTGATAAATGTATGTTTGCGATTGGCCTTAGAAAAATGGAGTTTCTCCATGTCGGAGACATGCCTCCCTGCTGTGCCCTAGGCTGGCTATTGTGCCCACCCCCCGCCTTTTCCCCCACTTCTGGCCAAGAAGTAGGGCTGCATGTTTGCAGAGCCTTTATTTGGCATTTCTATGGTGGGGGGTGAGGGGCCGTCTCCCCACTGGGTGGGAGAGGATTGCGTCTCTACGCCAGGACCACAGGCAGCTTGAATGCACTGAAGAACTGCTCTGTGCCCAGCGGGATCAGGCCTGGCCCGCCCCAGGCCAGGGGCTTTCGGGCCGAGTCTTCATGAAGACGTGGTCTTCTGCTCCAGGGGCAGCCAGCCCCTCTACCCTTCCACTGCCCGGCAAAGCAGGGGGGCAAGCTGGGGGCCAGGAGGAGTTGCCATCACTGGGAGTGGTGGTGGGACACTGGGTTCTGCAGAAACATCCCCCCTCCATCACTGAGGGGTCTCTGCCACAGCATTGCCCAGCCCAGTATCAGGGCTGAGGGGTGCCAGAGACCGGAGTGATGGGGGGGCAGGCTCCCAGGGAGTTGAGTCCCCCTCCCAGGGAGTGTCCTGAGAGGGGAGGGGAGGAGACGGGGAGCAGCCCGCAGCAGCAGGGTGGGTGTTGGCAGCAGGAAAGCCATCCCTCAGGCCGGCAGTGCCAGCCTCTACCAGCTCTCTGGCTGCCGCCGCTGCTGCTGCCGCTGCTGCCGTATGTAGGCGACGATGTCGTTCTTGACGACGGCGATGTTGGCGCGGTGGTACCAGCGCATGACGGGCACGCCGTCGGGGCCCACCAGGAACTTCTCAAAGTTCCACTTGATGTCGTGGTTCCGCAGAGGCTCCCAGAAGAGGTTCTTGGGGTTCCCAAACTCCTCCGCCACCGGGGGACAGGCATTCTGCAACAGGCCCAGTGCGTCACTGCCTGCCTCCCCTGAAAAGCCATGCTGGTGCTGCCCCCTCCTCCCCGCCTGCCAGGGCACCCACCTTCAGGAAGGTGTAGACCTTCTGCTCCTTGGCCCCATTCACGTCCCCTTTCTGGAAGAGCTGGAAGTTGGGGACGAAGCCGCCTCCTGGCCGGACGTACCTGTGTGGGCAGGGCAGGCAGGGTGTCATGCAACAGGTGGCTCTTGGTGCTGTGCAGGGGCAGGGAGCTGCCCCAGGCCCTCTGCTTTTGGGGGTCACAGCTCATGTGCCCACCGCCTGGCTGAGGCCTTCAGCCCAGCTTTGGGGGACAAGTGTCCCACAGCCCGTACCACAGTACTCACTTCAGCGCAGGGAGGATCTCCGAGTTCTGGCCGGGTTCCTGCTTCCCAAATTGGTTGGAGGGGAAGCCCAGGACAACAAGCCCATAGGGCCCCAGCTCATTTTGTAGTGCATTCAGTTCTGCATGCAAGCACAGGTTAGCAGGGTACCAGGTTTACCCCACACCTACACCCCCTGCCTCATGCATCGCTGGCCATACTGGGTTGTGGGAGCAGGCATTACCCCTTCCCCAGCTCCCTGGGGCAGGACAGACCATGGGGCCCTGGAGCAAGGGCTGTGTACCTGGGTGACACAGCCTCCTCCCTGGGTGCCTGCCCTGTCCCAGGAGTGCCCCACAGGGCCCTTACCAAGGTACTGCAGGGTCAGGCCTCAGTACGTGGCCACATTGACGAAGAGAACCATCTTCCCTGCGTAATTCCTAAAGGGGATGTACTCGTCCCCGTCGATGGTCAGGGCTCCATAGTCGTAAATGGTGCCCTGCACTGAGCCGTAGCATTTCACCTGTGGGGCAAGAAGCACCCATGGAACCAGGCTGGGAGCTGCCAGCCACCCCGCTCACCCATCCCATGGCTGCCCGTGCCCACCAGCACAGCGGGTCCAGCCCTGGCGCTGGCTGAGATGGCAACCACCAGCAATGTGCCTGCTGGCAGCAGCCAGGCTCCAGCGTGCCAGGGCCGCGCTGCCAGGACAGGCGGCTCGTGCGAGCGGGGCGTGCGCCTGGCCCACAGGGCTGGCTGGAGCCCTACCAGTGTTTATCTGGCCAGGGGCACACAGGAAGGCGAGAGGCTGCAAAACAGCCTGGGCTGGCGAGAGAGCACCCAGGGAGACCAGCCTCAGGCTCCCGGGGGAGGCAGGTCGGCAGCACCCCTGCGGGGCAGGAGCAGGGGCAGCCGGTGCGCGGGAGCTGCTGTGCCATGGGATCGGGACACGCAGAGAAGGGCCAGGCTGGAGCGGGCTCTGCAGGCTGGCAGCGCTGCAGGGTTTAACCAAGGGCAGCTCATCTGCTCCCATCAGGGACCCGGGCTCACCCAGTGCCGCCCCGGGGCTATTTTGGGAGCTGGCAGGAGGTAAAGTCACAGGGGCTGTGCCCAGGGAGTTCGGCCTCCGTGGGGCCGGCTGGGGTCTGGGACGGAGGGCGGCGGGGGGGTGACAGGCACCCCTGCCGTCTGCCCGCCGGGCTGCGGGGACAGCCTGCCATCACGGGTGCACTCCCCCGGACGCTGCGTGTTGAATAACAACCCCGCTCGCAGCCCCCGCGGGGGCGTCGAGGCTCTGTCCTCCTCCGTCCCCTGCCCCAGGGCAACAATTCCCTCTTAGCGAGGACTGGCTCAGAAAAATCTCCCCCTCCCGCCCCGTGATCCCGGCAGAGGGGGGTCGCAGGGCCGCCCTGCTCCGCTGCTGCCCCCGGGAGCTCCGCAGCAGGCCGTGGGGACAGGCGGCTGCCGCATCCCCCCCACGCGCCCCCGCAGCCCCCCGGGCGCTTTCATCCCCCTCCTCCATCTTACCTTCTCCCTCTCCTGGCCCTGCCCCGGCTGGACGAGCCCAGCCAAAAAAAGGGGCAAAAGCCAGGCGATGCGGGCCGGGCCCCCCATGGCCGGGGCGGGTGAGGGGTGCGGACGTCCTCCTCCTCACAGCCCCGGGCACAGCAGCGGGGCACACACGCGCTCCCCGCCGCCTTCTGCCACCTCCGCGGCCGGGAGCCGAGAAATAGCCGCGGGGCCGGGGCGGGGGGGGAGCCAATCGCCGGGGGAAGGCCGGGCCGGGCCGCGTTAACCGTGTGGGCCCTGGACGGAGGCGGCGGCGGGGGCGGCGCGGGACGGCGGCGCCGTGCGGGCCCTGGGGGGCCGGGGCCAGGGGCACTGCGGGGCTGCCGCGCCTGCCGGAGGCTTGTACGGCGCGTTCTGTGAGCTGAGCGCTTGGCGATTTAAACCCGCGGCGTGGCAGAGGTGCCTGGCCGTGTCCCGACCCCGCGCTGGGCACCCCGCCGAGGCGTGGGTGCCGGCAGGGACCTCCCCCTGCAACATCCCCGCACGGCCCGACAACCTCCCCTCCCACCCTTCCTCGGGTGGGCAAGGGTGGATGGAGCTTCTCTCCGCTACAGCGCAGTAAATTGGGGTGCTCCTAGAGCTCCGGGGGGCGCTGTGCCAGGGCTGGGGGTCATAGCCCCAGGGTGACCCTGCAGCGGCCCGAGGCAGGGTATGGCTCTTCCTTAGCCCTTGGTGTCCCCAGAGGCAGGAGCCTTGAGGGCCCTGTTTGCATACCCAGGGAATGCAAACATTTAGCTTGGGCTGTCTCCAAACGAAATACCCGTGGTGAGGTGTGAATTCCCTGAAATCCTGCAAAAAAACATAATGTGAGGGTAGAATTAACTGGCTGGAGAGGAGCTGGGGGGGGCAGAGGGCAGGACGGACAGAGTAACAGTGGGTGAGCCCCAGGGGAAGCACGGGTGCCAGCCGAGGTTTGGCTTTACTAGAAAGCAGTGCCAACCCTGCCAGGGCTCTGTCACCAAGCGGCTGCTAGAGATGCTGCCAGGGAAGAGGAACAGAGCTCTGGGCTTGGGGCAGGTTGGCAGTGATCTCCCATCCATGTCCTTGCCGGCAGGAACACTATGTCCTGGGAGAGATTGATGATGTCAGGCTTTGAGTGCAGCCTCAGCTGGTGTGGGAGGGCTGGGGGTCAGGTACAGCCCCCAGGCACCTGGGGAACCCATGGAGCAGGGAACACGGCATTGTCCCAAGTCCAGGCAAACCCCTGAAGTGCTCAGCTGCTGCCTAGGGACTGCCCAGAGCGAAATACAACGCACCCATGGCCGGACTGGACAGGGGGATGCTTTGGTCAGTCCTCACAGATGTGGCTGTGGGCGGAATGAGATGGCTCCTTGCCAAAACTGGGGAGCTTATAGGAGCCAAAACCAGGGCCTTGACCTTCCCCATCCATTTCCCAGGCTCTGGGGAGATTTGGGGCCACAGGGCCATGGGCTTGCGGCTCCTGGCCAATACATTATCTTGGTGTGTGCCTGACACAGTGTCACGCTCCCTGGGATGGTGCTGTGCTCCCCAGCCAGCTCATGCTGCTGACCCTGGTCAGGGCTTGAGCCACCTCTTGGGAGAGAGCCAGGACAGAGCCAGAGAGCTGCTTGGGGCTGTGATCTCTGCCCCACTAGTTCCCACCATGGGAAGAGCTGCCCACTTCTAATTATATCCCCAAATTGCCCGCACGGGGCTTTGATGACTTTCCTGTGGTTAACAAGGACTTGGAGGCCAGGAGCAGCAGTGTTCCATGTGCAGTGGTAGCCCAGCATGGATGTGTCCCACCCACGTATCCCTGAGCCCGCTATACACAGGGAAGGGCTGAGCCATTCCTGAACTGTGTTTTCCTAAATCCCAAACCAAAATAAGGGCTCTGTTTCTCCAAGTCCCCTCTCTTTGGGTCCAGCTGCCAAATCAGCCTCATTGGAGGTGGGGAATGGAATGGGGGAGGATTTAGGGAGCCACAGTGGATGGACAGCGCCCCATCTCTGCCACTGAGCTTCCACGGGACCTTGGGCATGTCACTCGGTGTCCCTGCCATGCCAGAGGCAGCATGAGAGATCTGAGGGTGCCAGGGTCTGGCAGGACCCTTGGTGGGAAGTGTGCTGCAAAAAGGCAGGCGTGCGGAGCAGGCTGACCCACGCATGAACCTCCCTCCTCGGTTGTTTTTCCAGCAGAGCCGGGCTGGAGCCAGCCCCCGCCTGCTGCAGATGTTTGGCAGGAGTCTGGGGGCAGGAGGCCAGGAGCTCCCAGCCCCCAGCCTCTGTGCTGCCGCTGCTACCAGCCTCCCCCACTGTCCTGAGCCAATGGGCCGGGGGCTGCAGGGACCTGGTGCCGGGCTGCACAGGCGAGCACAGAGAAAGTGAAATCAGCAGTAGGAACCACGTACTGCTGCTGGCTGGGCTTGTCCCAGAGCCGAGCAAGGAGATGTTTCTGTGCAGTGTTGGTGATGGTGCCAGCAGCATGCTGGGGATGGCAGTGAAGGGCTTGGGAAGCAGCAGGCAACATCACCCCAGCTGGCAATGGCACTACTTTCCCTCTGGCGCAACATCAGTCCCGGGGCAACCTCTGAACCTTTGTTCTAGGTGTGCAATGGGAGATGGAAGCAAAACAAACTCTGCCAGGCAAGAGGCCCCTGATCCCCCAGCACCAGGCTTCTCCCACCCTGCTGCCTCTGCAGCTTGCCCAGCCCTTGCTGCCCCGGCCCAGTCCAAGTGCTCCCCCCAGGTCGATGGCATCCTCTCTGCTGGGCACGGTGCCCAGTGCCCTTGGGAGTGGGGAACCCTGTCAGGTGCCCATGCACCCCCCAGGCTATGGCCGCAGGTGCTGCTGCCTCCGGCATCCCCATTCCTTCCTCTCTCAAGCAAAGATTTGCCCCCTGTAGAAATGGCCCACTGACCCCAGGGGGAGGCACCCCACTGCAGCCTGAGGTGCAGAAGGTGGGTTGAGACCCTGTAAGCCTCCCTTTGGGGCCATGGGGCTTGTGTTTGGGTTCTGTATCAGCAGTTGCTCTGGGAAACGCTTCCCCCAGCAGTGCTTGAGATGTTTGAGGTCAGCTCCTGCTGCACAATTGCTACTGGGGCTCCTCACAACCTTCCTGACAAGCTGCAGGATCTGCAATGTCCCATCCCATGCTTGCAGCCCCAGCATGGATCTCATTGCTGCACAGGAGTGAGGTGAGAGCTTGCAGCATGTCCTCCTCAGTGGGGCTGCCAGCATCCATCTGCCCCAGCAGCAGCCCCCATGGGCTGGACCCCCACTCCCACTGCACTCCAGCACCCTCCAGCACTGACAGGGAAGCATCCTGGCAGATGCTGAGTCACCTCAGCACTCCCGTCATGTCACTGCTGCAGGACCAACTCTCTAAAGGGCAGGAAGAGGCATTTTTCCTCAGCAAAACGCCACACAAATGCTGCGTCCAAGCTCCAGCCCTGTCCAGGAAATGAAGCCAGGGCCATGGGGCAGGGAGTGAATTTTTCTTATCTTGCTGAACCCTGGAGAAGGAATTTCCAGCTCCACAGTGCACATCAGTCTAAATCTACCCCTGCATTTTAAAGCTTTAAAAATGTTCCTGCTTCTCCCTGCTCTTCCCCCCACTGCCGTTTTGCTCCGTGCAGTTTGTTGTTGTCAGGAGCAAACCCGTCTTTCCAAGGCTTCGAAATGCCTTTCCTGGAAATGTTTGCCACGGGCTTGAAATTTCCCAGAAAACTCCTACCATGAAAGGAAACCTCTTGCAACCCCCAGCTGCTCGTGACAAAGGGCTCGGAGAGGTGGGAATAGGCACTGGTCAGGCTGCAGAGTTGTGGGGAGGGCTGGCGTGCCTTTCCTCCGGTGTTTTGCTCTGAACCAGCCTTTCTTCTCAAACCACTCCAGAACTTGTGGCTTCTTCCCTATTCCTCTTACAGCAAAGCTGCTCAGCTCCGGTTCTTGGTGCCAGATACTGCTGGCCAGCCCAACACCAGATGGGGTTCCCCGGGGAGGAGCGTGGTGGGGAGGCAGAGCCGGGGCTGCTCCCATCCTGTACGGCCGTATTCTCCTGCTGCCGCCGCTCTGTGCCAGCGAGGGAGGGAGGGAGAGAGAGGGGGAACAAGAGGAAAACAACTCTGGTTATTTGCCTCACATTCTGCAACTTGAGAGGGGAGAGACAGATGACAGCCTGAAAGAGAAATTTGTTTTTGAGCAGGCTGAGGAATACATGTCCACTCCCTCCCCAGCACAACCGCAGGCCACAGCTCCAGCGCAGGCGTTTCCGCTCCCTGGGCTGCGTCCCCACGTCAGGCTCCCTCCCCATCCCTGAGCCCGGCTCCTTCCCCATCCTCGTGTCAGGCTCCCTCCCCATCCCTGTGCCAGGCTACCTCCCTATCCCTGTGCCCGGTTCCCTCCCTGTCCCTGTCCCTGGCTCCCTCCCCATCCCTGTGCCAGGTTCTCTCCTCGTCCCTGTGCCAGGCTCCCTCCCGATCCCTGTGCCCAGCTCCTTCCCCATCCCTGTGCCAGGTTCCCTCCTCGTCCCCATGCCAGGCTCCCTCCTCATCCCCGTGCCAGGCTCCCTTCCTGTCCCTGTGCCTGGCTCCCTCCCCATCCCTGTGCCCGACTCACTCTCCATCCCCATGCCTGGCTCCCTCCCCAGGGAGGGCAGCATTCGCCCAAGCTCCTGCTTTCCCGGGAACCACCCGCTGCTCTGGCCCCAGCACCAAAAGCAAACCTGATGCCACAAATGGATGGGTTTCCAGCGCCATGGGGCCAGATGCTCTTTCCAGCAGACAAAATGGGATTTAAGCAATTCCCACCAGCATCACCGTAGTGTTTCCCCACATCCCGGTCTGATTCAGCTGGGATGGGGAGATTCATGACCTTTCTTGCCTTGAGTCACCAGGATGCGAGTCACCGGGACAGCAACTAGGGCACAGGACTCCTTCCACACAGCAGAGCCTGGCGTGGCAGGGGAGAGCAACACCGGTTACCCCAGTTGCTGCTGTCAGAATGTGCCCAGGGATCCTTCCCACGCTGTCTGATGGTCAGTGCCATTGCAGCCAGGTTGGGGTTAGAAGCCCTGGGCCGTGGGGCTGGGCTGGCAGCATGCCTCCTCTGAGGCTGTGGCCACTGGGCTCAAAGGCTGGGCAAGGACCTTGAGCCAAGGCAGCGCAAGGAGACGGCTTCTGGAGAGGCTGTGTTTCAGACCCTGTGCACAGGCACACAGGACACCTCATAGAGCTGCACAACACACTTGTGTGAAATAAAGACCGTTTATTTTATAGCTTATATGGTCCCTTGATAGTGCATGGTCATGAACCCCTGTTCCTCTCGCTTTGCCTGCCCAGGTGAGAGGCACAGACACCCCCTCCATGGGGCCAGCATGTGGGGGCCTTTGCTGGTGTGTGGGCATATGGGCAGGCTGGCAGCAGCTGCCTATGCTCTTCTGCCCGACAACCGGGCACTCCAGAGAGTTTTCCTGCAATTTATGCAGATATGTGACAGAGGAGAAGCCAGTGCCAGCTTCACATCTGCTGTGCAGCCAGGACGAGCCCTGTCACTAGTGCTTTCAGTCAGTCTCCAAATGCACAAACAGATGCCACATCCATCTTGCTTTGACCCTTCTTTCCCAACCACTCCAACACCTAGGACTCCACAGAAGAAATAACTGCCAGGTATTTCCATTCCTTGTGAGGAGAGAGTCACCAGCAAAGGTGAGGGCAGCCTGCCTGCCTCGTGCCAGCAAATTGTTTTTAGCCAGACATGGTCACAGTCACACATCTCCTCGCTGGTGCTCAGGCCACCATCTCCCCAACAGTCCCTGTGTGCTCGGTGGGTAAACAGAAGGCAGTGGGTTCACCCAGCAAGAGCAAGGTGGAAGAGGCTGGCATCCAGGAGCTGGCCCACTCTGGCTCCTGTCTGGCTCTCCATGGCTCTTGGAGTGCCCTGTCAGGCTCTGCAGGGTCCCCAGCACAGGGTCCCATGGCTGTGGCCCCCTGCCCGGCACACTGGCCATCCCTCATCGCCTCTGTCCCAGCCTCAGACGATGCCATTGCGCATGGGGTGTGTCCGTATCCGGTAGATGATGACAGCAGTGGCTGGGCAGAGCACCAGGGCTGTCATGATGAGGATGGTGGCCAGGATGATCAGGACAATGACCCAGACGTCCAGGATGTGCTTGGGGACGGCAGCAGGACCTGCATGGTCGGGGAGGTCCATCCTGCAAGGGTGGAGAGGGGTGATGGGGCAGCCCCACTCTGTCCCTCCTACAGCCAGACCCACACCACCACCCCGAGCACCCTACTGCTCTTTCCAGGGAGACCCCTGCAGCCACATCCAGCCTTGGCCTTGGGCTCCTCCTGGAGCAAAGGGCTCCGGTAAATGGTCCTTTGAGAAACCACAGGATTTATAACGTGCTTTGTGCAGCTGGAGTAAAGCCTGGGGAAAAAACTTTCCTGTTAATTGCTACCGTTGTGAAAGTGGCCGGTAAAGCAAAGCCACAGCCAGGGTTCCACTGGTCACTCCACGAGTGGGTCACCGGGTGTGAAAACGGTGGGACCAGGGCAGCTGGAGCCCCTCTCGCTTTAGGGGACCCTCGCAGCCCCACCCCTGTACCTCGTGCTGAGTCACGGGAGTTCGTGGCTTAATTAGCAGCAGGGCTGGGGGCCGAGGGGCCGGGCACTGCTCCTCGCTGCCTTTCCTCCCACCGCGCCTCTACGGGACCCGCAGCCGTCGAGTGCCATGACCGAGAGCACCGGGCAGAACCGCCGAGGGTCCGGCAGCCCGGGGAGAGACCCGGCGCGGGGGAGAGGCGGGAGCGGCCTGTCCGGCCAGCCCTGCGCACCGTGCCCTGCCCTGCCCGTGCCCCGTACCTGCGGCCGTGCCCCGTACCTGCGGCCGTGCCTGGCTCCCGGAGCGCCGGCGATGCGATCCCGCCGCGGCAAGCCGCGTCCGCATGGCCCCGCCCGGCCCGGCCCGCGAGGGGCGGCACGGGGGGGACGGCAGGGAGGAGGAGGCACGGGAGGAGAGGGCAAGGCAGGGCGAGGAGAGGCGAGGCGGGACAGGGCTGGGACCTTTGTTCTGCGGGACCTTTTTTCTGCAAGAGCACACTCCAGCGGATCGCCCCCGGCCCAGGATGGCGTCCCACCAGCGGAGACCAGACCTGTAGTTTTAGGTGCCAGGGAAGAGCCCAAATGGGATATTTCACAGCATAACAGCTGCATCAAGAGGTTTTCCCCCAGCCCTGTTCCCCTCTGGCTCAACAACAGCAGGGCTCGCATGCACACACTTGCCTTTGAGGCCCAGGGCAAGAGGCAAAAGCCAAGCTGCAGAGAGCCTCTGTAAAGCCCCGGCAGCGAGGCACTGGCCAGGGCTCCCCAGGCATTCGGAGATACGGGCAGAAAGCATCGCAGGGGAGGCAGCAGACCTTGGCCTGTTGGCTGGGAATGGCCTTTCCACTGCCCAGTGAAAGATTTGGTCGTGCTGAAGATCCAAGCCAGCAGCAGGTATTCCCAGCCAGCCCCAGGAAGCAAGGCTGGTCTCTTCTCCCCAGCAATGAATGACAGGGCAAGAGGAAATGGCCTCAAGTTGCACCAGGGAAAGTTTACATTAGAGATTACAAGGAACTTTTTCACTGATAGGGTTGTTAAGTACTGTCCCAGGCTGCGCAGGGAGACGCTGGAGTCCCCATCCCTGGAAATACTGAAAAGCTGCATATCTGAGGTGCTGAGGGACACGGGTTAGTGGTGGGCTTGGCAGTGTGAGGGGAGTGGTTGGGCTCGATCGTAAGTCTTTTCCAACCAAGTGATTCTATGAATCTGTTCTGAGGCTAGTGTCACCTTCCACCCCTGCCTTTCCCAGGGAAACCTGCCAGATTCCCAGTGGTGGAAACTATTGCCATGTGCTGTCAGACACCTCTGGCCCTTGGGCACTTCCCAGCACACAGTTGCCACTGCCCTGGCTGTCCATGGGCAGCATCCTCCTCGCCTTCCCAACAGCCCAGCTCTCAGCAAAATGCATTTGGGGTTCTTCTCAGGACTGGCAGCAGATGCTGGTGGGCTGGGGCTTCCCCTGGAGCCGTGGGGGCCAGCGGTGGGCAGAGGCCAGGGGTTGGCAGTGGGTGAGGAGGGGAGCAATGCAGCAGGCCGGGCCAGGCCAGGCACTTGTGGCATGATTTAGGGGGGAGTTGATGGACACAGTTGTATCTGTTTAGCATCTATTCCTTTTAGCTCATTATCATACATAGGAGTGTCAAAGGGCTGCTAACTGTAATAGTAATTTCTAGTTAACGAAGCAAAGGCCTCACTGCACATTGTGGCCTTGCTGAAATTGTTTTGAAGTTACTTATCTGCCCTGCCCCACCATGTTTAGACAAAACCTCACTGTCTTGTAAGGCTCCCTCCCTCAGCTGCTTCTCAGGCTGACTTTGCAGCCTCCCACTGAGGGTGCCTGCGCAACAGATAAGCAGCACTGGCACTTTTGATACTTTATACCCTTTTATTGCATTTCCCTCACAGTTGATCACTCAACTCAAAGTCTAAATCATGCTTGTAAATGAGGAGGAGCCTATCAGAGTCTTAAATCTTTGGAGTTTGGCATCATCTAAGCAAAGAAGAATAAAATGCACATTTCCTCTCTCATGGTAACAGTTTGCTGGCACAAGCCCTGCCCTCTGGCCACAGAGCACAGCACTCAAGAGACCTCAGGCTTTTCTGCTGATGCCATTGAAAAGCTGATTCGTGCACGGTGGGCAGTAAGTCAGCCTACACACAGAGCTGAGATGTGGCTTTATTTTGTGTCTGCACAGACATAGGTGCTGGGGGGTAAGGCCACAAAGCCAGCAGCCCTGTCAAAGGCTTCTGTGCTGTATTTACACACAAAAGCTACAGCATTGACACACTCGCTGTTACAGTGATTGGTTAGTGATTACCATATGGTTATTATATGGCTTACATAATCGTTCTACTGCTACACATGCCCAGGGAAGGGTCTTCACACAGGCAAGAGTATTTTTGACCTGTGGGTATGATTTTTAGTATTAGAATGAAAGTAGTTCAGTTAAGGATACCTTGCCCTTGTTCCTCTCTGCTGAGTTGGCCTGTTCTTTAGACCAGCGTGTCCATTCTGAGTCAGTATGTTCCAGCACATTCTTTGCAAAGGATATTGATCAGTACAACTCCACAGCAGTTAGTCAGGACTACTTTATCTATGGACTGTGATTTCCTTCCATCTGACAACACCGTGGCACGTCAGGATCCTGCCTTAGTGACCACATGGCTAAAGGGAAACCACCTGTGGGTTTATGGAGAAACCTGGCAGCTTGGGGGTTCAGAGGGGAAGGCAGGCAGCAGAACGAGCTCAGGCAAGGCCAAGAGGAAGAGCTGGGCCAAGTGTGTTACGACAGTGGGTGTGTTATGGACAGTGAGCGTGCAACGAACAAAGGCCAGCCGTGCAGGAAGCAGCTGTCGGCCCTGGCCCCGTTTCCCGCAGCTCCCGGGCCGGGCCGGGCTGCCGAAGAGCGGTGCGAGCCGCGCGCCCCGTGAGCCGCGCGCACCTTGACAGGCGCACGTGCCGCGGCCGCCACCGCGCGCGCGGGCGGGAGGGAGGGGGGCCCTCGGCGGCGGCGGGGTCACGTGGGCGGCGCGCTGACGTGCGGCGGTGACGCGGGAGGGCGGCGGCGCGGCGGCGGCCGCCCTGGTGCCAAGATGGCGTCGTTGCTGCAGTCGGAGCGGGTGCTGTACCTGGTACGCGGCGAGAAGGAACTGCGGGCGCCGCTGTCGCAGCTGTACTTCTGCCGATACTGCAGCGAGCTGCGCTCCCTCGAGTGCGTCTCGCACGAGGTAACGGCGCTCCGGCCGCGTCGCTCCCGCGGCACCGGGGGAAACGGGGCGGGACGTCGCCCACTTTGCGCGCACCGGTTGAGTAGTTGTCCCGTCACTCACTGGCTGTCTGCCTTGCGATTGGTTGGCAGTGCTAGTAGGGCTGGGCGCAGAGGCGTCTGCACGGAACCAAGCGATTGGCCCCGGGAGAGAGGAGGGGCGGGGCCTTGCGTTGGATTGGCTCCGCGCTCCTGTCCGTCGGCGGAGCTCGGGCTGTGATTGGTTGAGGCGCGCGTACCGGGGTGGGGATTGCCTGGGAGGCGGCTTCCCCTGGAGGGGACGTGCTCGCTCATCCGCCATCGGGCCCGGCCGGCCCGGAGCGGCCCTTCCCTCGGCCTCAGCCAGCCTAGCGGGGACACTACCCCCGCCGTGGGGCCCGGCCGCGGGCCGACAACCCCTCCCGCACACACCCCCAGACCCGGCCGGGGAGGCGCAGCGGCTCCCACCTACCCGCACCCCTCCGCGGCAAAGGCCGAACAGGGCTGGTAGCCGTCGCATCGCTCCCGGCCCCGGGCTGCTACTGCCGCTCGGGGGAAGCTGCTCTCGGATGTGGTGGCGCTGACAGCACTCAACAAACCCATCACTTTCTGCCAAGGCGCGCTTAGGCCCCAGAGCGTCCCCTTGTTCTGTGCTGCGGCCCCAGAGCCTCCCCTTGTTCTGTGCGGCGGCCCCAGAGCGTCCCCTTGTTCTGTTCTGTGGCCCCAGAGCGTCCCCTTGTTCTGTGCTGCGGCCCCAGAGCGTCCCCTTGTTCTGTGCTGCGGCCCCAGAGCGTCCCCTTGTTCTGTGCTGCGGCCCCAGAGCGTCCCCTTGTTCTGTGCTGCGGCCCCAGAGCGTCCCCTTGTTCTGTGCTGCGGCCCCAGAGCCTCCCCTTGTTCTGTGCTGCGGCCCCAGAGCCTCCCCTTGTTCTGTGCTGCGGCCCCAGAGCCTCCCCTTGTTCTGTGCGGCGGCCCCAGAGCCTCCCCTTGTTCTGTGCGGCGGCCCCAGAGCCTCCCCTTGTTCTGTGCTGTGGCCCCAGAGCCTCCCCTTGTTCTGTGCTACGGCCCCAGAGCGTCCCCTTGTTCTGTGCACGAAGTCGAGGTTAAGAGTGTTTGGTGTGAGTTTGTTTTCACCTGGATGAGCTCTTCCTCCACATTACACAGTACCATTTCTGCTGTGGAGGGTTTGCTCTTTGTTCAGCAGAGGCTGGAGCCTTCAGCTCTAGATGATCATCAGGCTGGAGTGACAGCCTACTGCCTGGAGCACTGCCTTTGTGTAGAACTGAACATGAGCAAGCCTGGATCTTGGGGCTGCTCCCAGGACTTCACCGGTTGTTGGAATAAAATTGGTAACGTTGGTTTTTGTGGAAGTCAGAGTGACTTAAGAAATGTTGATAGATTTGAAAAGCCTTAAAAGAATGACTGTGCAACCCCGATCTCAAAAGAGGTATCTGTTCAGAAATATCAAAGCCCCTGAAGAGCAGAAAATAGCTTTGTTGCTGGGCTGCGTGTCATGAATTCACAATGAGCACAGTCATTGTGCATTCCCATGTTTAATGATTGGTCTATTTTCCCTTTCAAGATGGAGATTACCTTCTTGCTACTTCTCTTTTAACTTACAGAATTAGTTTGTGACAACAGACAAAACCAAAGCGTTTTCTGAAAGATGTGTGCCGCTGACCAGTGTAGTAGCACAGGCACAATAAATGTAGACATAAAAGTGTGTAAAACCTGCTGTTCAAGTGGAAAAATTAAATTCTGGTAACTATGAGAGATCAAGGCCTAGTTGTCCTTTTCCCATCTAGTAGGTGGAGTAGTTTAATCTGTCCTGCGTTAAGAAACCATCTGATTTGCATTATTCCATCAATGGCTGAGGTGGACTAAGATTTCAGATCCAAAAAAAATATCTTGAGCTTTCCCTGCCTCCACTTGTCCGTTGCCAGCCCCAAAGCCATGTGAACTCATGTAGCTGAGGTTCAGGCTGCTGTCAGTGTGCTCTCTAGACAAACACGTGCCAGGAAGTGTGATGTGATCATCTTGTTCATCAGGTGGACTCTCACTACTGCCCCAGCTGCCTGGAAAACATGCCTTCAGCTGAAGCCAAGCTGAAAAAGAATAGGTAAGGTGGCTTTGGCTTTTTTTTTCATCAAGACTCCTTGTTTTAAATAACTCCTTCATTTGTCAACAGCTGACCATGGGCATCTGAAACTGTCTTCAAAAATTACATAGCTCCTTGTTACTTATTCCCCAAAAGAGACTATGAGATGGCTTTCCATGATGAGCTCTTCATGTTTTGAACTGTTTTCAATATTAGATTGCTGCTTGTTACCTTTTAGTCTGTTTTGGGGAATAAGTGTCTTTCCATGACGTGCCCTTCATGTTTTGATGACCTGCTGTCATAATGCAAAGGTTTTCTTAGTATTTCCCGTGCTGTTGCCTTTCTTATGTTGACTCTGAACCTCATCTGTTCTCTTCATGGTGACTGTTGCCCTGTGCTGTTGCATCAGATGAAAAAGTTGCTTGGTTTCATCCCTTTTGGCTTGTTGAGAGCATTTTCCTCGGCCTGAGACCCTTGTCAGAGTGCTGCCTCACAGGCTTTCCTCTTCACAGGTGTGCCAACTGCTTTGACTGCCCCTGCTGCATGCACACCCTTTCCACCCGGGCCACGAGCATTCCCGCTCCGCTCCCTGATGATCCGGCCAAGACCACCATGAAGAAAGCTTATTACCTGGCCTGTGGGTTCTGCCGCTGGACGTCCCGGGATGTGGGCATGGCAGACAAGTCTGTCGGTAAGTGACAGTCAAAATCTGAGTAACAGCAGGAGCCCAGGATGTGCTTTGGAGGCAGAAGATAATCAGATCAGTTTCTGGATATATGGTACACACCCAGGTTGTGAGTCACAGCTGGAAATTCACAGGAAGATGGTTTGTTGCTTGAAGTCTCATCTGAAGAGCCAAGATGAGTTAGTGGAATGTGTGACCTACTTCCATGCTCATGTTGTTATCTGACTAGTGAGAAAGCTGTCAGACAAGGGGCTTTTTTAGTTGCTGTGCTCTCCCCACAGTCAAGATCTTGTTTGTGTACCTTCAGAGACTGATGGCACAAACATCTCATTCATTTTTCTGTCACTTAGGCTTATTCCAGAGTTGCTAGTCAGTGTTTGTACTTGGTTTTCCTCTTCATGACAGCACTAGAACAAATCTTTCATCTATTTCTTGGTGCATAAGACATGCAGAAAATATCTGTTGGGCTCCAGAAGTAGGGCTGATCAGACCAAACTGATCTTCTGACTTCCAGTGTTGACGTGACTGAAGACTGGGAACTGAAGGTGCAGGGCCACAGGCAGCCAATAAGAAGAGATGATTCTCATAAACTCATGCACCTGCTGCTTAAGGGACTCCTAGGTGCTGCCTTGAGGATCTCTCAAACAGCAGTTGTTTATAAACCCAGTATAAAATCTGGTGAAGTGCCTTCAGCCCAGAAGCGCTCATGAAAAGCTCTGAGGTGAGGCACAGGCTTAAAGAATTGCAATGTTAAATGTAGCAAAAATAGAGGGTGTCATGTTTCATGAGTAAAACTGAGACTTTTGAGTGTTAGATGAGATTTCTCCAGAAGTCTGGAAATCTCCTGAGGATTTTGTTTTCTCTTTCTTGTGCAGCTAGTGGTGGCTGGCAGGAGCCGGAGAATCCTCACACACAGAGGGTGAGTACAGGGCTATGCCAAGGCTGAGAGGCATCAGCTAGAAAGAGATGTTAGAGGTGCCAGGCCCTTTCAGATCATTTTTTCTGCACCTATATAATCCTTCAGATACCAGTTCCAGTTCCTAATCTCCACCTTGACTGAATTCAGTGGAAGGAAGGCCTCTCAGAGGTTCTCCCATGGTATGAGATGTCCTTTTCAGAAGAAACTCATTTACAGACATCGTATCTAACAGTGCTGTTTAAACAACACCAATTAATATGCTCCATGTTGGTGGGAACAAAAGCTCCTTTCCAACCAAGAGCACATGTCTAGGATCTGGAAAACAGAGCTGTACTTTTGCTACCCTTCCCTGTTACCAGCTGGGGCTCCACACTGAATGTGATCATCCTCAGGGCGGGGATAGATGCTGATCACTTCACTAATGCGGGTTGCTCAGGATTGGCCACATGACATTACTGCATGGCAATTGTGTGAAGGAAGTCTCATTTGCCTGACTGCAAAGTGAGAATTGGAAGTTGCTCTCTGATCACTGTCATTACCAAAGGTCGGTGTGTCACCCACAAGCTTTTTCAATTAATACCCTTCAAAACGCAGCTAGTGTTAGGAACAGAGTGAAACAAGTAGCAGGAACCCCAGCTTGTTGGCAGACAAATGCTGCAGCTGGCCTGGCATTTCCTTCCTGTTCACTGGGTATGGTTCTTTTTTGTCCCTCCAGATTAACAAACTGATTGAGTACTACCAGCAGTTGGCTCAGAAGGAGAAGATCGAGCGGGACCGCAAGAAGCTGGTGCGCCGCCGCAACTACATGCCCCTGGCCTTCTCGGTGAGCAGGGAGTGTGCTGTGCTCTCAGAGCAAGAGAAGGGATTCACGACAGCCTCAACTTGAAAGAGCAGATAGCTGATAGCACAATAGGGCTGCTCAGCTCTTTTTGATTTTTATTGAGAACAGCCGTGAAGAAAATGTGCTGAGGTGCCTGGGTTTCTTTAGAGACAAGTAGTTCTACACTTATGATAGTGTATTCCATTACCTGTCTCTGCATAGTCCTCTCTGATAATGGCAGAGGGTTTACACTTGCAATGCAAAGGAATATATTACCAAACAGTGACGTGCAGTGCAACTGCAGTCACGGTACCATCGGCAGCTGTTTCAGGACAGCTGCTTACCATAGCTCAGTAACAGTTAGATCAGGATTGACTGGCACTTTCCTGCATGAAGCCTTCACTGAAACTAACCTCGAGACTTGGTTGTAGCCTGACTTGTTTATTGTAACTGGCAGGTAAATGCTTATTTTGTTTAGCTGGATGACTGCATATGCTTGCTACTTCTCAATTAACTGTGCTTGCTCTGTGCCCTTGCTTGTGTCTTATGGCTGCATTTTTTGTCTCCGTTGCTACCTGCTGCTATTTTGGGGGCTCTCCACAGCAACACACTATACACGTAGTGGTAAGTCTTTTCACAGTTTCTGCTGGTGTTAAAGCTCTCATGGTACCAACTCAAGGAGTGTAACAGATCCTACTCTTCACATTGCTTCAGGGCCTCTCACTTGGATGTGCAGAGAACAAACACACTACTTAGATGCTAACATTGTAACGGTTGTTAGAAGATAGGGTTGGTTTTTTTTCAGTTTACAAACAGCAGTTACTTTGGGTAAGTAATGTACAGTTGGAAAGCAGACCTTCCTTCACAAATCATAGCTGAGACACAGCTTTCTGTCTGCCTGAGGCAAATGGTACTACCATTCATCTTCTGATCCTTGAAAAGTCACCAGGGTGGGCTGATGCTCAGATTCCTTGTTTGGTGAGAACTCAGGTTTTCAGGCCTGCTCAGAGGAAAGATTTCTGCCTCCAAGCAACCTATGCACAGTTCAGCTGTAGCAAGCTGAGGAGTAGCTCAGCTATTCCTGCCAATGGGTGGTGTCTGGCAAAAGGGACCTGTAGGTAATGAGTCCTGGAGGAGGCTGAACTTTCCATCCACTTCTCATAGTGCTACAGAGATTTCAGATGGATGCATACCCTCACTGACCCAGTTCTTTTGCTAGTTGAGCTCTCATTCTGCACTGCTTGACATGCACTTGCTCTGAAGCGAAGATCAAGGGAAACATGTCAGTAGCACAGGCTGGCGATGCAAGGATAGAGCAAAAGCTGTCTCAGTGGTAGCCACACATGTGTCTCTCCCTGTCTGCAGTGCAGTGGTAATTGTTTTCTCCTGACTTACAGTTTGAGCAGGGAAAAAATAAATAATCTTGGGAAGCATTGAATACTTTTCCCTTTTTTGCTTTCCTTTGCTTGTCTCTCTATGCTTGTCATGCAGCTCAAAGGATGAGTTTGCAGTAGGTGTTTTTGTCCTGGCAGGAAGCAGATCTGAAGCTGACAGTTCCTTTTTGCCTTGTAGGACAAAT
Organism: Colius striatus; assembly: GCF_028858725.1. Classification (NCBI taxonomy): domain Eukaryota; kingdom Metazoa; phylum Chordata; class Aves; order Coliiformes; family Coliidae; genus Colius; species Colius striatus. The sequence goes on from NC_084767.1 coordinate 13,919,549, forward strand.
ATGGCCTTGGAACCAGGCTTCAGCGCCAGAGGCCCGGAGCACCCATCAGTGCCCTCGCTGGACTCTCGTGAGTCTCAGGGTTGGGGTTACCTTTGTGGGGGTAGGGTAGGAGGGGTAGGCAAGAGAGCAACAAAACAACTTCAGAAAGCTCTTCAGAGCATTACAGAGATGTCAGATCCTTAGGCATCTCTGTGAGGCAGCTCCAGGTGTTTTGCTTTCTCCCAGTAGAAACAAGCGACTGCTTGCCCCCGGGGCAGTGACTGTTGTGCAGTCCCAGCTCTCGCTGCTTTCTGTGCTACAAGGCAGTCCCTACTGTTGCGCACGGGCTGTATTTTGTGACCAAATTGTCCCTCACTTTGCTTCAGCCTGAAAGAAGGAGAGGACCAGAAGGAGATCAAGATTGAGCCAGCTGATGCAGTGGAAGAAGTGGAACCTCTTCCTGAGGATTACTACACGAGACCAATCAATCTGACAGAAGGTAACACCTTAATATTCTGCCACTTTTTCCCCTTACGTGTTTTGTACTGTGGGCAGTGCCTGGAAACTTGGCTGTGGGGTTCCTAGTGGCATGAGTCTTTAGTATTTTTTAAGCTGGGCTTGAACTGGTGGGAAATTTGTGACTTTTAGAATGATAACTTTGAATGCGGCCTCAGCTTGGTGTTGTACATGGGAAGCTCAGAGCCAAATACGTCACGCCTCTTAATGGTTGTTTCGTTTTCTCACTGCCATTGTGTGGAAAGTGTCAGCTCTTGGAGAGAAAAGAGCTGACATTCTTTCTCAAATAATAGCAGGAAATAAAGAAGCAGCAGAGCTGCTGGGGAGCTGGAACCAAAACTGACCTGTTAAGTAACAGTTGCATGTTACTTTGACATCAGCTTGGAACAGCTTGCACACACTGCTAGTCACTGAGCTGGGTCAGGATTTAATCAGCAAGTACGGTAAACCTCTCAGTGAGGCCTGGGAGGGAATGAGATCAAACAGCAGGTTAAGAAAACAAGGTGAGCTTCCCACTGAGGTGGCTCTGAGGAGGACAGATGTGCTCCAAAGTCCCGCAGGCCTATGAAATCCACCAATATGAATAAATTCATGAACGGTTGTGGAAAGGAGAAGATCATCTCGACCTCCTTTGCTCCCGAGGCTGTCAGCGTCATGAGAGGATGATGCTGGTAAAGACGACAACTTTGGTGGTTCCCAGCAGTGAGGGAAAGGCTGCCAGGTGGCTCGCTGCCTGTTGGACACTGGGAACAGTGAGGAGCCTGGTTTTTTGAGAGAAACTCAGGGGAAGTTTGGCTGCTGGGAGTTCCTTGCCTCGAGAACTATGTTGTCACTAATTCTATGTGTGAGTCCTGGTTACGCAAAGTCCTTGCTGAGAAGCTGTGTATTGTACTTGTGTAGCACCCAGCTGTGAGGGTAACAAAGCTATGAATTTTGCCCTTGAGGGGGAAAGAACTTACTTTCTAGAAGATTACAAAATTCTATTTCCATGCCAGCTGAGCTTTGAATAGAAATCAGGGTCTCTTGCTTCTCCTGGGCTGTCACTGATCTCACTGCCATGTTACTGTGCCCAGGCAGAGCAGCCCTTAGGACAGCTCTGACCTCCCGTTCATTCACTGATAGAAACTCTGGTACTGGCCAGAAGCTTCTGAATTACTGGGTGCAAATGAGCTGAAGTTTCTCAGAGCCTGTAGTGTGTCTGCACACATGGCATACCTGCTCTGCGGGCAGCGTGTGTGTGTACAAGTGAGCTGGAGTGTCAGTTAATAACGTGGCCTTGCTGTCTGCTGTGCACGCAGTGACGACTCTGCGGCAGCGCCTGCTGCAGCCTGACTTCCAGCCCATCTGTGCTTCCCAGCTCTACCCACGCCACAAGCACCTCCTGATCAAACGCTCCCTGCGCTGCCGGGTACGTAACCAAGCACAGACGAAACACTTCTCCTAGACCCATACAAGTCGGATTGTGGGAAATGAAGACTGTGTTTGGGTAAGGGTCTGTGTGCTCTGCCTAGCTGAACAGTCAGACAACGTTGTCAAGTACAATCAGAATTATTTTTTTTCTGCTAATGCTAAAGAAAAATCAAGTCAGCAAACAAAATACTAGTGAGAGGCAGTGCAGAGTACTGAAGATGCCCTTAGAGTGAAGGCAGAAAGAGGGTATTTCAGAGAGGAGAAGCAGAGAACTGAGAAGCAAAGACAGACAGGAATTAAACCCAAGTTCTGCTTACTACATAGTCTTCAAACAGCTGCTTGCTTTGTCAGTGAGGCAGGGATATTCATCTAGTTGCCAGAGTAGTAGAGTAGTATTCCTATAAATATTTAAGATGCAGAATGCAGGATATTTTCTCAGAAATAAGTCATGTCAGGCTGAGCCTGTATCTGAAGAGCAGCCTATGAGTTCTAGCTGTTTGTTTCTTTTGAGGGGTTCTGGAGCATAAATCAAAGGGCTTGTAGGTATTTGTGCTGCCTTTGTGCTTCAGTCAGTGAGTGTCCAAGTGTTTTTAAGCATAGTTCCAGATGTGTTGCTTCTGAGACTGTGCCAGTAGTGCAGGATGTGATGTTTTTCAGACCATCCAGTAGCTTGACACAGCTGTGGCTACACCCACCCCAATGAAGTCTTCGTGTGTGCCATGCTAGAGGCCACTAACTTCACAGCTAGTGGCATGGGGCTTGCAGCTCTGATTCTTCTGTGTGTGTCCGGACACTGTCTTTTGGTGCTGACTGAAATATCTTTGTCTCTAGAAATGTGAACATAACCTGAGCAAACCGGAATTCAACCCAACTTCTATCAAATTCAAGATCCAGCTGGTTGCTGTGTAAGTAAGATGCAGGCACTGGGGAGAACAGCCACCTGTCCAGGCTTAGTTAATGTCTCCTGGTTTAATTTCTTTTGTACTTTCTGATTTGACCTCTTGTATGATTGTGTGATCACCTTTTAAAATATATGTTGGTTATGTATAATAGGTTTGCTTCCTGATGTACTGCAAAGCTGGCTGAAGATTTTAGCAGTTTGAAAAAGGCACTGCATGCTGTGCCAGCCCCACACGGTAGCAGGACTTTGTAGGATTAGGCTTATACAGCAAAAGGGCACTTTTATTTTTCCTTCCAATGTAATCTAAGCTCTAACAGCATGGAATGAGTTAGATGGATATCTCTGGATATGTCCCTCTACTTCAGGAGGTGATTATAGATAGCAACATGCTCCTTCATGGTTGTTTGTTTTGTTCTTTTTGTAGCAACTATATCCCTGAAGTGAGGATCATGTCTATTCCCAACCTGCGCTACATGAAGGTCAGTGGTTTCTTTTCCAGAAATGGCTGAGGGTGAGGCACAGCCAGGAGGTGGGATCTTTTGGGAGGATGACGTGGTGATTCTTCCCCAAGGGCTTTGCAGGGTTCAGGTTTAAGGGAGTGGTCAGATTAACACATCGTGTGCTTGTCAGTCTGTGGGCAGCGTCACGAGTGTGTCTGGCCTCAGGAGCACATGCCACTATCCGAGGAGCAAAAGGTGTGGAGGTGAGATCTTGGCTAGATACCAAAAACCTCTATTTCTTGTACTAAGAAAGAGTGCTGTGTGGCATTGGCACCTTTCTTACAGACTGGGGCCGCTCCTTATGCATCCCTTGGGACGGTGGATATGTGATGCAGATTTTGAAGGTGTTGATCAGTCACAGAGGTGTGGCTGACAGTGATGATGGATTTTAGAGTAATTGCTTCTTGCTTCAATCTTCTCAGGAGAGCCAAGTCCTTCTGACTCTGACCAATCCAGTGGAGAATGTCACACATGTCACACTGCTGGAGTGTGAGGAGGGAGACCCTGACAACATCAACAGCACTGCCAAGGTATTGTGCTCTCCTGCTGTGTGAGCCCAGGCCTCTTCCAAGGCCTTCAACTCCCAATTAGCCTTCTGCTGGTCACACTTCTCGTACTTCAGTCCCTGCTGACTGTTTTGCACTTTACATTGGTGACAGTCATTTAAGCTCCAAGGAGGAAACATCAGCTCAAAAAGTATTTTGAAATTGTATCTATTCTTTGAGATCCAGAACCCGAGGGAGAAAGACGTGATTTCACTGGCAGAGCAGTAACCAGGTGGTAGCAGAGCAGAGGAGGGCTGAGCATGAATCCGATTTCTGTTAAAGCATAGTAAAGCAGCCCTCAGAAGAGCAGAGTTATCTCCTGCTTGCTGCAGCATAGGTGGTGATCCATGCTGAAAGGCTTCTCTTTATGTTCTGTTTCAAGGTGGCAGTTCCTCCCAAGGAGCTTATTCTGGCTGGCAAAGATGCTGCGGCGGAATATGATGAGCTGGCAGAGCCCCAAGACTTCCAGGATGACCCTGAGTGAGTGTTGTCTGTCTTGTGAGGACCCTGTCCCTTAAAAAACTTGGCACTTTAGCTGAGTAACTCGCTCTGCTCTGTCTTCAGCCTGTTTGAGGGCTTTTTTTAATATTTTCTCAGGGGGTTGTGGGGTGGTGGTTTTTAGGGGGTCAGAAGTCAATAATGGCAATCTTTCTGCTTCTGTTTTGGACTGTTCAGAGACATTAGTTCCCCTTGAGGTGAGGTGTGCCTTACAGCAGTTGAGTTACAGCTGGTGGCACTAGTTCTTTCCAGGAATACTCTGCATAGTCTTTGTGCAAGCATGGTACCAGTGAGAATGACACAGTGGGGTGTGTGATGGAGTTGCCCCCACCCTTCAAAATAGAATATGTGCCTCAACCTCTTACAGAGCAACCAGAGCTGTATGCTCTGGCCTGTCCCTGTTGCACAGCTGGGTACATAACTCTCATGGCCTAGGCAGGCATGACAGATAGCATAAAGCGGGGTACCCACTCTCTGATCATGGGTCAGGAGGAGCTGTGAGTCCCCTGCACAAAAAGCACCAGGGAGTAAGCTACAAAGCGGGGCAGCTGTTCTGGCAGGGAGTATTCAGCCTCTGGGCTGTAAACTGAGCATCCCTTTTCTGTGGTGTCAGAATAAATCTCTCAGAGCAATTGTTTGAGGACTTGGCTGACCCAGCATTCTTTTGTTTTGTGCCTCGCAGCGTTATTGCGTTCAGAAAAGCCAATAAGGTGGGAGTCTTCATCAAGGTCACCCCACAGAAAGAAGAGGGTGAAGTCACCGTGAGCTTCAAGATGAAGCACGAGTTTAAAAACCTGGCTGCTCCCATCCGGCCCAGCGAGGAGGGCGATCATTCCTCTGAGGTCATCTGGCTCACGCACCACGTGGAGCTCAGCCTGGGCCCGGTGCTGCCCTAAAGGCTCCTCGCAGGGCTCCTGCCCCTCCGCTGCCTGGAAGCGCCTGCTGGCACCTTCTGCCAGAGCTCCTTTGTGATGTGTGGGGCTGTGCCACGGGCCTCAGCCGGGCCCCAGGGGCTGCCTGAGGGTGCCGTGGCTTGGGATGGTTTGTTCTCTCTCCTCTTGTTGTAGTGCCCACTGACCGCTCCGCTTCCCCGCACCGCCGCAGGCTGCTTGAACCTGTAGCACGTCTTTCGGCACACAGAAGGAGCTCACGTTCTCCAGAGTTGCACTACACTCAGCTGAATTTGGTTTTAGTGACAGAAAAAGAACCCATCTAGTTTTCTTTCTTCACGTCAGCCCCCAAACCTGATGTACTCTATAGCAAACAACAGAGCTGTGCCCTTTCCGAGAAAACACTTCGTGAGGTGGCCGTGGCTGCTGCATTACTGGCAAGTCACTGGCAGCAGCACCAGGCTTTTGTTGGTTTTCTGCTTCCTCTTAGGATAGCTCAGCTGGAAGGGATTGGGATGTACAACCCCACCACTCTGGCAGGTGTAGCTTGCTTAGCCAAGGCCATAGGTCTGTTTTCATAGAGGAAATGATCGGTTTGCCTTTAAACTCAAAATGCAGTGTCCTGTACTGGTCATGGGTGTGATTGGTCACTGAGCCTGCTGTCAGCCCACAGTGTTGCAGGTGTCTGTGGCAGCATGGGCTCGGGTGCAGGTTCTGCCCCACCTCCTGACTGAGACAGGCATGCTCCAGACAGGCTGCCTGGCAGCCTTTGTATCGAGTAACGTGTTGGTAGGGGTAGGAATTAAAGTATGACACCAGAAGAGCTAAAGCTTAGGTCTGGTCAACATAAAACTACAGAAGCTGTTTGAATTCATACTCTTATTTTTTTTCTAGTTTTGGAGGGGGGGTGGAGGGAGGTGTAAAGGTGTGCAGACAGTTACACATTAACTGGCACACACTGTACCATGTGGTAATTAATTTGGTGTGTAATTGGGCTGCAGTCCAAGCTAAAATTGGCAATTAAGAGCAGTGTATCCAGGATACTGAATTACCACTAACTGCATAGCTTACTGCAAGCAGGGGAGATGGCTCTTCCTGCAGAGCATTCTCTGTTCAGACATTGACCTTTGTTAAACAAACATTTCTGATGGGCTTTGCTCTGCTGGGGAAGGCTCCACTACCTCCCCTGCTGCTTGAGATACTTGTGCCAAGGTTCTGCCAGCCTGGAGCTGCACATCCTCCACTCGGGAGGGCACAGTGAGGCTCTCTGGGGGAGGAGGTGGTGGTGCAGCCCCTGAAAGCATCTCCTGGTATGGCCCAGATGTGCCACGGTGTGTCTAGGGGAGGCAGAGACCCCGCAGTGGGGCTCGAAGCGGCGAGGCATCACGTTTACAAGTTGGTGCAGGTTACACGCAGATGTACAGCATGACTCCAAGACGTGTAGTTTGTAGTTTCTGTCTAGTGCTAGTGCCTGCCACAGCTTCACCTCTCCACATAACCTGTGGCTGTGACTTCTCTCCAGTAGCCAAAATAGCTGCTCCCCTCACCCTGCTGACTTGGGAAAGAGCTTTCCCCGGGGTGAGCTGGCCCTCCGGTGGCGTGCTCGGCGTCTGGCTGCAGACAAAAAGGTGCGTTGTTTGTGACATCCTGAGCGGTCCAACGAGCCCGGTGCGTTGTTTCCCCCTCCCCGTAGCGCTTGTAGGCGGTAGCGAAGGTGTCGGCGCGTTCCCCCGGGGCACTCGCCCTCTCCCCACAGGCGACTGTTGCCTTACTGCTTTGACGTCGTGTAGTGACCTTCAATAAAGCGAAACGTGGCTCTCGGCTCCGCGGCTGATGGGTTATTGATTCATTATCGAGTGCTCATTAGCTTTCAAAAGCACCGCTCTCGCCCTCTCGCTGCCGCTCCGCTTCCCAGTGCTCCCGCCCCTCCTCTCGTCCCCCCCGCACCCCCCGTGCCAGTGGTTTCGCCCGCCCTTAGCTGGCGGCGCCCGCCCTTCCCGGCACGTCGCTGGCGGAAGTGGCGTCACTTCCGCGTGCCGCCGCCTGCCGGGAGCGGGTCTGGGCGGCGCGGGGCCTTGCGGCGGCTGCGGGGAGCGGAGCGGAGCGGGTGCCGCCGCCATGTCCACGTCGCTGGGCTCCAACACCTACAACCGCCAGAACTGGGAGGACGCGGTGCGTCCGGGGCGGAGGCGGGGCGGCCCATGGGTGGCGGGGCCCTCCGCTGCCGGGAGGGGCGGGAGGAGGGGGCTGGCGAGGCCTAGGGCCTGCGGGGCTGCGCGGCGGGCGGCGTGGATACCTACCCCGGGGAGCTGCGTCCCTGCGGAGCCCTTGTCCGGGAAGGGGCTGCCGCGGTTATCCGGGCCCTCCTCACGGGCGGCGCTGCCTGGAAACGGGAGCTGTGGGCGGCCTCTGCCTTCCCCCTTTTCCCCGTCTGCCAGGCTGGATTTGAGGCAGCTGTGGCTGGGGGGGGTCTCCCGGCAGCTACAGGGGCTGGACTGGGCCCGTCGTGCCCGCGGCCGCATTCGTTAGAGCTGAGGCTTTTCCTGGGTGGGCCCAGTACAAACAATAGATGCTGTGGGACAATGGGTCGGGGGCCGTCATCTGCAGCAGTCAAGTCGCTAAAAATGGAAGATCTGAATAATACAGTTTTGGGGTTTTTGTTTGTTTGAATTTATACTTCAAATGAGAACAGGCAGCACATTCTCACCCTACAGGCCTTGGGTTGTGGCTTGCAGCAGTCCCAGACATCGAGTCTGTTGGTGTCTTTCAAACAGTCTGATTAGTTTAGCTCAGTAGTGTTAGTCCAGAATGACGTTTTAATGCTGTTGTGATGACAGAGCTTGTTGTGAATTCTTGATTTTCTTCCTTTTTGCCCAATTCAGGACTTCCCTATTCTGTGCCAGACATGTCTTGGGGAAAACCCATACATCCGAATGGTATGTGCCTGCTGGACCATGCAGTCCTTTCCTCTGTGTTGGCCTGAGAACTGGTGGGTTTCAGGGACTAAAGTAAGCTTAGCTACAGGAGGAGGTGCTGAGGTGGATGTACATTCCTTATTAGTTGGTCCTATGCAGCTGAATTTAGTTCCAGCCATTGTTGGTACGTGTTATCATGGCGTTAGGTATGTGATTTAAGAGAAGGAGAGCACAGTGGTGTAGTCCAATGCGTAGAGTGCAGGAAATGCCACAAAACAAAGCTTTGGTATTGATAAATCCTGTGGCATGGAGAACAGGAAGTGGCCGAAATATTAAACAGCTTAGCACAGTTTCTAAAATGTGAAGAATACACACCTGTAAAAATAAGCTGTGAGTATCTTATCAAGGCAATTTAACCCCATGTTTGTTTACCTCTGTCTCCTTCCTCCAAGAGCAGTCAGGCCATTCTGTGTTGCTTTTCTGTGTCCTCAGTCCAGTTGTGTGGGACCCCCGTTTACGTGATCTTTCATTAACATTTCCATTCTGCCACATTATCTGGGAGAGATGAGGGTGTTTTTTTAAACATAACTCTCCTGCTGGCAGAGGTGCTCTTTCAAAACCTACTTATTTTCATGGGCTTAATGATCTGTCATCATCTCATCTGAAAAGCAGCTATTCATATTCCACTTGGTTCTTGAGTACATGAGGTGGCACCTACCGTGTTCTCAGTCAATGTTGCTAAACCAATAATGCACTGAGAGTTTTTTAGGATGGTTTTTGGTCCTGTTGACCTGCCAAGATGTAAGCCCAAAACACAGGTAGGTGAGTGTAAATGTAGCATCATTAGGTAAAAAACACTGTGCTATAGTATACCCTTGCATCTGGGAAAGAATCACCCCATGTACCAGTACAGGCTGGGGAACAAACTGTTAGAGAGTAGTGTAGGGGAAAGGGACCTGGAGGTCTTGGTGAACAGCAGGATGAGCATGAGCCAGCAATGTGCCCTTGTGGCCAAGAAGGCCAATGGCACCCTGGGGTGTATTAGGACTGTGGGCAGGAGGTTGAGAGAGGTTCTCCTCCCCCTCTACTCTGCCCTGTGAGACCACATCTGGAATATTGTATCCAGTTCTGGGCCCCTCAGCTCAAGAAGCACAGGGAGCTGCTGGAGAGAGTTCAGCACAGGGCCACAAAGATGATGGAGCAGAGCATCTCCCTTATGAAGAAAGGCTGAGGGAGCTGGGGCCCTTCAGCTTGGAGAAGAGGAGACTGAGGGATGACCTCATTAATGTTTACAAATATCTAAAGGGCAGATGTCAGGAGGATGGAGCCAGGCTGTTCTCAGTGATGTCCAATGATAGGACAAGGGGCAATGGGCACAAACTGGAACGTAAGAGGTTCCAAAAAAACACAAGGAAAAACTTTTTCACTGTTCAGGTGAGGGAGCACTGGCACAGGCTGCCCAGATGGGTTGTAGAGTCTCCTTCTCTGGGGACATTCAAAATCCACACAAGTTCCTGTGTGACCTACTCTAGGTGGCACTGCTCTGGCAGGGGGGTTGGACTGGATGATCTTTTGTGGTCTCTTCCAGCCCTTAGGATTCTGTGTTTCTGTGATATATACTGCTGCCTATACACTATATGTATATGTGTATGTATAGTATACATTTGTATACAACATGTATAGTATGTGTAATGCATATATGTATGTTTCATTGCTTATAATGAACTGATTGTATTTCATTTCTTTACATTGTTTTTTTTAAATTGTATTTCAGACCAAAGAAAAATATGGAAAAGAATGCAAGGTATGTTTACTGTCTTTTGAACAAAGAATGTCTGAATGGGTGCACATCTAGGAACAATGCATCTTAATGCTGACAACCTGTCAGTGTCAGAAAAGTGTTTGTCTGCATTAACAACTTAAAATGTTTCTCTAACTGAATCAATTTATAGGTCAGTCTGCTCTGTGCTTTCTTAGACAAAGTCAGTTGCTCTTAAAATAGCAGAATTTATTGTTCAGACACAGGATTTGGTGGTGTTGATCAGAGTTAGGGTTTGCAGGTATTGTTGTGCTATATTTGAAAGTATGTCTGCATTTTAAACTGTCTCATGTTTTCTCTTGGAAGTTTGTTTTTACTCACAAGTGGTGCATAAATTAACTGGAGCTTGGGTTTTGCTGTGGATGGTATGGCCACGTGGTGACTTTTGTTAGCTAAGAAATAAGCCACTGTATTTCTGAGAGAGCAAGAAGTGTTTGGTGTTGTATTGACTGAGGAAAATTAAAGGATTTTTTCCCCCTTTTATCAGTTTTCATCTGAGAGAGGGGAAGGTTTGTGTTCAATTCTTGTTTCCCTTCCTCAAACAGCACATACAACTTAAGCAGATGCACCATTCCACCAGATAAGCAGAGAGCAGTAGTCTTCTTCTGGACCAACAGTCTCATAACCTCTCACTGGGCTTGCTGCTGTAACATATACAGTGTGCCCAGGTGGCCAAGAAGGCCAATGGCATCCAGGCTTGTATCAGAAATATCGTGACCAGCAGGATAAGGGAAGTGTGTGTACTTAGTGGTGAGGCTGCACCCCAAATACTGTGTTCAGTTCTGGGCCCCTCATTACAAGAAGGACACTGAGGTGCTGGAGCGTGTCCAGAGATGTGCAACGAAGCTGGTGAAGGGTCTGTAGCACAAATCTGATGAGAAGCAACTGTGGGAACTGGGAGTATTTAGTCTGGAGGAGACTAAGGGGAGATAGGATCACTCCCTGTAACTACCTGACAGGAGGCTTTGTGTGTGGGGGGAGTTGATCTCTTCTCCCAAGTAATGAGTGATATGACAAGAGGAAATAGCCTCAAGTTGCACCAGGTGAGGTTTAAATTAGGAAAAACTTTGTCACTGAGAGGGTTGTTAGAAGCTGTCCCAGGCTGCCCAGGAAGCTGGTGGAGTCCCCATACCTGGAGATATTGCGAAGCCGTGTAGCTGAAGTGCTGAGGGACACGGGTTAGTGGTGGGCTTGGCAGTGTGAGGGGAGTGGTTGGACTCGATCTTAAAGGTCTTTTCTAGCCGAAATGATTCTCCAATTCTATAATTGGTAATTTATCTCTAATAGCTCTATGCTGACATCACCTAGAATGGAAGAGGATTTTCTTTCTTCCTTTGAGTAGATCTGCTTTCAGCATTCGGGGTATTGTAATAAATCAGAAATAAAGAAGAAAACCTTCCTAAAACTTCCTCCTGTCCAAGCAAGGCACCAAACAAAACCAAATGTATCTCGAGGTCTGAATGTTGGAGCTAAGATGAGGAAGTTGTATTTAGGGTTTTGAAAGATTAGATTTGTTTGGACTTCAAGTTTCTGAAGCAGAATGGTAACTCCATTGCTGTGTGCTGGTGATACAAGTGTGGCCTTTTTGCCTTTCAGATTTGTGCCAGGCCTTTCACAGTCTTCCGCTGGTGCCCAGGTGTTCGTATGCGCTTCAAGAAAACAGAGGTGTGCCAGACATGCAGCAAGCTGAAGAACGTCTGTCAGACCTGTTTGCTTGACCTGGAATATGGTGGGTACCAAAAAAAGGGAACTAAGAGGAGGAGACGGTGTGTTGGCTGCTGAAATAAAAGTTGGTGAAGTGCTTTTGACTATGTGTAACTGGCACGGTCATCTCTGAACAGGCTTTGAGAAGGCAAGTCTTGATGATCTTGGTTATTCAGGGGCAGTGTGGTTTATCTGAGCACTAGAGGAGTTACCTCTGGCTAATGCAGGTTGCAGTAACTATTTCTACTTTTGCAGCTTGTGCTTGATCTTTGTGTTTGTTTTGTTATTGTCTCATTCCAGGTTTGCCTATTCAAGTCCGGGATGCAGGACTCTCCCTTAAGGACGAAATGCCCAAGTCTGATGTCAATAAAGAGTACTACACCCAGAACATGGAGCGAGAGGTAAGAAAGGGTGACTGTAATCATGCTGTCTGTGTGGGGGAGGTTGTAATGGGGGGGGAGTTGATCTCTTCTCCCAAGTAACAAGCGATAGGACAAGGGGAAATGACCTCAAGTTACAACAGGGAAGGTTTAGATCTGAGATTAGGAAAAACCTCTTCACTGAGAGGGCTGTTAGACACTGTCCCAGGCTGCCCAGGGAGGTGCTGGAGTCCCCACCCCTGGAGACATTTAAAAGCTATGTAACTGAGGTGCTGAGGGACTTGGGTTAGTGATGGGCTTGGCAGTGTCAGGGGAGGGGTTGGACTCAATGATCTTAAAGGTCTTTTCCAACCGTAATGATTCGCTGATTCTGTGGATGTGTATAGGGGAGGCCAGGGGAGGAAGGACCTAGCTTATCTTTACTTTACATCATGTGCTTGCTCTATTCTGGGCATTGATTTTCAGTGGTGGTGTAGGTGTGATTATTTGTGGTTTCCCTGCTGTTCAGATAGCCAATTCTGATGGCACTCGGCCGGTCGGTGCTCTGGGAAAAGCTACTTCCACCAGCGACATGCTGCTGAAGCTGGCTCGGACCACTCCGTACTACAAACGCAACCGGCCTCACATCTGTTCCTTCTGGGTCAAAGGGGAATGCAAGAGAGGAGAAGAGTGTCCCTACAGGTACAGGCACAGCCCCCTCTGGGCTGGAAGCACAGGGGATGTCCCAGCAGGAGGAGGCTACGGTGGGGCCAGGGTGCTCAGCTGGCACGCGGCACTGCTGAAAGGGCCTTTGTTGGGGCAAGTTGGTTTGTGAGGGATGAGCTGCCTGGTCTTGTAGTGCTTTGCTGAAGTGGTGACTGCAGCTCCTCTCTTGCACAGTTCATTCTTTCTCTTCGTGGCGTCAGTCCCCTCAACCAGAGATCTTTGTGTTTGAACAAGAGGCCATTTGAAATCCAGCTCTTGTGTTTTGTGGGGTTGAATGCTGAGCTGTCAGAAGTGCCATTCATTCAGAGCTTGAGGCAGCCTTGGCTGCAGCTGAAGTTCTCGGGGCTTTTTGTTCCATTTTGGCACGTTTATGTGAAGGGGGTTACGCGTGTCAGTGCCCAGAGGCCTTTAGAAGGGAAGGTCACAGTTACGGTCTCTTTGAGCTGCTGCAGCCCTGACTGGGGTTACAAACTGCTTTGTTTGTTGAACCTTAGACACGAGAAACCTACAGATCCAGACGATCCTCTGGCTGATCAGAACATCAAAGATCGTTACTATGGAATTAACGACCCTGTGGCTGATAAACTTCTGAAACGAGCGTCGACCATGCCTCGCCTGGACCCCCCTGATGACAAGACCATTACCACACTGTATGTGGGAGGGCTCGGAGATACCATCACTGAGTCGGATCTCAGGTGTGTTGGTGGACGTGCAGTGCCCTTGCCTTTTACTTTGATGCTGTGATTACTGCTCATCTTCAAGTGACGAGGTCTGTCTTGCAAGGAGCAAGAAAATAAACTCAGTTTTCAGTTTTCCTTAATGGGGAACTGAGTGGTGGGCAAATGCAGAGGAGTGCCAGCTTGTTGGAGAACAGATAAAAAGGCACATTTCAAATGCTTGGCTTAACATTTCTCTCTTTAAAGATGAGTCATCCTTCTGAGCTCTTGGGGATACTGTGTAACACTTTTTACAAGAAAGTCCCATAACCTCTCTCTAGCTGCTGAGAATTGCTGCTTGCAGAGTTTTCATTGCTGCATCATTGCACAGAGGAGCAAGAGACTGGATTTCTAATGCTTAGTCTGAACTGGTGACGGGGAAAAGAAAGTGTTTGGATGTACGTTTCAGCACAGGATGAGATCCTCCTGTGCTGTGTAGCCTGTGGCTAGCAGGAGTGGGGTTTCATTAGCATTTATTTTGTATCCCCCACCCACAGGAATCACTTCTACCAGTTTGGGGAGATCCGGACGATCACGGTGGTGCAGAGGCAGCAGTGTGCTTTCATCCAGTTTGCCACCCGGCAAGCTGCGGAGGTGGCTGCCGAGAAATCCTTCAACAAGCTCATTGTCAATGGGCGCAGGCTCAATGTCAAATGGGGCAGGTGAGTGCTGGGGAGGCTGCCACAAGGTTCTTCCCTTTCAGTGTATGCAGCCTTGATGAGCAGGGTTGTGCTGCTGTGCTGGAGTAGATGCTGATTTGGTCAGTAGTTGGGGTATTCTTAGAGTTTGGTTTTCTTTCAGCAGTGGCATCTGGGTTTGAGATTGCACAAATGGTGCAAGGAATTTCCTGGTTGAGGGTTATGGATGAGATTCTGTAGTTTTGCTTCTCATCCATCTCCTGTAAGGAGAGTTGGCATGCTTTGTGCCAGCTGTGCCTAGTGTTCTGGGGATTTTTCATCTTTGGCCTGAAGCAGTGGATCTGGATTAGTGAAACTATTGTGTTGTGAATATCTGCTTGTCCTGCTGTTTCTCATCCTCGATCTCACACTTTTGCCTGGTTTTTAGGTCCCAGGCAGCAAGAGGAAAAGAAAAGGACAAGGAAGGTACTACAGAATCTGGAATAAAGCTGGAGCCAGTTCCAGGGCTTCCTGGAGGTAAGGAAGTTGTTGTCACCTCTGAAACACTTTAATGCTGACCTGCTTCCATGAGAGAGGCTGGTGTTAAGATCCTGAGAGCAGTAATGCAGTCCAGGAGGGCACAGGCACTGGTGAATCCAAAGCAGTTAGTGCAGTAGGTTTACAGCAGATCCTGCTGGGGTGGGATGTGAGCTTTGTCTAGAAGCAAATCCTTGATGAGAAGAGAGTTCTTTATGTGATGAGTGTAAAGTTAAAGCTGAATTAAAGTTACTTAGGTCTGAGATGCTGGCAACACACGCTTTTCAAGACTTAGTTCATGTTTTCCTAATCAACTGAGTGTTGTGTGATGGAGAAAGCCAAGCTGGGTTTGAGTGAGGAGCAGTGGTGCCTGGTGTGGAGCTGCAGTGCGGCCCTGCTGCTCCCACCTTCATACGTGCAGTCAGAGCACTGGTTTGCCCCTGTGGAAGAGCTGACAGTGCCTCCTCTCTGAAGGCAGGTACCTCTGCACATCCTGACTGTGAGATTTTCCATAACCACCGTGTACTTTTTCTGCAGCTCTGCCCCCCCCTCCAGCTGCAGAAGAGGAGGCTTCTGCAAATTACTTCAACCTACCTCCAAGTGGCCCTCCAGCCGTGGTTAACATTGCCTTGCCACCGCCTCCTGGCATCGCTCCGCCACCACCTCCAGGTACTTGGGGTTGCCATTCAGGTGGGGTCCCTCACTCGGTGGTAGATGCTCTAGTCCTCCTTGCTCAGCCGTGCTGTAGCCCTGAGCTGTTTTTCCTCATCACACAGTGTAAGACAATGAACTGAAATGAGCTGTCAGCACAGTTTAATTAAACTGAGCTGCCTGTTAGGGTATGAATTCTCTTGCAAATTCTCAGGCATGTCAAGAGTTCCCCGTCACTGTTACTGAGACCTACTTGGTGCTTTTGCTGCCTGTACAAGTGCCACATTAACCTGAACTTGAGGGTCATTTTGAAGCTGGTTGAATGCCAGCTTGTGTTTGGCTCTGTGGATATGTCTACCCTTCTTTTTAAATGGGATTACAGACTTTTGTGGGTGTATCTGATCCCCACTTGAGTAGAAGGCATTTAGATTGGCATTGTAAGACCCCTGCCCAGTGCCCCCACCACCTGTTGCCTGTGAGTAAGGATGTGTGTGTCGGGTAAGGGTTGCCCCCCATTGCACTGGGAAGGGGAGGGGAGGGAGGTTGGGGACTCCTCTAAGAATGGTGGGAGCTGTTCACAGCTGTGAGCCAGCTGCTTTCTGTGTCAGGATTCAGGCAGTGGTACATCTGCAGTGGTTGTCTGAAGCTGCCAACTTTGTCCCTGCAGGTTTTGGGCCGCACATGTTCCATGCCATGGGGCCGCCGCCTCCCTTCATGCGGGCCCCGGGCCCCATCCACTACCCGTCTCAAGATCCCCAGAGGATGGGTGCCCACGCAGGAAAGCACAGCAGCCCCTAGCCCTGCCCGCCGCCCTCAGCCTCGCACTCAAGGTTACTGCCTAGGTACTGTGGTAGCACCGTATGTTGAGCTGGGGGTGAGCTAGAGAAGCCCTATTTCCCTGCTTGCAGACACAGGGCAGGCTGAGCTCTGTGTCTCCACTAGAATTGGGCTGGCGATGCGTCCCAGATCTTTCCTGTAGTGAGGGGGGTGGGGAGGGCAGGTGGAAGGGCTGCTGGGGGCTCAGGTGTGCCAGGATTACAGTGCTGTCCGTGTAGCCCCTTCGCACACTTGGGAAATAAACTTGTGGAAAAACACGACCGAACCCTTTCCAAGCCCATTTGATATCCTTGATCTGAGCACTAGGGACTGTGGAAACGTGACCAGGGATTCTTCTCTGACAGATAACTAATGGCTTATTATTCTAATGAGATATTAAACCAGGACTGAGTAAGCACTGGAAAACAAGCTTATCGGACATGCCAAACCTTGGCTTTGCCTCACTATTGCCACAGGATTTTCCTCCCTCCTTTCTCCTGATTTCTTGCTTAAAAAACCACCAAACCCAAACCAAAACCTCTTTTGGTGCTTCACTTCTACTCCTGCACGTCCTGAGCAAGACAAGTGTCAGGTGATGTCACTGCTGGCTGTGGAGGGAGGGCATGGTGCAGGGGTGTATCTGGAACAGGATCTGGGCTTTGGAGGCCTGTGGCTATAGTGTCCTCTTAAGCTGTGAGGTGGATCCCACCTCCTGCTTTGGTAAGATATTTTCTATCTGTGCCTCAGCTGTAGTGTTTGCCCAGGAGCAGCCTTTCCTGGAGCCTGCATCCAGTAAGCGGGGGGAGTTGAAGCTTGTCTGTATGTCAGCTGTTTTTGTGCCATGGATCTGTGGACTTCCTTCTGTAAAACAAACTGTGATGGGACCTGTTCTGAAGCTTCATCTGCTTGTTTTAAAAAACAACTCCATTAAACTATTTGAATTTAGACCCTGCTTCCTGGAGCACAGTATGTGAGGAACTGGGTGTTTATTTGGCTGCTGCCAAAGGCAGGAGGCAGTGACAGCAGATGTGCACTTAGCTGGATGTTCAGTACCATGCCTCTGGGCCCTGTGGGTGCTGCCAGCCCTGCCAGGCTGATGGAGGTGGCACCAGGGCCCAGGGGCAAGTGTGCTGGCTGCCTGTTGTCAGGGAAGAGCCATGACAGGGTGATGTTGGGCAAGCAGAGGATGGATTCTGAGGGAGGGCCCATGGGTGCTGTGCAGACCTCAAATGCAGCAGGCTTTACATTACCACAGTGTGTATTTTATTTCCAGGCAGGTCCCAGCGGGTACAAGGGCTCCTCAGCTGATGGACAAAGAGCAGAGATGGGTTTGGAACAGAACAGCAGCTGAGCATCATATATTTTTAATGTTTAAAGAAGGAACCTTTTCCCATTTGCTTGTCCTCCCCTGTTTGTGTGGGAAGAGCAGAGGAGTGGAAGTTAGCTGCCAAGCAACAGGATCCCTGTGTAGGCTTTCTTCTGCACAGCCTTACAAATGCCCTCTTCACCACAAAATTGACTTGCCCCATTTAACCATGGTGGTGGAAAATAAACCTTTTATCCCAGTGCTCCTGCTTTTGCCACATTAAATAAGGGCAGTGTAAGAACCGGCACAAGCAGTTGTAGGGAGGCTGTGCTAAGTTAGAGATATCTGTTGCGGGTTCACAAGGTTCTCCAGATGATCTGACAACTGCCCTGTTGGTAGCTGAGTCCCTCTGAGTGTCCCTGCAGAAGGTGTTTCTGTAGCTGAATCCTCAGGAGTGATTTGTGTGTTCAGGGAGAGGCCTGAGCCTGCTACAGGGTCACAGCTGTACTGCTTCTGCTTCCCATCCCCGCTGCTGAAGCTGCCAGGATCCCCTGGCAGGAGCTTCCCGCTGGTGCAGCTCCCTGCAGTGCAGCGGGGCCTGATCCCAGCTCACCACCTCCATGGAGCAGATCTGGCTGAGTCAATCAGAAGGCGTGGATGTTTTGGCAGGGCATACAAACAGCAGCAGGAGGGGAAATGCCAGCTGCTAGCCAGGAGCTTGTAGAAAACGGGGCCCAAGTTTCCAGCTCCCAATGCTCATCTTGACTGTGCTGTGTTGGTAAACAGGCAGCTTCCCAGTTCTCATTTGGTTTTGTCATCCAGCCCAGCCCAAGGTAGCTACTTTTAACCCATGAAATGTCTCTGGTAACTTCTTTTGCTGCTGCTGCTCAGTCATCACCTCCTCTCGCTGTTTTGACTGGGATGACAGACGTGGGGTTGTGCTGAGATGGAATTTCCCTGCAAAGGCACCAGCTCTGGGAGCAGGTCTTACATGTGGGTGAGGAAGCAGCGGGACAGCTCGGTGTGTTGCAGCTGAGGGGCTCTGCCTGCTTCCAGGGGACAGGCCCTGCGGGGTGTTTCCTGCGGGAGCTCAGGGGGCTCTGCTTGCCGTTTGCGAGATCCTTAGCACTAAGTGCCCCGTGACAGCGGCTGGGACGACAGGAAAGCACAATGGTCCCAGACTTGAGGTCTGAAGAGGATGGCAACCCGAGCCCGCTAGCTTGTCTCTCCCGGAGGAGACTCCCTGCCCCCTCCGTGCCGTGGGAGGGATCTGGGAGGCTGGCGAGAGGAGCAGCGTTGGTGAAGGGGAGGAGCGCTCGGGCTACAGCTCCTCGCTCTCCGGGAGGATCCGCACCCAGCCCTGCGGCACGCGGTTGAAGTTGGGTCTGTGAGCAATCACCTCCAGGACGCTGAGGTTGTCCAGATCCGCCGCAGGCACGTAGAACAGCTCGCTGAGCGCTGCCTTGTCGAACGGGGCGGGAGTCCTGCGGCGGGAGAAGCAGCGACAGGCTTAGTGCGGCGCCGGGAAGCGGGTGCTGCGCAGGGAAAGCCGCTCTGGCTTCAGCAACCCGGAGCCCAGCAGCAGCCTAGTGGTGCCTGGAGCAAATTGCAGCCCTTCTCTTCCTGCACAGCGTGCTGATAGAGCCTCTGCAAGCCCAGCGAGGTGGTGCTTCAGAGCCACCCTCAGCTCAGGCTGTGGCAGCCCGGAGAGCGGGGTTTGGTGCCCAAGCATGGGGTGCCTGTGTGTGCAGGGGAGGGGGAAGCACAGTGGTACCTTCGCAGGGCTCCACCACCAGCAGCAGAGGTGTGCTGTGGTGAAAGGGCTCAGATTAAGAGAGCAGGTAACGGTGACAGCCCCCAGCCCTTCAGCAAGGGGTGCCCACAGCTAACGTGTTGTGCCAGGGGCTGAGGGAGGCCTGGAGTACAGCCTCCGCATCGCTGTAGCACGTGTGGGGAAATGTCTGTCTCATGGCCCTGGCTCCACTCTGCCTTTGGGGACAGCTTCCCTGCAACTGTGACTAACAGGGGGAGCACTGTGGGGGCAAGAGCTGTCATCTTTTCCTGGAGAAATGTGGAAAGGGACTAGGGAAGAGGGTGCCAGCCCCTGAATAGCCAAGAATGTTGGTTTTGGAGCAGCACATGGAGGCTGAGCTATCACTGAGGCAGAGCTGGGAACATTTGCTTTGGGAAGCGCTGCGCAAACATGAGTAACGTGGCACTGTTTTGCAACAGGGGAGAAATAAGGGGGAGAAAGGCAAACAAGAGAGGTCTATTGCAGAAATTCTCCCTTCTGGGAAAAGACAGTCCTTTTCCAGGGTTGGCTTTGCCCTCCCTTAAGGCAGCACCTCTTAGCAAGGGGGCTGAAGGCCTTTGCACCACAGCCTGAATGTTTCAAGTTGGGAATAAATCAGTCTACTTTAACACAGCTGCCTTTGAGATGAATTTGCCCTGTGCCCCATACTGGGGTTCACCTAGCCCCTGGATTTTCTCCAGCTGATTTGTTCTGAAAGGCTTGTTTTTCTGCAGTTTGGTATTTGGTGCGCTGAGAAGTGATTTAAAAGCCAATAGCTTGGAAGATCATGAAAAGCCCAGTTAGAAGCAGCTTGGCTCCCTGAATCTTCCTGCCTCAGCAAAGAATTAGAGGAGGTGGCGAGAAGCTTGGTGTTAAATTAGCATCCATCTGTATTAAATAACAGTTCATGGCTTTAAATAGAAAGGCAGCATGTGAGAGGGGAGAAATGGTACAGGGTAAAGCACCGTTGAGAAGCATGCCCTTGCTCCAGTCCCTGGCCATAAATAAACCTTGAGGTAGGAACATGGCTATATGTCGAAAGAAGAGAGTGTGCAGCAGCTTCTTGTCCCCCTACAGCAGCTCCTTCGTGGTTACTGCTCCAGGAAAAGTCACTGGGGCTGGGGAGGTGGGAAGGAGACCCCGAGGGAACTGCTACTGCGGCCCCTGTGCTTCCCCACAACTGCCATGGCTGTTCTTGTCCCTCCTGCTACCCCCCCTGCCTCCTCCCTCCCCCAGCTCCACTCCAGTGCAGACCAGTGTGCTGTCTCTACTGTGTCCTGGGGCTGCCCTGTGGGTGGGCTGGGGGGCAGGGCTGTGTCCCAGCGTGGAGCTCAGGAGGCAGCTTGCCCACTGGAAGGTGACTTTGGCCAAAGCTAACCCACTTTCATCCTCATGAAAGAGGCTTTCAGCGAGAAGCAGAGCCAGGACCTCACCTTGCAGATCCCCTGGGATGATATTCAGCTTAAAATTTCAGTTCTCATTAATCTAGCATGGACTGCTGGTGCTTTACTACCACCAGATCTCCAGCTCCTGGATCCTCACCAAGCACCTTCCCCGAAAGGAGGTTCTCTTTGGTGGTCTCTGCTCCAGGACCCCAGCCTTACCCCCAGTGTAACTTGGAAGTAAGAGGAGGCACAGCAGCCATGCTCCATGGAAGCAGCCTGGAGCTTGCAAGGCTGAGGCACCAGAAACTCCCCAGCCTGAAAACTTCAGTCTGAAGCAGGTGGTGGGGAGGAATCTGACGACCTCTTAGCACTTTGTGGGAAGATTAACCTTAGAGCCCCACTGATTCCAGCAGCTGCTTGGGTACCTTAAGGAAATTAGAGAGGCTTGGCAGTCTGTGCCATTCATCCAGCTGGCCCAGAGCTGAGCCCAGCTAGGGATGGCAGTGACTCCTTCTCCAGGACCACCAATGGGAGAATTATTCCTCCCAAATTTCATCCTTGAGGCTCCGTGGCGAGTTCAAGCTGCACAAGCTGGGAGGAGATCTGGGGAGCTGCCTGAGATAGGGGCTTTTGCAGAGGAGCCACAGAGGAGCTCCTGAGCAGGAAAAGGGCAAGCTGAGCCCTTGCAGGGGCAGGGACCCTGGCAGGATGGTAGGTGCTGCTTGAAGGACTGGGCCAAGGGGTGGGCAGGCTGGGGCCTGCTCCTCTGCCAGCGTTACCTGTTGAAGCTCACAAAGTCCCACGGGGAGGGTCTCACAGGCAGCTGCATTTTGCTATGCAGAGCACTGTCCTTGTCACCGAGGAGCTCCTGCCACGGGGATCGGTAGCCCTTGGGGATGGCAGTGGTGTTGAACTTCTCCGGGGGCACTTCTTTGAGGGGCCCCGAGTAGCCTGTATGGGAGGAGGGGCAGCGTGGGCTGCTGAGGCAATGAGCAGGGGAGGGGCTGGGAACAGCCCTGCCTCTGCGTGGCTACGGTGGAGCTGCTGCCGGGGGCAGGATTCCATGTATATAACAGAAATATACATGTATAAACCCCCGGGGGGAGGGGGCTGGGATGGACCCCAGGGCAGGCAGCAGCTGGCTGCCTCCAGCCTCCCGTCCCTGAGCTGACAGTGGTGGTGTGTTTGGGGTGTAAGTGGCATTTACCGGGGGCCAGAGCGTCGGGGTTGAGGATTTTGCTCATCTGTAAGACTTTCTCTGACTTCTTGGGCACTTGCGGGGGGCCGCCCTGGGGCGACGCTGCCACGTGGAGCTCCGAGTGGTAACTCTGCTGAGCCGCCCCGTCCTCCCCGGCCTGCGGAGGGGCGGCAGGGTCAGCGGGCACCGCCAGCCCCCGGCCCCGCTCCGCGCTCGGGACGCTGCCGGGAGCCCCTCGGAGCTTCCTGCGCCTACTCACCATCCTCCCGTTTGCCGTTCCCTCCGGGCCACCTTTTTCTGTGCGATGTGAGCCGCCCGCCCCCAGCCCCGGGAGCTGCAGGAGGCGAGGAGAGGGGTTAGTGAGTGCAGAGGGGGACTGATGCCATCCCCTTGCTCTTCGATGGACGCCCGACGTGATACTGGCCCATGTCCTTGCGCAGCTCACTGAGCCCTGTCTCCTCTCCCATCACCTCGGCGCAGCCCCGCAGCCCTGCCGGGGATGGCTTCCCTGCCGAGGCTGCGGGAGCCGGGGATGCGCCGTCCCGGCCGGGCGGAGCCGAGACACAGACCCACCTCCCTGTTACCGCCAGGATGCTCAAGGACGAAGCGCTGCACCCGCCGCTGGCGCTGCTGGAAGAGCTGAGAGCCGCGGTTGTTGCGCAGGGAGAGCTCCTCGATCATCAGGTCCTGCGGAGTGCTCATCTTCTTGCCCAGGTCCAGCCGGGCCCCTGGGGAAGCTGGGACAGAGCAGAGCCTCAGCCGAGGCTGCTGCAGCGCTGGGGATTCCTGTGCCCAGCCCAGGGACAGCGTGTCCCCCCGACAGGGTCCCCATCGCACGACTCAACCGTGTGCCCGTGCCAGGGACTGGCATTTCCCCAGTGAGAGGAATTGTCACAGAGTTCTCTCAGCTTGAGTCTCAAACAGCCTCTCCTGGCCCTGTGCATGAGCTCCTCCAGCCTTTGACACACGATTTGCTGCCCCTTGGGGCTGTAGTGCAAGAGGGGACAAAGCAAGCATGCAGAGTCCTTGGGGAGCATCAAACAGCAAAGAGTGGCTCTCTGGCCCTCTTACCATCTTCAGGACCTGGTCTCATGATGGTTGTCACTTGCTGTCGCACTCCCAGGGCAGTTCTATGGGAGGGGAACAGATCCTGCCTGGCTGGAAGAGAGAGGTGACACCAGGCATGGAGACGTGTCAGCCCCAGGCCTGCCATGGGGAGAGGCCATGCTTTGGCTGAGCATCTCCCCTGGCCGGCATCATCCCTGTGCTGCTCTCCATTCCCTTCAATACGTGTATGGAAATGTCCAAAGTGTGCCACCCTGCAGACCCCTCTTGTCCCCTTTCCTTTCTGCCTTTCTTTAGGGGAGAAACTGTTCCCAGCTCTGTGCTTGCCTGCAGTGAGCTGGTGTCCTCATGTCCTGAGCCTACTGGGAGCAGCAGCCGCTGCCTGCTGGGCAAGCAGGGCCTGGCTGCCCCCAGCACCTCCGCCTCAGCAGAGCTATTTTCAGCCGCTGCTCCTGAGGGTGTGGGAGCCCCAACCCTGAGCTGCCAGGAGCTGGTGAGCCCTGTCAGCAGTGAAATGGGGTGCAGACTCCCTGTCCCCACTCACAGGGCTGGGCTGCCCCTTAGCTCCTGGCTTCATTGTGGGGGGGAGACTGGAGACCAGCCCTGGGCTGAGCCCCTTGGGCTGCACCCCTCAGATTGCCCACCCACTGCAGCACCCTCCCATGCACCCAGGCTGTTCAGCTCAGCAAGTGCATGGCTCAGCCCTGTTTGGTGCGTCTCCCATCCATCAGCTTGGGCCAAGGCTGTGCACCTTCCCTGCAGAGCCCTGGAAGGCAGGAGGGTCCCTGTGGGGCTGCGGGCGCCTGGCACGCAGCTCCCTGCCAGCTCTGAGCCAAACACCAACCACTCGTGTAGTGACCACAGGACCTGTGCCCCATCCTTCCCTCAACCCCTCTCCAGGAATGCTGTACCCTGATGTCCCCACCACCAAGGCCAGAACGTTTCCGAGCCCTGTGTACACCCACCCACCCGCTGCCCCCCGCGTGGGACCTTACCTCCTCTGCCTGGCCAGGGGATGCCCCAAGCGCTGAAGATGCTCTCCTGCTGCCCTGGGGATGAGGCTGAAGCCAAGCTGTGGCCACCAGTGCTCAGTGGCCCTGGCTGGCCCCCCGTGGCACCTCCGGGCTCCCTGCTGCTCGCCCCGACCCGTGCTGGGCTCCAGCCCAGATGCCAAGGGCCAGCCACGGGACGGCAGCTATTTCTGGCTGAGAAAGGGGGCGGAGCAGGGCTGACCCTTGGGGACCAGGACACCGTCACCTTGGCATGGAGCAGGAATGACCCGTGGGGACTGGGATGGCATCTCCCCATCACAGAGCAGGGCTGACACCTGGGGATGGCATCTCTCCATCACAGAGCAGTGCTGACACCTGGGGACTGGGATGGCATCTCCCCATCACAGAGCAGGAATGATCTTTGGGGACTGGGATGCTCTCACCCCTGCACAGGGCAGGAATGGTCCTTGAGGACTGGGATGCTGTCACCTTGGCACAGAGCAGGACTGACCCTTAGGGACAAGGACACTGTCACCTTGTCGCAGAGCAAAGCTGACCCTTGAGGACTGGTGGCCATGCAGCAGCAGCAGGAGGTGGCCATGAGCCACGTGTGCCCAGGACACCTCAGGGCTGGATGGGAGGCAGGCAGGCCAGGCCAGGCTGGGGGGATAACAGCACTTTATTTCTGAGCTGGATACACAGCTGTGCCAAAGGCAGGTGGTTGGTGCCGGGGGCTGTGCCTGGGAAGGGCAGGCTGCAGTCTGGGGGACCCCAGGAAACAAGGATGGGCTGCCCCAACAGTGTGACCCAGGGCAATGGAAGGGGTGACAGGGGCTCCCCAAACAGGGGATGTGCCAGAGCCCAGCAGTCCAAATGCATCCTCCTGTCTCAATGCTGGTCTTACTGGCAGCAAGGCTGTCCCCACTAGGGCAGGTGGCTGCCCCTCAGCTGGCCCCTGCCCACCCCTGGGTGCGGAAAAGTGCTGTGGGGACCCATTTCCCACCCTGATGCTCTCTTTTCCCCATCCCCCTCAGACCTCCCTCTGACACTCAAAGGGCCTCTGCTCCTCCCCACAAAGCCCCAGCCCCTCATAGGGCTCCCAAGGAGACACCAGCTTGTCCCCCAAGATATTCTCAGCATCACCTCCTGCACTGACACCTCCTTCAAACCATCTGTGCCACTTCCTTCACCCTCCTCTCGGCCCTCCACCCACCCTGGCTGCCACAGTGCCCATCCGTCCTGTGTCCCTCAGCACAGGGATGGGCTGAGCCCGGGGATGGGGACAGGCACAAGGTACAGGATGGGGCTCTCTTTGCCTGGGCAGGGAGGGAGGGCATCTGTAAATGGTCCCCTTTATACGGCAATAAATAACTTTGTCTCTCATTTTGGTCGCCAAGGAAGGATTTGGGGGGATTTCTACGAGAAGGGGATCAAAAGAAAAAAAACCCAACCACCAACCCCCCCCCCCCACCAATGAATAACTGAGGAGCTTGAACAAAATATTTTCTCCCCCTTAAATCTGTTTTCAATTTAAACCAAACATCTCTGGAGGCTGGGAGAGGGTGCCCAGCTGCAGCACCCGCTTGTGACACCCCCCCAGGTAGCAGCACCAGCTGTGCCACTCCAGGAAAGCAGAGCTGGGGTGACACCCTGGCGTGACACCTCATGGACAGGGACAGGGGGCTCACAGGGGACTGCTGAGCCCACCTCCGTCCTGGCTGTGTGGCATGGGGCTGGCTGGCGGGCAGGGGCTGCAGGGAAAGGGGCTGTGGAGGCGGCTGCCCCCCCGCTGCCTGCTCTGCCTGCTGACCAGGCACTCCTGCCCTGAAAGGTTAGCGTGGTAAAAATAGAGCGTGGCATGGGATGGCGAGCGGGCAGGTGGCACCTGACCCCGCTGGCACGTCGAGGGGCTGCAGCAGCTCCGCCGGGGAGCGGGGACACCGCTTTTGGGGACGTCAGCCCCGACGGTTGGAGTGTTCCCAATTGGGGGGTCAGTGGGTGGCATCGCCGGGGCTGGCGGGGCCGGGGAGAGGGTGGCCCGGCTGGGGCCAGCTCGTCTAGGAGGTGCAGGGAGCCCCCGAGGACAGACCCCCTGGCTTCAGCCGCAGGCTGCCGGTCCAGCCCCGGGGGCAGAGGTTGAAGCTGTGGATGCCCGGGCTCTTGGTCCCCGAGTCTTCGGAGTCGAGGGAGACGTCCGAGTCCGTCGGGGACCGGGAGGTGCAGCGCTTGGCCAGGGGCCGCCCGCCCACCACAGGGGACGGCAGGGGGCTCTTGGGGCTGGGGGCCAGCCCGGAGATGGGGCAGGAGGACACGCTGGCCGGCAGCAGGAGCCGGCGACCCTCCGCCCAGGCGGCTCGGGACGTCCCGGGGGAGGGACAAAACAGAGGGCCGTCGGCCCGGGGCGACCGCAGCGGGCTTCTGTGTGTGGGCGAGGGGCCGCCCCGGCTCCCCGGCACGCTGCTGGAGGCCTGCAGGGCCGGGGCCCGTCCCGGCCGCGGGGACTGGGGCAGGCTGGGGGGGCTGGCGGGGGCGAAGGGCCGGCACCCCTCCGCGGCCCCCGCTCTGGGAGAGGAGCTCTTCCTGCGAGCGGCGTTGATGATGTTCCTGGCGAGCCGCGCTTGCATCTGCCGGCTGGCCCGCGGGTCGGCGTCCGGCCGCAGCGGGGACACGGACCGCTCGCTCCACGGAGGGGACGTGGGCGGTCCCTGGTCCAGCTCGGGCACCGAGGCCGGGCTGGCCCAGCCGTCGAGGCTGCCCGGGCGCCGCGCCGGCCGGGGCGTCCAGGTGGGCGAGGCGGGGAGGGACGGCCGCCTTTCCTGGGGGGACAGAGAGCGCGTTAGTACCGGCACAGCTCGGCGGGTGAGGGCACAGAGCAGAGGGTCGGGGGCAGGAGTAGCGCCGGGGCGACCTTCGTGCTGGCTCGGCCCCACGGGAGCTGGGGAGGCATCCTCGTGCACTGCACCCCCTGCAAGAGCTCCCCGAAAAGGCATTTACCTCTGCGTCCCTTGGCCAGCCAAGGAGGCCAGGGCAGGCTGAGCCTGCAACTAATCATCCTCGCCCCAAATATGGCCCAGGACCTCCCTACCCGCAGCTCCTTAAGGCCTCCCTGCAGGTGATGCACAGACACCGTCCCCGCGGTCGCTCGCCCGGCAGCTGCTCGCCGTGGGCAGGAAAGAGAAGAGGCAGGTCTGACAGCGCAGAGAGTGTATTCAGAAAGAGGAGGAAAGAAAGAATAACGCAGGAGAAATAAAAGCACAGTCGAAAGGCAACTCGTTACTGCGGGGAGAGCGGCGGGAGAGAGGGATGGGCAGAGGCACGGCTGGACCACGAGCAGGGCGCTGAGCTCTGCCCTCCCCCACCTCACACAGCCCTCGCAGCAGCGCTGCCTGTCCCCAGCTCCGGCACCGAGCCTGCCGAGGGACACGGACCCTCTACGGGGCTCTGCCATTCCCCCGGGGATGTGGCTCTTCGCGGCGCGGGAGCAAACGAGCAGAGTTCCCAAAGGAGCAGCAAAAGAGACAGGAGCAGGCACAGTGAGGCGGAAAGGCGGTGCGTCCCCTCCGGGTTGGCTTTGGTTGGAGGCTGGTGGGAGCCGTCAGGACAGAGGGGCTGCGGGAGCGCGGGCAGCGCCGGCAGCTGCCGGCGGCGAGAGCTGGAAGGGCAGGAGGCGAGGAAAGGACGGAGCCAGAGATGCGATGCTCCGCACAGTCTCCAGGTGAGAGAAGAGAGAAAGCGCCGGCGGCCCCGCGGGTCGGGCCGGCTCCCGACGGCGCTGGGATCCCGCGGGCTCTACGCCCCGCGTCCCGCCGCCTCTCCGCGGTGCCCATCACAGCGCGGTTCGGCAGCCCTTACCTCCCTCACCGTCCCAGCACTGCAGCCTCCCAGCTACATTTTTGGTTCTCTACTTCCTTTTTCCCTCTTTTTTTTTCCCTGGCCGGATCAGCTTTTGGGACACCCGTGAGCAGTTAGGAAGGACCCAGCCGGCGGAGGGAAGCCTAAAAGCCCCGTGTTTTTCTCTCCACCAAGGCTACTTGTAGTAAAAAGAAGGTTTCCACACCTGCGGCTCGATGCCGGCGTTCCTGGTGGAGTAGGAGGGCCGGGGGGCCTGGAAGCCCGCCTTGGGCCGGGCCGGCAGGCGGCACGGGGAGGCCGGCAGCGCCTCGGCCAGGGCTCCGGGACAGGCGCGGCCGCCGCCGCTCAGCGGCACGGCCCCCCCGGCACAGGGCAAGGGGCTGCAGGCGGCCTGGGCAGCGCTGGGCGCGGCCGGGGGATGCCAGACTGGGGAAGGAGGCAACGGAGAGGTCGGGCGGGAGGTTTGCTGAAGGTAAGGGTAGGCGTCGGGAAGAGAGGGTCTGGGTGGAGGCATCTCTTGGGGCATGGACCTTGCTGGCCCTTTGGATGGGGAGAGGATGAAGAGTGAAGACTGGAGCTGGTAGGGCTGGTGCTTGGAGATCTCCAGCTCCTTCTGGGAGACCTCGTTCTCCATCAGGTTGTTTCCATACAGAGATGCTGGGGGAGTTTTGAAGGGTCTGGAGGGACTCTTGGAGAGATGCCTGGAGACCATGGGTGACAGGCAAGCATTGGTATCATACTTCCAGGAGGGAGGCAGGGACATGGTTGGCGATGGGGAACGCAGCAACTCTGGCTGGGAAGGGGCCTCGATGATGAATTTCTCCATCCTGGACTGCCGGCGGGCAAAGAGCTCAGCTCCCTTCCCTCTCGCTTCACTGAGGTTGTGGCTGGGCTGCGGCTTCGGCTTGGGCTGGATGGTGGGAGACTTGAGGCAGGAGGACCATGCCGGAGCATCGTCTGCTGGTGGGAGGTGCTGCCCACCCCTGGCAGTGCTGCTGGGGACGAAGTTGGCGGCTTCAGCCCCGAGGGCGAAGGGCTCGTCCTCAGCATTGGGCTCCCCCTGCTCCTTCTGCTTCTTCCTGCTGTCAGCGCTCTGCACCAGGTCCAGCAGGTCGGGGTTGGGGCCCAGCTTCGGCTTCTCAACAAAAGTGAACATGGACTTTTTGCTGGATCTGCGGGCGGCCGACTCCTCCAGGATCCCTGTTTTGGGCAGGGGGTTCGGTCCACTCACGCTGCAGACCATGGTGGGACCTGGCAGCACCTTCTGCTCCCGGGGCGGGTACAGGGCCGAGTAGGCGGGGGGCGAGCGGACGCGGGTGAGCGGTGGGGGGCTGCTCAGGGTCTCGGCGTAGGTGGGTGGTGGAGGCAGCTCGGTGGCGGGGGAGCCCTCCACGGGCTGCCCACTGGTGCGGGATGCCTGGGTGCCAAAGGGTCTGGCCGTCCGGTTCTTCACAGGCTTGGGCTTGGCCAAGGTGAGATGGACCTCATAGTACTGCCTGCCCTGTGTCCCGTTCTGCTGCGTGCCGGCCGGTGATGCCGTGCCCGTGGCCGTCCCCACTGGAGCGCTGGGCATCTCACTGGGCATCTCACTGGGCACCTCACCGGGCACCTCACTGGGCACCTCACTGGGCACCTCACTGGGCACCTCGCCGTCCTTCCCCTCAGGGCTTTGAGGCAGGACAAGAGCTGCTGTGCTTGGCCCCACAGGGGCTCCTGTGTCTCCAGGGCCCCCCATCACGCTCTCCATGCCTTCAGCTGCTCGCTCCCGCACACCATTGGTAGCAGCTGATGCCATGTTCTCTTTCAGGTAGACACTAAGTGGGACCTGCTGTGCTTCGGCGGGCAGCTCCTGGCACACGGAGGCATTTGCCTGCAGCTCCTCTCCCGGGGTGCCAGGCTGGTCAGGCGCTGGCTTCATCCCCTGCCCCTCGCCCTCCTGCATGGCCGCTGGCTGAGGCCGGGGTGCGGTGCTCAGCAGCAGCCCCCCGCCATGCCCAGCCCCGGCCAGCCCGTCCACGCGCTGCTTGCGGCGGTTGAAGAGCAGGACGCCCTTGGAGCTGAGCCCAGGCGCTGTGGTCAGCTGCGCTGCGATCCTCTGGCTCCGCGCCTTTGCCTCCTTCAGCTCCTTCTCTGAGAGGCTGGCGCTGCGGGACAGACCTGGGCAGAGGGGAGACGGGGGTTAAGAGGGTTCAGAGGGGATGCGGGACCTCAGCCTTCCCCACCCAGGACCAGCAGCCCTTCCTCCTGGCACTCCCCAGCATCCCAACCCCTGCCCTGATTGCAGGGGTGAGGCAGGAGGACACTGGAGGCTGGGGCACGTGGGGGGATGTCACAGTCTGGGGCTGATGGAGACCCAGCACAGCCCCTGCTGAGATGCTGAACTGCAGCTCTGCACGCTGGGGGAGGAGGGGCAGGCAGCAAAGCCCAGGGGACACCCGGGGCACTCAGGACCTCCCCTCCCCTCGTTCTGCCCTGTATTTTGAGGCCCACGGTGGTGACCATATGGGAAAGGAATTTCTCCAAGGGCTTCAGTAGGTCTCGGGTTGCAGCTCACATGGTTTTGGTCCCCAGCTCGAAGAGGCAGCAAATCCCTCACCCCAAATCCTGTCCCGCTCAGCCCCAAGCAGGCAGGAACCCAAACACAGCGTCAGCGGGGAGATGCCATCCCTCCACAGCTTCATGTGGCCAGCGCCGTCGGGGGAGTGATTTAGGGAGCAACACGAGATGGCAGCAGCCGACAGAAGCTGTGCAGGCCCTAACCTGCCGGACACAGCCACAGCCCACAGCCTTGGGTTCACGCCTTGGGAGCCTACGCGGGGGCTAAACGCAAAGTGCCAAAAGCCTGGCGAAAGCCCCGCGGCGAGAGGCTCGAGTGCTGATGGGATTCTCCTGCGCTGGCCAAGAGGTCAGAGCACCAGCCCTTCCCCAAGGCCGAAAGGATGTGGAGCTGCCGGGAACACATTTTCTCGGGGTGAGCAATTTCCTACGAGCTCGCCCTGAAGCGCCCGCGGGAAGGGCAGCGGCCCCGGTCCCGGCGAGGCCACCGCTCGGGGACAGGCGGCGGTGCGGAGCGTCGGCATCGCCCCAGCGCCCGCCGGGTGCAGCCCCTGCCCGGGGGCACCGCGGGGTGGCTGCGGAGGTGTCCCGGCTCCGGCCCTGGCTGGGAGGTGGGGAGCCGGGGCTGCCCGCCTCGAGCCTCACTCTGACAGCGCCCACTCCCCTTCCCTTCCCTTCCCATCCCATCCCTTCCCTTCTTCCCATACTTCATGTGTTTCTCATTTTCTTGCCTTCTGCGCTGCTTGGGAACCTTCCAGGATATTTTCAGCAGTGGTTCAGCCTACCAGCAAGGGAAGGGATGGATGACTAAGCCAAATCCTTTCAGCGAGCCCACGGTAAAGCAGGAGGGCTGCTGCAAGCTGGGCAACTCCTCTTCCTCATCCTTCATCCTTCCCACCTCTCTCGGCACCCAGCAAGTCCTTTTCCTGGCTCCAGCACTGCCGAGGCGTGCAGGATGGCCCTGCCTCGTCAGAGGAGCCAGAGAGGAGGAGGGCGAGGGTGGATGAAGCCTTCAGGCTGCCCAATGGGAGGGTTTTGGCCTGGCAATGGAGCAGAGGAGGTGGAGATGCCAGTGGAAACTCTCTCCTGGAGTCAAGGAGCCCGTCCGCAGCAGCCACGCCAGCGGCCAAACCTCCCCCGGTTCGCACCCGGCATTGTTCAACGCCCCGTTTCTATTTGCTTTGGCGGCGGCACAGAGCAGGGCCGCGGTTTCCTCCGGCCGGGCTGGCTGGAGAGTGGCCAGCACCGTGGCTCCCACTCCACGGGGTCACCCTCGCCGCCTTTATCTCCGAAACAGAGGAGAAACACGGCCAAGGAGCCGTTGAGAAACAAGCCACAGGCTCCAGATGTCTGCGGGTGTCGCGCTCCAAGCCGAGCATCCGAGCCGAGCATCCCCGCTTCCTCGGAGGCTGAGGCCGCCTAAGAAGCTGAGCTCTCGGCGGAGCCATTTCGCAGCCTCTCACTCTTGCTACTGCCTTTTAACAGCAACTGAGGGGCCCTGGGGGATCTCCTCTGTGCTGGAGGGATGACTCAGCTCTTGGCCAGCCCGTTCCTGCTTGGACTAGCTGCCGGATAGGCTCCCACATAGCCCAGACCGGTGCTGGGATTTGTGCCCTGGGATTTTGCTCCCAGGCATCCCCATCCCTGGCACAGGCATCGCTCCAGGCCATGGAATGCTGCTGGCTGGGAGCCCCCCATCCAAAATCCCACACTTGGTACCTGCCCCCAGCCTCACCTTGCAGCCCCCATCCCTTAGGCTCTGCCAGTAGCCCCTCTGCCCCTGCCCACTGGATACCCCCCAGGCCTGGGCTGCTCTGATGGAAACACATCCCTCGGGATACTAACGGGGATGATGGGGGTAATAACTGCTCTTCACAGCCAACGTCTGTGGCAGGGACGGAGAGCACCAAGGCCTTCAGGTGGCCA
This sequence comes from Colius striatus, assembly GCF_028858725.1. Classification (NCBI taxonomy): domain Eukaryota; kingdom Metazoa; phylum Chordata; class Aves; order Coliiformes; family Coliidae; genus Colius; species Colius striatus. The sequence continues at coordinate 13,951,720 of NC_084767.1, forward strand.
GAGGAAATCGCAGAGACCAGCCCTGTACATCGCCCTGCTTGCCAGCCACACACAGCCCGACAGATGGACAGACAGACAGGCTGACGCTGCACGCACCGCTGCAAACACGGCTCATCATTGCTTGGCCTGGAGGCAGTAACCACTGGATAAAGGGCTGGGACCAGCCTCTTCCCCTTCTCCCCTCCAGCCTGAGCTGTAGGATGAGGTTATTGGACCTGCTGTGAGAGCCTTTAGCCATCTACCGTGACGGCTAAAGGGACCTTGTCACCCGGGGTGGCTCCTGCACCCTGCACTCCCTGCCCAGCCACAGGGAACATCCCTTCACCCTTCCCTGCCAGCCCCTGCCAGCTGGAGAGCCTTGGGTGGGCTCCGGTTGAACGCTTCCCCACAGCTCCAGGCAGACGAGAGGGAGCTCAACACACAGACCATGTCCAGATGCTGGGGAGGAGAAGGAGGGGAGTGGGGCTGAAAGCAGTCAAAGCAGCACAGGAGGAGGCAAAAGCGAAAACAAAACCCTGCATGACCAAGGGCGCCCGAGGGCTTGAGCAGCACTAGGAAGTGGCTTCCGCTCATTGACGGGAGTCCTGTCCAAAATCCAAAGGGTGACGGGCTCTTCTCACCCTCTTCCACTCCTCCTTCCTTCCTCCATCCCCACGCCACGCAGCGCCTCGCCACCATGCTGCTCCAGGGAAGGAAATGTCTCCCCTTTCCAAATGTCCTGGCTTCTTCCCAGAACAATGGCTCCAGCCCCGTCAGCCTCCCCCTGCAGCCCCCAGCCCTGCAGCCCAGGGAAGGGGCTGCTCCCTGTGCCCCGTGGGATCCCAGAGCCACTGGCCACCGGCTGCTGTTTGGTGCAATGCACTTCAGCTCCGACGGGAAGAGCTTTCAGATCCCTCTGTATTTATATAGGCAGTTGCTCTGCAGGTTTCCCGTTGCTCCAGAGGTGACTCCTGGCAGCATCCCCCAAACATGGGGCTTAACAGCTTCCTACTGAGCTGTCAGCTGTCCTTCCTGAGGCACACACTGTGCTCTCTCCTCCAGAGTGAGGATGATGAGGGTGATGAAAGGCCTTTGTGTTGCTCTCCTCTTCTGGCCAGGGGAAAAAAGAGAATAATTTCTTCCAGCTGAGCTTTCCATGCCAAGGATGGGTTCCCCTGCACAGGCAGAGTGACTGAAGTTTGGCCAGCAAGGGCTGGAGTCACCATCTGACCTCAAATGATGGTGAAGGATGTATCAGACCCTGCTCATGGCTCGCCCTGCCCCGACGTGGACTCCAAGAGTTGGAATGAGAAGAAGATTTGGCCCCAAATTACAGGGAGGGGAGATACCTCAAGGCTCTTTGAGCGGACAGATTGAGTGGAAGTTGCTGGTCTTGATGTGGCTGGGATGTCAAATGAAGAAAGAGGGTGACTTTGAAGCCACCACCTTGCAGGTGTGGGTGTCTACAAGCACCAGGCATGGTGTGAGAAGTCCTGCAGAGAAGCCATGAGGTCCCAGAGTCACAGTGGGGTGGGCAGGATGCAACAGGTCACATGAAATCTTGGACTCGAGGCTGATCAGTGGCTCCAAAATCTATCCCTGGCCTGCTCCTGGTTTGGATGCTCGGCCACCCCAAGGCTGCAGCCCACCTTGGCCAGATGATGGGAGGGTGCTCAGGATATCCCACCAGGCCCTCCACCAGCCCCAGGGCTGTCCGGGGCCAGGCAGAGCACGGACCAGGAACCCCAAATCCCGCTTGGCACAGCGCAGCCACCGCCAGTCATAATACACAGGCACTTTCCTCCCCTTCTCAGCACTTCCCAGGCTGTGGTGAGTCAACCCAAACAGCAAACCCCACTGGCCAAAGCCAGAGTGAAGCAGAGAGAAGCCCTGTCTCTCCAGAGGGCCAGACACCGCTGTGCCACCGCCCCACACACGTGAATGCAGCCGGGTCGTGCTGGGGAGGGGGAACCCAGCGTTTTCCCCTAAACACCAAGGGCTCTGGCCACCGAGGAAATGTAAGCAGGTTTTTTGGCAGCGAAGCCAACTGGCCTTTTGCCCCAGCTACAGCTGTGCAGGGTTTTTGCAGTGCGCACTAACCCATATGCATTGAAGCCTGTGCTTCCCTCCAGCTCCCAGTCACCCCAAATAATTTACTGCCAGGAACACAAGGAGGGTAGCACAGACAGGCAGCTCAGTCGCCTACAAATTCAACCATATGGACAAAAATAGGCCCATTTTCTGCCTGATTCCCAGCCTCCAACTCTCCTATACTCCAGATGTAAAACCTCCACCGGGATTTTCTCTGTGCTGGCCTTGCAGACCTGGAAAGCCCCAGTTTAAGCGGTGGTGGGAGTGAGCTCACCCGCCTGGCAGGGCACACCGTGCTGGGTGCCTTTGCCAGTGACAAAATCTGGCACAGCGAGAAAATTCGATGTGCTTGCAAGTTTTGCCTGTGCTCTGCTCGCAAGGGCTTTGCTGGATTTGGAGCTGTTCCCCTCCCCTCGCTCACCCCGCCTCGCAGCCATGCCCCCTGCCTTGCCCAGCACCCCAGTCCTCACAAAAGTCAGCCTCAGAGGCTCCCAGGAGCAAGCCCCGGAGCACCCATCTGCCAGCCCCGGGAGGAGGAGGGGAAGGGGCTGGGGGAGCTTTTGCTCTTCAACCGGTCCTGTCTGCCCCTGCCCCAGCCCTGCTTCCCCAGGCCATGCCAAGCCGAGGGGAATGCAGTGAGCAGCCCCAGCCCTGCATCTGTACTGAGGACGGAGAGGCTGCTGCTAGCACAGAAGTGGAGGCAGCGTCTCTCCCCAGCCAGACAAAATGAAGCTTTTTAGCTTTGCAAAACGAGGCCAGAGCTGGGCAGACCTCCTCCAGGCTGCCCTGCCACCCACCTGCCCAGCCAGCCCATCCCGTGCCACGGGGACCTCATCCCTCCTGGCAGGTGAGTCCCAGCCCCTCTGCCCCCGTCTGCTCAGACTCGCCCTGGCACATCCCTGGCTGCCGAGGCCCCGGTCACACCCCCGTGGGGCTGGAGCCCTGGACTGGAGGCGCTGGCCTGGCGAGAGAAGGTCACCTGGCTCAGCTCGTCCCGTCGGATGGACACGGAGCCACGGAACACGGCCCTCGCCTGTCCCTTGCACAACCCGTAAGGGATCCAGCCCGCTGGCTGCCAAGCCGGACGGACAGACCTCGTGTCCCCGGCGCCGGGTGGCACGGCCAGAGGAGATCAGGTCCCCGTCGGGGGGGACAGGGGACGCTGCCTGGGAAGACGCTCTGCAGAGCCGGCAGATGCGACCCTGACAAACCTCGGGAAGGGACCCGGAGGGACGCTCCGCCCTGCCCATCCGCTGTGCCTCCCACACCCCACACCGGACCCGCGGGCGTGGGCAGAAGGAACCGACACCCACACGGCGAATTCAGAGCCCCCCAAGCTGCTCGCGGCTCCGCTCGCCTGCCCTTCGCCCACCACCAGCCCCTCACTGCGGGTTCCGGGCGCGCACCGATGGACCTCCGTGCACCCCTAGACCCCCTGCGCATCCCTTCCTGACACTTCCAGCCCCCGGCGCCCCCGGCGCCCTCCGATCCCAGCACCCCCCTTGCACCCCCTCTGCGTTCCCAGTCCCAGCGCCGCGGTCCCTGCCCCGGTCCTGCCCGGTCCCCGCCGCCCCCCAGCCCGCCCTGGGGGCTGCCGCCGCCCCCGCAGCCCCGGCCCTACCCGCGGTGCCGGTGCCGGTGCCGCCGCCGCCCCTCGCAGCCCGACTGCACCGGGGAGGAGGCGGCGGGCAGGAAAGTTGCGGCAGCTCCGCCCTCGGAGCGGGCAGGGGGGGGCGGCGGGCGGGGGCCGGGGGATGGCGGGTCCCGTCGGCCCTGCCCCTGCTCCTGCCCCTGCCCTTCCCCCTGCCCCTGCCCCTGCCTGCCCCGACCGACCGACCGGACGGGTCCCCTGTCCCCGGCGGCACCGGCACCAGCACCCGCCCCGGCTGGGGCTGCCCTGAGCCCACTGCGGCGATGAGAGCAGCTGGGGCATCCCCTTGCCGGGCTGGCCATTTTCTTATCTCTCCTCTCACATCCCACCCCCCGCCCCCATCTCTGCCCTGCAGCCCTGCGTATCCCTATCCCATCCTAGGGCATCCCCCTTTCCCAGACCTGCCATCCCCTTTATCCCTGCTCTGCATATCCCCCTTTTCCAGCCCCGTGTATCCTCTTCCCCCAGCCCTGAGCATCCCTCCCGCTGGATTTCTGGGGATTCAGCATCGCCCCCTGCCTCCAGCTCCCTGCTCCCGCTGAGGCTGCAGAGCTCCGGGGCACCGCTGCGGCTGGGACCAGCCTCAGCCCCTTCCCGCCTGCCCACACCACAGGATGAGCTCTTGGCCTTATTTTTTGCCTTTCTAATTTCCTTTCTTCCAGCCCCTCTTTGCTTTTTTGTGCTTTTCTGGTTTTTGAGGGAGACTGGCGCTGGCCCGGCAGCCCCCAGGGAGTGAAACCTTCTGTTTATTTGCACACCAGACAGAGAAACCAGTCCTGCCTCCTGCATCTCCCAGCCCCTGCCTCTACCCGGGGCTCCTGCGCTCCCCAGCCTGCCCTGAGAGGTGCCAACCAGCCCGGGCCGCTGTGCTAGATCTTTGGGAACAGCCAGCCTGGCCTTGGGCTGCTGGATGAGGACCTGTCTGGGTGGGTCTGCACCACTCAGGGGGGCACCTGCTTGGCCCCTGGCTCTCAGGGCTACTCCTGCATGATTTTGGGTGCAGATGGAACCATCTCTTCCTCTTGCAGGAGCTGCATGGGTGGGGTTTGATTTACCCCCAGCTGGCTGAGTGGATGAGGAGCCAACCACCAACAGCTCCCAGGGATGCTCCTGCAAACCCCCTGCTGCAGAGGCAGCCCTGATGCCATCTATTTGGGGACCTGCCCCTCCCTCCCTCCACCCCCTACACCGTCCCTGCTCCAATCCAAACCTGTCCTTCACAAGCCTGCAAGGTTTTTGCAAGGTCCCAGGGCTGCCGCCGGCGCTCAGGACCCTCAGCCACATCCTGCCTGGAGGCTCTGGAAAGTCTGACAGGTCAGGCAGGCAGCGGCTGGTGGTGATCTCACTTGGAGGGGGAGGAAACGGGACAGACAAACTCTTTCCAACAAACCTGTTGAGTTAATTTAAAATTCCAGGCTGGCAGCAAAAGTGCTGGATGGCAGAGGGGTTAGGAAAATGCTGAGCCTGGACAGAGTCAGGCCTGACCTTTCCCAACTGCAGATCTGCCATCCCAGAGCAGTGAGAAATGGGAAGACTATTTGGATCGGTCTGGTTTGTGTGCTGAGTCCTGAAACAGGATGCCGGTATGGCTGGGAGCTGCTGGGGCAGCACTGAGCCAAGGAGCCTGGCTGAGCTTCCCAGCCCTCATCCCGACTGGGGAGCCACTGGCTTTGAGGATGTTGGACACCCCAAAAAGGAGGGCAATGGATCCTGGACACCGGGTTCATATTGAGCAGCTACTGCTGGTCCCATCTGTCCCCATCCTGGGGGTTGCTCTAGGAAAACGAGGCTCTGAGCAAAGCAGCAGCATCTGATAAGGCCATCCCATGGGGACAGTGACACACCTGCCTCGACGCCGTGTGGCAGACGAGATAACAGCTGGGCCCGAGCAAAATAGAAAGAAGGGTGGGTGCTGTGCTTAAAAACGGGTGCGATGCCTGTGAGAGGATGGATGTCATCCTGCGGGAGCATCTCCCCCGGCGGGGAGGGCTGCTGTAACCTTAGATATGCGCCTGTATTTGTGTCACTGTGGCCGAAGCGACTGTCACAGCAGGGAACAGCTGTGAAGCAGGGCGGTTAGGCGATGGCACAGAGCGCTGTAGAAACCAACCGGCCTGAAATAAAGAGCTTAATTTTTAACCCGGGCTCTGGAAGAGAGTTGGCTCCAAGCCACACGAGTGCTTGGCCATCTCTGCCTCTACCAACGGGGGAGAGATGCCCCTGGCCCAGGCAGCACTACAGGATTTAGCCCTGATCACCCTCCTTTTGACAGGGTCCTGTAGAGCCCCATGGTCGGGGGAAGGGCTGAGAAGCCCACCCCACTCACGCTCTGATCAGGCTTTAATTGAGCTCTTAAGAGACCACGAGAATCTGCTTGCTGCCTTCCCACCCCCCTCCCGAGAAAAGCCACAGATTCCTTCTTAGTTTTTAAGGCCAGAGAGATCATCTCGAGCTAAAAAAGTCCCAGCAGCTCGGCTGGGAGCCTGGGACCTCTAACCCAGCAGAGGTCCTGCCCTGGGAAGTGCTGGGTGTTCCCACCACCAAGCCGAGCAGCAGCAGCCCCGGGGGCATAGCGGCACTTTTTGGGGTGGGGGGTGGTGCCCAAGGGGGATTTCTCTTACCTGCTTTCCTCTGCTCACTGGTGGGGTTGATGAGGACCCTTTGGATCTTCACCACTTTCCACTCCTGGCTGGGGTCGACCATGGGGCTGACTGCCGCGGGGAGTATCTCTGGAGCAGAGCCAGGGAATCTTGGGGGCACTATGGGCTCAGCTGACAAGGTCAGGCTGCTGCCATCCAACGTGGGACCCAGCGCATCCCCATTGAGCCCCCCAGGTTCCCTCTGGCAGCTCCCGCTGATCTTCCCTCCCCTTGTCCCAGTCCATCCCTCCTGCTCCACTGTCTCGGCGTCAGGAACATCCCAGGGCTGACGGCACCTCTGTCCCACTCTGCTCCCCCTCTCCTGCCGATGGCCAGCGTCCCCCTCACGGTCCCCCTGGGCCATCTGGCAGACAGGGGGGTGTTGGGCAGCCCCTCCGGGTGTGGGGCAGCAGGGCTGGCTCTGCGGGCAGGGCTGCTGGAGCCTTGCCCTCAGCATCTCTGTGTCTTCGCCTCGCTGGCACTGCTGGGCCCTTTGAACCCAGTGTGCATGGCCGGGGGCCTGGCTCTTCCCCAGCAGTGTCCCCCTGAGCACAGGCAGCGTCGAGAGCGAGGGTATCCACGTGCCAGGGACGAGCCCAGCGTCACTCCTCGTGCAGGCAGGAGGCCCAGGGGCGGTGCCACGGCAGCAGGCAGCTTTCAGAGACCCAGAAGCAGGGATTTGCCTGAAGGACACACGTCACCAATACAGATTTTGCAGGAGTTTCTCTTGTCCAGGAGAGCAGAAGAGCAGCATCTAAAGATCTGTGCAAAGGGAAGGGGAAGCATTTAGGATGTTGTTGCATGTACCAAGTTTATCTGACCACAGCCAGCGGGGCAGCTTCCAGCATTGCCCCAGCACCAACCCTGTGACGAGGGACCTGCTGAGATGCTCCCTACCAGCTCATTTGGAAATGTCTCCCACCTCAACAGCCCCCCTGACACCACACTCACCGCTCACTCATCCATCCTCACGCTGAGCCCAGCAGCCCAGAGCATGGTGCCTGCCTCCCTTTGCTTTAGCAGCCCGGACGTTGCTGCAGAGAGCCCAGGTTGTGGCCAGCACTGGGGAATGGCTGCTGCCCAGGAGATTGTGAGCGTTCAGGGAAGAAGCTCAGGGTTAGGAGGAGCCCCGGCTCCCACCTTCATCCCGAAATTCCCAACACACGGCTACCAAAGCTGCGTTTAACCATTGAGTGACTCATGCTGCACCGAGACAGGGGCTGACAGACCCGCTTCCCTTCTGCCGAGCATAAATCCTGTGCATGACCAACAGGCACAGCCACACTGCCGAGAGGCGAGCCCTCAGCTGAGGGATGGGCATGTCATCACTCCCGGGACAGCGGTGTCATCACTCCCTGGACAGGACAGGGGGAAATTCCTGCACCCTGAGCCTCCGGCAGCCGCTCAGCTCAGCTCAGCTCAGCTCAGCTCAGCTCAGCCCAGGGTGGCCTGGCCCCTGCCCTGCCAGTCCGGGGCCCCGCCGGGCATCGCCGCCGTTGGGACACCCGCGGAGCCCACGGCACACGAACTGGGAGGCATTGCCCAACCTAACAGCAAGACGAGGAGGAAAAGAGGTTTCTGCTCAACCCAACCCCGTCCCTGCCTCGCAGGTTGAGCGCAGGCAGGAGCAGACCCTGCAGCTTCATCTGGGGCTCACGGAGCTTCTCTGCAAAACTTTCCCCGTCCTTAGCATGGTTCTGTTGGAAAGGAAGGCAGGTTTGGAAACAGCCAGTGAGAGCTTTGCTGCCAAACAGGCGCTCAGGCATTTCCCAAACGCGAGGCTGCATTTTTTTGCGAATGCCCAAAGGAAATCTTCTGCCCTTTCTGAGATCCTGCCTCCTGCCTTGCTCTGCTGCACTTATTCAACACAGATTTGCAAAGAGATCCCGAGGCGAAAATTTGAATGTTTCTCTCTGACAAACGAATCTCACCCTGCTCTTCACGTAATTCGGGGCCCCGATGCTGCAGGAAGCCACCCACATCTTTCCTTAGAAACGCGGCGAGTTGTGGGAGCTGGAAGGAGCTGGCTTATCTCAAAGGAGGACGAAGAGAAAGTTGCCAAGTAGAGCCATAGCCCAGCCCGGCTCAGCAGAGATGCTCCCGCAGCGGGCTCTGCAATCTCCCCACTCCTCATCCCACCCGCAGCAGAAGGCGTCTCGGACAGCCCGACTCTCGCCCGTCTCACACCGGAGCTGCCTCGACGGGCTGGTGGGTGAGCCCCCATCTCCTTGAAAACCGTGTTCCAAAGCCCGCCGGCCGTTTCGGGAGCGCTTCCTGCAGACGGGCACGGCCCGGGGCCGGCGCCCAGCATCCCGCCGTTCCCCGGCAAACCGCTCTCGTGTGAGACCCGGGCGGCGCGTTCCCCGACGACACGCTGCGGGGCCGGGGCCGGGGCGCCCAAACCCCGCGTTTGCCGCCTCGCTGGGAGCGTCTGAGCCCAGCAGCGCGACGGGGGAACGGCGGCGGGGCTGCCTTCCCCCCGGGACACGGCTCTCGGGCTCTGCACAGCAGCACAGGCACGGAATGTTTATGGTAGTGTGCATCTCTAGCAGAAGCTGTGAGGCTGATCGGCCGGATAGGGTGGACATATATGCGCCGGGTGCGTCACTGAACCATCGAGGAGGAGCAGCATCACCAGCCACATCCACAGAACCAGGCTGAGAGAACAACCACCCGCCTGGGCAGACTGTCCTGGCTCCAAAATAAGGCCCTGAAGGGGCCTGAGGGTCATTTCACGGACCATTTCAGGGACACAGCACCAAATCGGGGAGCAAAGGATGCTCAGCCCCAGGCAGCTGCTGTCTGCCTATGTCCCCCCCAGGGAAGGACTTCACATTCCCCAGCTGCAGTGACTCCCTCCAAGAAACTGCAAAATGGTGCCAGAAGAGGGAATAATAATAATAGTAATAATAATAATAATTATATCCTTCGGTTCCCAAAGTGCAGAAATCTGGCAGCAGGGAGACCTTTTGCTCAGCTATCTTTTCCTGCCCACTCGCTGGTGGATGATGCACAGCCCCCCCTCACCTGCCTTTCTCACACCCTGCCACCCCCTTGCCATTGAAAAAAGGAAAACTAAAGTTAACTTTCCACCTCCCACACAAATATTTTTGGCAGGCGGTTCTGGCATTCATGCTGCTGAGCCTGAAGGAGATGGGGTCTACAGAGTATCTTCTTCTCCATCTGCTTCCAACACCTTCCTGGGGGACCTGAGGGACCGTGGGGCCTGGATGGCTCGTGTCCCAGACAGGGGGCAGGAGGGGACATAGCTATAAAAAGTGTGGTGCAGCAGCCCCGAGGACCGTGGGTAGCCCCACAACAGGGATGCCTTGGAGTGGGAGGGGGATTTGCACCCAGACCTGGGCTTTGTCCCCAGTTTCCTGTGTTGTCCCCAGCCACATCACTGCCTAGTGCTCGGTTTCCATCATCATGAAACGATCAGGGAAAGGGGTAGGAAGGGGTGTGAAAGCGTCCCCAGCACAGGGGGCTCTCGGGTTTCCCCAGGGTCAGGCAGCGGGTTGCTGTCACTCAGGCAGGCCGCTGCTGTGCAGACTTACAGTCCCCAGCTCCGGTCACAAGATCAGCTCCATCCCTTTCCAAAATAGCCCAGCCGCAACATATACATCTGGGGATCTTCACACCTCCCCTGTGCCAGCAGCTGAATGCCCCTCAGGGGAGCCGGGTACCTTCCCTCCATGCTGCCTTCCCCCTGTGGCACCTTGTAGCACAAACTGCTCAAGGATCCTGAGCCAGTTGCATTCCTCAAGGGCAACTATACATCCTGAGAAGGGGGGGCACGTGTCTCTGTCAGGGAGCGTGGCCTCCGCAGCTGATGGAGGAGAGGCCTTTGCGGTGTAGCTGTCACCCAGTGGCATTTGGAGCCGTGCCCAGGCCACCTTGTGCCCGGACACTCTTCCATCTGCTGCAACCCAACACCCCCCAGCTCCCCGGGTACCCGGCTGCGATGTGCTGTCGAGCCACGTGCTGGAGGGAGGCACGGCTGAGCTGCCTGTGGGGTTTCTGCCCCTGCTCAAGGACCCCACTGCGAAACCCCAAAGCCTCACAGGGCTGGGGCTGGCTCGGTGTCACCCTGTGCCACTCTAAAAGCCTTCTTGGGTCACCAGGACGGCTCCTGGCAGGGAGGGGATGGCACCAGGAGGGATGTGGGTGAGTGGATGGATGGATGGATGGATGGATGGATGGATGGATGGATGGAGAAAAAGTTCTCTGCAAGGGCCAAAGGCTCTCTGGGGAGTCTAACACTCAGCAGAGGATTGCAGGGCAATTGGATGCAATTGCTTCCCTGAAAATCCTTGCCAGGATGAGAGAGACATGCCAAGTCACCTGCCTCAGCATGACAGGACTCCAGCCCCACCAGGCCAGGAGGGACTGGGGCAGCTTGGCCCAGGCGGGCTGCATCCCGGCTGCTGCAGGCGAGGCAGGGCTGGCAGGCACAGTGCCCGGCAGCCTGCCTGCTGGGATAAACAAAAAGCCCTTTGCAGCCCTGATTTACTACCTTGTCGGAAACCGGGGTGGAAAAAACAACATTCCCGAGCGTGTGTCCCCACACAACCCCCACAGTCCCCAGCGCCCCTGCCCAGCTGTGGGGATTGGCAGGCCTGGCACGTGTGTGCCCACGCTGGGCTGTGCCCTCATCTCTGCCCATAGCCGTGGGGAGAAGCAGCAGGAAAACATCCAGGGGTGGCACAGGGGTTGGGAGGCACCAGAGGAATTGTCCTGATTAAGCAAACAGTGAGCTGAGCAAGGGAAAAGGAGGACAGTGGCATCCCGGACAGCTGGATCATGTCCCCTCTC